>NC_137953.1:5509288-5913916 GCF_963924665.1 Micromys minutus
ACAAGCCTGTCTAGTGTGATACAGTGAACTATGAGCCAGTGAAAGACCCTGTTTCAAAACAGGAGGTAGTGGATCCTGAGGAATGA
This sequence comes from Micromys minutus, assembly GCF_963924665.1. Lineage (NCBI taxonomy): Eukaryota > Metazoa > Chordata > Mammalia > Rodentia > Muridae > Micromys > Micromys minutus. The sequence goes on from NC_137953.1 coordinate 5,509,375, forward strand.
CAATCTGACTTCCATGTGCTCACATGTGCATGTATATGCATACACATGAATACAACACAATTTTAAACACCTACATGTACACATGCAACACACATACACATACAGACATACACACACACACACACACACACACACACACACACAGAGAAAGAGTTGTACTGTGTTTAGTAGACAGGATTATCTGTGTAGTTTTGTCAGTCATGAATTTTTTTATGTAGACCTTATTACATGTTGGGGAGAGTAACAGAACCACAAAGTATAACAGGACAGTGGGCAGTGGCACTTCATCTTGGTTGACCATTTCTTTTTACATGTGATCATAACCAACAGGAATGCCATGCTCAGAACATTAAGAAACAGGTCATCCAAACTATAACTGCCACTGACAAATGAATAGTTTTGAAGGAAAAATTACCCTTCTACCAGAATCACAGGATTTTTTTCCTTGATGCAGGGTCTCAATTGTGTATCTCTGGCTGACCTGGAACTCATTATATAGACAACGGTAGCCTTGAAATTTCCTACCTCTATCTCCTGAATGTTGGAATTATAGGCATGTGACACCATGCTCAGTACGCCTTGTGTTATTAAAGCTGGTTAAACTATTATACAGACCTGAAAAAGAGTGAGACTGTGAGTTGCTTGGTCTCTATAATCTAGACTGTGGCAGAAGATATACAACTGCTCATCAAATGTTGGCCTTTGGGCCAAGATCAAAGCAAAGGCCCGTAGAGTTACACTCCCATCTCTTTCTACTTGCTTCTTTCCAGAGACAGGGAGGCATTGTTCATTCACATTTATCTTTATCTTCTTTTGATTTGTTCATCTTAATCACTTTTTATTCCAAAAAATGGCTTAAATAAATTGTTTTCATGGGAATCCAATGAAAACTACCAGAAATTTGAAAAGATTAAAAAAAAATGTTTGAAGACTCTATGTTGCTTTAGGCCCTTAGGACTTGGCCCATTACCTCTACCTAGATGAGGGGCTCTCTTTTTTCTGCTGAGCAGCATATATGAGGCTGGTGGGCTCAAGTTTTGCTAGGTGACTAGCCTCTAGATGGCTTTCCTGCTGTGACCTCCCAATGTGCTGAGTTAGAGATGCATGCTGCTATGGCCTTTCTAAATATTTAAATGTGGGTTCTAGATACCGACCTCAGATCATCAGGCTTATGTAGCCAGCATTGCCCCTCTGGAGACATCTCTCTGATTCCCTGTTTTGGTAGCATTTTCTTCTCAAAGTAGTTATCACAAGGATACAAGAGAAAGCAACCTGTGATGGTTCTTGAGGGGATGCTGTTGGATGGCAGGTGAGGTTTGGGTAATGCCCATGATGGCTACTGTAATTACATCCATAGTGCTAACAGGATGTGTCTGCTCTGTTTCTTTCTTCCCAAAGCAATACCACTCAATACACATTTATCCACATTTCAGTTCCATGGAGACAGAATTTTATCATATGAGCTGTCAAGCTTGTAGTATCCAGAACTTGAAATAATCTTCAATGTGTTTTCTTTTAAAATTATTATGTTTTATTCGAAAATCATCTTACAGTTAAACAAAGACTGTGTGTAGTTGAGGAAAAGACATTTAGCTATAAGCCAGTCAGAACTGCCTTGTTGTGGTTTAATATTTTAGTTATAAAAATGGTGTAAATGAACAGCCATAAAATCCTACAAATTATAAGTGTTAACAAAGTACTTGATAGGGTAACTTATATGAAGACATTTATCTTATAGTTCAGCCGGTGGAAGAGGCCTGGGTCATGATGTCAGAGAATAGGGTAATGTGTGATCAGCCTGTTCTTGACCTCATAGATGGTAACTTCAGCTTCACATAAAGGCATGAGCAAAATGCTCTTTCCTTCTGTTCTAGTTTGTTTTTCATTGCTGTGACAAACACCACTATGAAAAGCAATTTGTGGAGGAAAAGGTTTACGTGGTCTTATAGCTCATAGTCTGTGGGGCATGTAAGCTATGTTGGGAACCCCGATTCTTGGTTGAGACAGTCAAAGCTCCGAAAATGATAAATGATATGGCAGGATGCTTCCCAAACTCTTGAGAATCAGAAATCTTCATTCTGCCATAATCAGTGCATGCCCCCTCAGGGCACTGGCAACACCGCAAGTCCCACTTCCACAGCCCAGCCAGATCAGCCACGCCCCAAGTCCCTCCCTGTAGGTAGACATGACTGTAGGTCACGTAAGCTCTAGGCAGAAGTAGGACCACCCCTAAATATGTAGACAAGGTCTTCCCAAGCTCTTAGGCCAAGCCATTAGGAAGTGCTGGTTGTTAGACTCTGAACCATTTGTATTTATATAGAAGCTTGGGGCAAAAGTAAGAGATGGATGTAAAAATCATTCCTCCACTTGAGTTCCTTTGTTCGAAAGAGCTGATAACACCTCCTATTGGGAAGAGATTTTCTCTCCTGAAGCTTCTTGTATCCAGTGCTGGAGTCTTGGCTCAGCTCAGCTTGGTCTGGTGCCCTGTGACTGTGGTGGAAATGTGTGTCTCACCGAGCCCAGCAGTAGAAGCAGCGAACGGGTCTCCCGGACCCAGCAGAGAAACTGAGGTGGAGTTGCTTATCTCTCCATTCGCCTGAGCTCACCCATGCCAGCCAGACCCAGCAGAGGAGCCCCTATCTATAGCCAGAGAGATGTGTGGGATTTCTGGCACCAGGTTTCACAATAGTCCATTGCTGAGGGAAGCTGAAGCAGGAAGTCAAGGTAGAAATCAGGAGGTAAGAAACGAGGTAGAGTTGGCAAACACTGTTTGCTGGTTTGTTTCCCATGGCTTGCTCAGTTTTCACTCTTATGTTACTCAGCCTTTGCCCAGGGTTGATACTGCTTAGTGGGTTGGTCTCTCTGACCTCAGTCACCAATTAAGAAAATGCTTCACAGACTTGCCTATAGGCCAGACTAATGGAGGCAGTTCCTCAGTTGATGTTCTCTCTTGCCAGATGACAAGAGATGTATCAAACTGTAGGTGGAAAACAGGCAAAGCCTAACCAGCATACACTCCATGTTTAGAGCAAGTTTCAAATATATATGCATGCATGCATGCATGCATGTATGTATGTATGGATTTTCATGTTTTCATGCATGTGTGTGTGTACATGTGTGCGTGCAAGTGCATGTTGACAGATATGTACATACCACTACCTGTATGTGTGGAGGTTTGAAGATAACTGTTTAGATTTGGTTCTTGCCATCTTCCTTGTTGAAGCAGGGTCTTTCTTGTTTCACCTGTACTACAGGTGAGATCTATGGTAAACAAACCATGTTGGAGAGAATCCATTGTCCCCAATCTGCCACCATGTGTCTAGCTGACTCAATGCTGATGGGTTCACATAGTCATCTGGTGCTGGTAGGTAGAGTGTTCAGCAGTGATCACTTGGTTAGCTTTAGAGAAGGGAGGTCTGTGCTTTTGGCTCTGCCTTTATTGTTATAGTATCCAATTGACATATCAAACCCTGTAATGTATGAGGAAAGGATCTGGAGGATATTACAGCATGTCTGATCATATCCTCTGTAAAGTGCTGTTCTCTAGGCATGCATGGTGGTGTCCTCTTGAACCTGCAGGGGCTGTGATTACCCACAGGAGACCTGCATAATGTTGGGTCAATCTTTATTTTCATCTCAAAAAGTGGAGAGGGGAGATGGTTAAGGGGAGAGTTGAAAGGTGAGAGGGAAGAGAGTCTCTTGAAGTTTGTCCCTCCATGACATTTTCTTTGGTGGTGTAGCTGCTCTTAATTGTCTATGTTCCTGTAAATAGCCACAGTTACTCTCATTCATTCACAAGCTTCTTGGGTGGGCATGTTTCTTCGATGTGCCATTAGTGCTCTCTCTGGGGTGAGAGTACCCCTTGTTCAGGGAAAGTACACATGACGGTGGTTTTTTTTTTTTTTTGCTAACAAGAGCCTGCTCTGTGGTGCGGCCCCTTTAATCAGAATCAACAGGGGGACCACATTCAATTTTGCTCCATGCCATTCTGAGCCATACTGCTCGTCCTATCACCTGATTGTCACTAGCTAGACTAGTTCATATCTTCAAAAGTCTCTGACCACCTGTCCAGCCATTAGGGGAATCACTGGTTCTGGAATTGGTCAAACTCTGCACAGCAGGCCTTTGTCTCTGTCTCTGTGATGGACATTCATATATACTGAGTTCTTCCCACTTAGGAGCCTTTCACGCCCCCACTGTCTTTCAAAAACCACTCTATAGTAGCACTCCACTTCCTGTATGTGCCAGCATGTCACATATCTCCATCTGTGAACCAGACCCAAGATATTTCTTGCTGAGCCAACTGGTAGCATGGAATACCCCAGAAGGCAATGTTTGTGGGCTGAGAGAAGCAACGGCGCAGAAGGTGCTTTGGAAAGCTTAATTGGGCCTTAAGAATTGCTCCTTTTCAGCACTACTCCCAGTTGGGGCTGGGATATGCTGCACACGCCCAACTTAGTAATTTCTGTGATTAAAACAGCACTGGATCCACTATGTGAACCCATGTGACTGTGTGAGCCTTTGCTCAGACATTCTGTCTGCAGCAGACTTTCCAGCAAGCCAGGTGATCAGGAGCAAGAGAAAGAAAACGAGGCCTTACTCCAAAATTCTAGGGAATTTTTGTCCTCATTCTTTAATCTTGACTTTCCAGACCTTCTTAAGATATTCCTAATTTGCCACAAAATCTTTAAACATCATGTTGGGTTTCCTAGGTTATGAGGTTTTGTTGGATACAGAAGATCTGCCTCCCAGAGATAAGCACCTCTTAATCCTCAAACTCAATGACATATTACCTTCCATGGTGAATGGGAATGGAGGTAGCAGAGGCAACACAGGTTAACTATAAAAGAAAAAATAATCCTGAATTATTATTATCCGAGCATCCCCAGTGGATTCTCATGGAGTATTAGGGTGTGATTTTGTAGGGAATTGAGTATGGAAGAGAAAGGCGGAAGAGCTGTTGCTGGAATGCTCTGAGATGAAACTCAGCCAGCCACTGCAGACCACTGTGATCTGAGAAATGGCAAAATGATCAAGGTCTAGGATGAAAATCAGCAAACATCACCCACAGGTGTATCAGGAAGGTGTGCTACAATTGCTGATGTGTTACCCAAGGTTAGTAACCTGTGAAAGTAGCAATGCACTTAACACACTACTGTTACCCATCTGACACTCAGGAATGCCAGACTGTAGACAGAGCTTTGGCTGTGGCCTGTTCCCAGGTGGGTCTATTGGGTCTTCAGACTACCTTATGTTTGTTGACTTCCTCAGTTTTGGGTTATGTTGTCTCAACAGTCATGTTAAACAAATGACAAAATCTGTCATTTTGGACAAGCAGAACATTGGGCATTATAATAAAGACCAATGGGACAATGTCCAGGAAATAGTCTACACATTTGTTGTTTAACATCTAAAAGTAAAGTTGCTATTTCATTATATTTATGATAACACCCGAGACTGACTCTGGGTTTATTAAATAGAGGAGTTAAACAAGGAGACAATCACTATGTGTGTGCAGGTGCATGCTATGGTGCACACGTGGAAGTCAGAAGACAGTTTGTAGAAATTGGCTTTCCATTGCAGTAAATATTCAAAGATGGCTTAACCTTTTATCACCCCCGCTGTCTCACTCTGCGGATGCTGATCCAGTGTGATCACATGGTCCACAAACCACCCATTCCACGAGGTTTCCTTCCCAGGCGATTCATTCTACCTGCCCTGTTGCTTCTGACCTGGGTGGATACAACGGCTGTGTCCTTACCTCCATCGCCTGGTACAAACATGGCTCCATCTTATGAAGCAGGTTTATTTATTAAATTCTCAAAACACAAACCCACTACACAATAAGACATTTACATTCAATGGACATAGATACCAACTGCCGTTCTATATGAGATAAAAAGACCCATAGAAACCCTTAGAAATAATAATAACAACCCCATCAAGCTAGAGACGTGCTGAGAGAAACATACACATTTGCCTCCATCTCTGTTCCTCCTGGAATCTCCTCCTCCTCTCCTCATCTTCCACCTTCCTAGACCTTTCCCTGCCTATCTCTCTCATGTCCAATAATTTATCGCCTTAACATAAATCTACAGCTTGCTCCTTCTACATGTGGGTCATTAGGCTTATCAGCCTACAGCTTTACCTGTTGAGCCATATTGCTGGCCTGACTTTCAGTTGTGATAGGTTTGAGTGGATTCCCAGTGTCCCATTGGTCTTTATTTTAATGGTAGAGAGAAATGGTAGATTTTGTCATTTGCTTAACAGGACTCTTGAGACAACATCATCAAGAAGTGGCAAAGTCAACATAAGGTAGTGTAAAGACCCAACAGGCCCACCTAGAGACAAACCAAAGCCAAAGATCTATTTATAGTCTGACATCCCCATGCGCCTTTCTGGGCAGGTGGGAGATAGAAATGTGTTGAATACCTGGTGAGGGCACTGACTCAAAGCTGTACCTAATTTCAGATGGTCAGGTTATTTCCCCCTCTGCAGTGAGCATGCAAATGACTGCAGAAATTTCTGAAGAGAATAATTCATAGAATATACATAGTAGCAGTTGAAAAAGCACCTTTTTAATGAGGGCTCATACTTTTAAAGAAAGATTTATTTATCATTGTTTTATACATGAGTGTTTGTACCATATGCATGCCCTCAAAGATTAGAAGATGGCTTAGGATCCCCTGGAACTGGAGTTACAGATGATTGTGAGCTTCCATGTGGGTGCTGGGAACCAAACCCAAGTCCTTTGCAAGAACAGGCGGGGCTTTTAACCACTGGGTCATCCCATCTCTCTAGCTCTGAGAGGCCAGTCTAGATTTCTGAATGGGATTAAGATAGAACAAATTAAATGTGTAACTTCTCAGAGTTTCTACTCCAGATACAGCTTTAAAATGTATACAGACCAAATAATAGTTACATAGAATGCCCAGCGAGTATTTAGCTCATAGGAACATCTTGGCTAATTAATTATCCTCTAAGTTTGCTATGTGATACAGAATTCTCATTGACACAAATTCTTTCTGTTCAACTAAATGATTCTGTGTGTGTGTGTGTGTGTGTGTGTGTGTGTGTGTGTGTGTGTTTGCACATGTGTAGGCTTGCATGTAAATGCCAGAGGACAACCCTCAGGTACCATTCACCTTTTCCTTTTCCAGTATTAAGAGATGAAGGTTAACAATGGAATCCTTCTACAAACTGTCTGTGGTTTCATATATTGTTTTACCAGCTGTGAGTCTTAGTTCTGATGCTTTTTTCTCCAGTCTGTGGTTCCTAATTTTTTGCTGCCCCTCTGTCATGATGTTGTTTGAGCCTTGGGGGTTGGGGGTGATAGAAAAGTTCCATTTAGGGCGGGTCTCTTAGTAAACACTAAACTGTTGACCAGTTATAGGTCTCTGCATTAACTGCTGACCACTTCAAAGCAAAGTTCTCTGGAGAATCATGAGAGCCACATAGATCTTTGTTTGGAGCATATATATGTAGAGCAGCAATGTCCTCTGGATAGATTATTCCCTTAATTTATTATTGTTATCCCTTGTCACTAGCTTTGGTCCTCTGTAGAGCTGTGTTGGTGGCCATATATCCCTTCTGTGTTGCTTTTTATTGAAAGCTCTATGTTTTCCTTCAATGATGACAGACAGCTTCGCTGGGTAGAGTATTTTGGGTTGGCACTGATCAGAACTTGAACTGTATCATCCAGTAGAGTAATTTGGTATTATTCTGATGTGCCTGCCTTTGAATGTGACTTGGTGTTTCCCTCTTGCTGCTTCTAATATATTTTCTATATCATATTTTATATTTAATATTTTAATTGCAATCTCAGGACAGAGGTTCTTTTCTGAACTTGGCTGTTTTATGTCTTAAATCCTGTGTCTGGATTGTCATGTATTTTTTCTAACTGAGAAATTTTTTTTTGGTATGGTACTTTTGAAAATGTATTCAATGCCTTTAGAACAAATTCTATTTCTTTTATGCTCATAATTCATAAAGTTTGTCTTTTCAGAATGTTCTATTATCTTGACATTCCCATGGGCACCTTCCAGTTGTTGTGCCATTGGCTCTTTTGGTTTCAGTTTCCCTGCTTTGTCTTAGCTCAGATATTCTGTCCTCTCCTGATCTACTCTACTGTTGACATTTCCATGGAGCTCTGTATTTGACTTTACTGTTTTTTTCCCCAGCATTTCAGATCATTTTCCCTGCAGTATTTCTGTCTCTGTTGGATTTCTATTTCATTTTATCCATTGCCTTCCTCAGTTCATTCAGGTGTTTGTGTATTTGAACATATAATCATCAGTTCTAGTTTTCTGTCTGGGGTTTCATCGAATTCTCTCTCGATAGATGCCATTGCTACAAGAGTAATTCTGTTTGAAGGAGTTATACTGTTGTGTTTTCGCTCTGTGTACTACTGCATTGGGATTTTACACATCTGTATTAATTCTTTGCTTGGATTCCCCTCTATGAGCTATATTCCTTCAATTGGCATATTTGTAATGTTCAGATGTGACTCGGGTGTGGCAGGACTGTGTAGTTCAGGGTAGTCAGAGCAGGTGCTCAGAGTGTCTAGTATTCCTTTCTTTTTGAGACAGAATCATTTGCTGGCCTAGAAGTAGCTAAGTAGTTTAGACAGTCCGGGAAGGAGCCCCGAGAGTTTGTCTATCGCTGTGAGCCCAGTCTTGATCACCGGTGTGTGCCATCATGCTGAGCTTTGGAAGACATGGGTTCTGGGGTAGAACTCAGGCCTTCATGTTTGTGTGGCAAGCATGTTATGGCCTGAGCTGTCACCCTGTATTGGACTGGACTTGAGGACTGAATAGGGCTTTTCAGATATAGTCTCTATACAGGGAACATCTTTAAGACTCAATTTCCAGGAGTGCCTGGAGGCTGAAGCACAGGAACTCTAAGGACAAGGTCTGCCTGGACTAGTGTGCTCAATGTAAGTGTCTGTCTCAAGACAAAAGTAAAATATAACTGGATGAATAGCCCACTGATAGAGTTTTTATCTACAACATGCAAAACTCTTAATTCAACTCATCCCACCACAAACCAGGAAACAAGAATAAAGACTTCTCAACCTCATTTTGCTTTATATAACAGCTTTTCTGTCTTATAAACAGCCTTTGGAAACAAGGGGGAAATGTCTTGTTAGTTTATCCAAAGAGCATATGTGGCATTCGTTGTGTATTGTCCCACAGGTTAAAAAAAAGTTTCCTTGGTGGGATGCTGGATATTCCTCTCTTAGTGAGGATATGGGGCAGCTCTTATACATGGTAAAGTTTTGGAATCCTAAAGTTCTTAGGGACACTAGTGAATTATTCTGTCATCTAATTATGACTTGAGAGGGGAAGAAACTGTAAATGTCTCCACCCACACATACATTTGGCCTTGGCTTAATATATCCATGCATGTGTAGAGTTAGAGGACACACTAGGAGCTCATTGCATGTGTTTATCTCAAGAGCATGCTCATACATATGCAAATGTGGGGGATATTTTTCTTTAGAATTAAAAAGATAATGATAAACTCTCTATGATTTTGGAAGATGGAAGCATCAGGGGATTCTGGGAAACAGAGCCAGAACATCTTTAAAAGCACTGCAAATCATTTTACTTCCCAACTACTTTATTCTATGAGTAAAGGGAAAAAATGTCCAGAAACCAAGACATGAATAGTTCTTCATTAAAGAGAGAGAACAGCTAATTATATCATCTTCTGGAGATTTTCATTTTAAACTCATTTTAAAGTGAGGATGCACAGAAATGATCAGTTGCTTGTTTCATTTCATCAGAAGTAGAGAAAGTTTTCTTTGAGGGTTTTAGGACAAAAAGATATGTTTTTGTTTTGTTTTGTTTTGCTTTGTTCTGTAAAAGGCACCTGACAAGAGATTTCTAACAAAGAGAAAGTTTGTACATGTGATTTTACTTGTCCAGAAAAACTAATATGAAATCAGAAAAGCCCAGTTTCAGCCTACTGGCGAGAGGAACACTATTCTGAGGGTTGTGAACTTATGTTAGATGGGAGTCTGTAATAGTTGTTTGCCTTTGCATATGCATGTGTGTGCATGTGTGGATATAGATGCATCTCCATGCATGTGGAGGATAGAGGACAATTTCACTGTCATCCCTCAGGTTCTGTTTGTCTCTGTCTTGAGATCTGGTTTCTCCCTGGCATGGAAGTTACCTAGTAAGCTAGGCTGATTGACTAGTAAGTCTCAAGAATAGACCTGTACCCACGTTGGGTTTGTATATGTTTAGGAATTATGGGTGCACATGCACACTTGGGGAGAATCTTGGTGCTTGTTCCTAATGTAACATCTATATTCCTTTTTTCTCAGATAAAAAGTCTCTACTGGCCTAGAACTTTCCAAATAGGTTTGACTGGTGACTGGCCAAGGAGCTCTAGGTAGCCAGCAGTCTCTGCATCTGCAGCATTGGGAATGTATTTAAACATATGCATGTACATGTGCATATACAAATACGTGTGAATGTGTGTTAAGGCCAGATTACAATCTTGGGTGTTGTTTCTTATATGCTGTGCATAGTTAAAAAATATTATTTTTATTTTATGTATCTGTGACCAAACCCACTCAGTCAGTCAACAGGATCTCGAGGGAGGGAGGATGAACGGAAAAAAAAAAGACAATTAGATAACATGATAGCATGACTCTAGCAAGCTCTGCAGCAAGTTCATTTTTTCCCACGCTGCTTTTTTACCATTCTAAGTACATTCAAAGAATAGGGTCAGTTCCAGGTCAAGGAACAATTAAGGCATGAACAAAAGTCCCAGGATCACTGTACCTAGGGACTTATCAAGATGGTCAAGCCACCAGGACACATTCCTCAGTCGTATTTATCTTCAGCTTACTTCCTTATCCTAGCCCAATGTCAAAAATTCTTGCCGATATCCTTGAGGTGGCACCAAGAACTCTCCGTGTGTGTGTGTGTGTGTGTGTGTGTGTGTGTGTGTGTGTGCTTGTATGCCCCTGGTATCCTCAAAGACCCAAAGAGGGTATCAGATCCCAACGAGCTAGAGTTCCAGGCAGATGTGAGCTGCTGTGTGAGAGTTTCAAGAGCAGGAAGTGATCTCCACCATTGCATCATCTCTCTAGCCCTGCCCACAGGGTAGTTCGAGGCAGGTTATGCATGGAAGTTTGTGTGGAATGGTTTACAAGTTCAGGTTAAGGGTTGAGCAGGCAGAAGTTTACATGGTCCTCTCCTCTGAACCAGATTTCTGTCATCAGCCCCTCCTCCTTGCCCCTGCCCACTGTCCTTGTATTCTCCTCAGGCTTACTTATCAGGTCACAGTCTCTACTGGGGACAAATACTTGTCCTCAAGTAGGTGTACCAAACACGCCGAATTAAGGCTTAAGCTGGAGGGAAGGAATTAAATCGCCGGTTTTTCCCCTTTTCAATTTGTTCCACCTGTAAAGTGCTCTGATTTGCTCTCCCTTACTCTGTCGGTTTCAAAAGCCTGCTTATAATTACAAGTTCCAAAGCCGGAGCTGTCCAAATGACAAGATTGTTGTGAAAGATGAAAGTGGAGAAAGCCCAAGACATTTGGGGAAGCATCTATCTATCGCTGAGCCCCCCTTTGCTTTCTTCAGAGGTACTGGACAATTTTGTACAGATCAAAGGAAATTAAACACACACAAAGCTGCTCAAAATGTCAGGCTGTCGAAAATTAGAAACGGAAAAAAATAGTTTGTAAATTAAACAAAAGAAGGATTGAATTAAATCTAAAGCACTAATTAAGAAGAACAGGTGGAAATCAGATATCACGAGTCCCAGGAAGACAGAAGCCTTCTGAGAGAGACACTGTGCTAGCTGATGTTTCTCAGGAAACACATCTGCCTGGGGGATGGGGGATGGGGGATGGGGGATGGGGGATGGGGGATGGAGATAACTGCTGATGTAGATTTCCAGAACCTGTGTGTGAGTGAGAGAGAGAGGGGGGGGGGGGGGGCTGAAAACTCACTCTACGGATAGAAGCTTAAAAATGAATACTTTATTTTCGGAGCGCTCAGGGAGGCAGCCAGTGCGGTATCCAAGCCGCATCCTTGAGGGGAGATTGTAGGATGGGAACAGGAAGAGCTGGGATGGAAGGAGCTGCAGTGCTATCCAATTGCATTTTTACATTGAGGGTTAAACCAGAGAGTACCTGCTGGAGACTGGCCCATATCCAGGGCATTTGGTTTCAAGATCCTGAATTTATTTTACTAGATATTGGGTCTGGACCTCAAAGTGTTGAGGAGACAAAGGCATGAGTTGTTCCTAGGCCTGGGAACATGAACATCTTTATTGCTTCCAGAAGATGGTTAAATTGTCCTTGAGTTGGTCGGACTCAGACAACCACTTACCACGGAAGCTGTTCCACCATGGGGAAGTCCTCAGATCCCTTAGGGCCTGGGACCTTGAATTTAGTTCCCCCATAATTAAATAGGGTCTGAAAATAAAACAGTATACTTAGAATAAGTTTCTTTTGCCTGTTTCCAACAGTGTGAGCCTGTGATCTTTGTGTAGGTGACGGGTAGGAGAGTCTCTGGGGCTTCCTGGCTAGTTAGCCAAGTTAGCCTGCTTGAACTTCATGCCAATGAAAGATCTTACTTCAAAGACAAGGTAGACAATGTCTACTGAACCATATTTGAGACTGACTTCTAGTCTCCACATGCACACACGTGGACAGGTACCCCTCACAAGCACATGCACACATGCACACGTATTTCAAATGTACAGCACAGAGGAGCTTTGTTGGAGGGAGGTGAGAGTGAGGCTGTTTGTCATACACGATGTAACAGGATAGTTTTGTTTTATTCATTTTAAGGAATGGGAATTCTATGCATCAGTTTCTAGTGAAAGTCAGAAGATTCAGTGGGGACTTGAAACAGTAAATGAAAACGCAGGCCTATTTCATTTTGTTGCCGCTTAGGGTGAAATACGAAAACTGTTAGTTCGCACGTCTTGAAGTTGCTATGAGAATTGAATAGTAACACATGCAGAGATCATGGCTTTGTGCTTGGCAAATAGCAAATTCGTGCTTTCATTGTTCAAATATGCAAGGAGTTAAATAGAGTTGTCTTGGTCAGTCAAGACAGAGGCTTCTTGTTTCAGAGGAGAAAGCTCAAGGAAGGTTCTGAATAGGAGTCGGGGAGGTGGCTCAGTTGCTAAGTGCTTGTTTTGTAACCATGGTGGTCTGAGTTCTATTCCTGGAACCCACCTAAAAGAGTCAGGTACAATGGCTCACCGCTTTTGAGGGGGCTGCTATCAAGTGACAACACCCCAATACCAAGTTCTTAGCACAAAGGAGATTTCTTTGTTTAAGAGGGACAAAGGACAGGGAATAAGAGACAAAGATAGGAGAGAGGGGATAAGGGAGAAGGGGTAAAGAACAAGGGTGAAGGTGAAGGGGTGTTTGTCTCAGGAGATGGGGATGGGGGCAGAAGGGCAGACACAAAGGAGAGGGGATAGATGTGGCCCATAGGCAAAAGGTAATTTGTGAAGGTAAAGGAAACCCAGGGATAAGATGGGGTGTTTAATTTTGATTGGACAGGTTAATTAGGGGAGCTACAAGGGGGGTTTTTGATTGCTGGATTTCAATACTTCGATAGCTGGGCCTTAGGAGTCAGCCTTAGGGAGAGGAAGGAGCTAAATAAGAGAACAGACCTTGGTGGCTCGCTTTAGGACTGTAACCTAATGGTTTTTAGTAAGGTAGAAAGAATGGAGGAGAAGGGCAAGGCCTGCCAGAGCCATGTTTGCCATGGCTAGAGCCCCTCTGGCTGTAATCCTATCATTGGGAAGAGGAAATAGGTGGATTCCTGGGGGTCATTGGCCAGACTTGGTGAAAGACTAAAAAGCAAAAGGTGACAGCAACCAAGGAATGACTCTGAGATTCACCTCTCTACATGAGCACATTCATACCTATATACCATCGTGGAGTTTGTAGACCTCCATTAGAACTTCAGCTGTCTTGTGTGACCTGGGCTGACATGGTTGCCCTTTCTTGGCCTTAGCCTTTCATCTGTGCATCACAGATTTAATGAATATGGGACCTGCAAACTTGCATGATCTCAGCCACACAGAAGGTACTCAACGAGTGTGTGTGTGTGTGTGTGTGTGTGTGTGTGTCTTCTGCTTCAACATTTGTTCTTAATATAATCTATCCACAAAGATATTTGGGTTTTGGGCAGGAAAACAAAAGCAAAGAAAACCAGATGTTTGTCATGCTCCATGGCTGTTTGGTCATGACTGTGGCGTAGGAGGAGGAAGTTTTAAGTTAGGTGAACTTCTGTTGTGGCCTTGCTACTGTGTCTCCCCCTTGAGCTCAGCTTTAACTTAATCTACTGCATTCTAGGATGCCTCAAAACAACAGCCCTTCACAGCGTGTTTTCCGCTGTGTTTAATAGTCTTAGTTTCCAAAATGTAATTTTCTTTCACAGATAATACGTGCTTAAATCTGAGACCCAGATAATTCTTTTCCTCCTTTGTCTATGTCTGCGAAGAAGAAAAAACTCAAGAGGAAGAGTCCAGTTACCTTGTTTCAGCAAGAGAAGCAACACTGTGCTTGGGTGTTTCTGCCTTTGGCTGACCCCCTTTTAGGCAGATGTGCCAGAGTTCTCTGGGCTTTTGAAAGATAAGTAACTGGTATCTAGATTGAGTCTCTGTATATGCTTTTACCTTTGGAAACTTTTTGATTATGTATCCTGATAGTAACAACAAAAGAAAACTATTTATTATTGTTATTGTTATTGTTGTTATTATTTTAACCTATCTGTTTACAGGAGTCCCTCCTTATTTGTATATGGTAGATTTTTGCCAGACTTGGAATGACTGAAACAATGGGGGACAGTTGTCCTAGATATACTGTGTAGTTTCCTACACTGTTCAGTGGCTGCCACATGACACTAAACTGCCCTTCCATGTTTCTTGCTCTGGTTCCTTGTCTGTGTCAGTTGGCCTGCACTTTGGGGTCACACAGTACAAACACGTGGTACTAGGCTAGCTGAGTTAATTCTCAGGATGGCTGGTAGCAACAGACAGAGGGAGGATAGTGCCCGTGGCACGCCCCTGCTGGATAAAGGGAAGACGTGTGTCCCAAGTGAGGCTGAGCGGGAATGTACAATTGTGTGTCACTCTAACTGGGAGGAAGTAAATTCTAAAACGTAAGAGTTGTGTATTTCTAAAACCCTCCTTTGACGATTTCATAGGTAACTCAAACCTTGGGAAGTGAGCCGGTGGGTAAAGGGAGAAACAAGGGATTCATTTCCTTCCATCTTCTCCATTGGGTTTGCATGTTATGTATGTATGTGTCTTTATGTACAGTCTATATACTTTATGTGATTCTAAACAACAGTAAGAGGCTGAGAGTAAATGAAGCAAGCTTTATATCTTCCAACATTTTGGTAAGCATTGTGGTTTCAGACTATAATAATTTTGTAGGTTTCTTGGCACACTCTACATGCGGTGATTTATATTAGAGATGACTGAAGATGCAAATTTGTATTTCAGATGGGCTCTTTAGGACTTCTGACTGATCTAAGCTGACTTTTTGTCAAAGCCATTTAGGTGACCGTTGTTTCCTTTAGTAGCACACCGCAGGGGCTCTTACTGTAGAAGCAGGAACTGTCCTTGTTAGTCTCTTGAGCTGCGTGACTAAAATTTTGTTTGCAGTTTCTTTGCAGAGATCTTTCAAAGTGACTTGTCTCCTTTGTAAGAGTTGATTTGGGTACATAATAAGATTCTTAAATCCACTTAATTAGTCCACATGGAATGTACGGTGTCAACAGGTTTGGAGAGGGAACAGGAGAGGTGACTGGCCAGCCTTCCCATCTGCAGGTCCTTGTTTTTCCTTCTGGACTCCTTATCCATTATACCAAGACTGTTGTCACACTTATAGACAACAAACATCCCGAACAAATGCATGTGCCGAATGGTTATAATTTTTTATTTTTTCCCAGATTGGAGGGTTATAAGTAGAAAAAGAATGGCCAGAATTTTCCAAGCTGGCATATCTATTCAGTTCCATGACTAGACTTAAGATGCTAGTTTTTGTTTTCTTCTCGTGTGTGTGAGAGTCTGGGCACATGTATGTGTGCCCATACGTATGCAAACACGTGGAGGCCGGAGATCACCCTTCTGTGTTATTTGTTGTTCACCTTGTATTTTGAGACAGGCTTTCAAACTCCCCTGAGCTGGAACTCATTGATTTGGCTAGGTGGTCTGGTCAGCTAGCCTCAGGGGTCCACTGGTCTGTCTCCCCAGCACTGGGGTTACAAGCGTGTAGCAATTATGTCCCCAGCTTGGCTATTAAGTTTTTAAATAAGACCACAGTGGGATCATGTGGATTGCTTTGAATGGTCCTGTGCCTTTTCTTGGTCATTGAGTGTGACAATATCAAAGTAAGCCATGGACAGGAACATGGGTCAGGGACATTCTCCATGAAGAGTCAGGGCATATGCATTTCTAGTTTTAGGAGCTATCCGGTCTTTGTTTTCCTAGCTCTTTTTCTTTCTAGTACAGTTACTCTGAAATTGTAAGCCGGCCTCAATTAAATGTCTTTTTTTTTTTTTTTTTATAAGAGCTGGTGTGGCCATGGTGTCTCTACACAACAGTGAAAACCCTGACTAACATAAACTCAAACTTCTAGAGTTAACACATAAACAGATATGTGACCCTTTCCTAATAAGCACTTGGCTAGATTTTGGAATGAAGATCAATCATCATTTGCCTATGTGAGAGCAAGAGAATCTCACATGTTCTCAATAATAAAAAAATGCTGAATTCAGTATTCATAAGGGAGTGATAAGAAACATCGTTTCTCTCTAAAGTGGGTGGACTAACTTAAGTATCCAGCCCTTTACAAATCACAGTGGAGCACAGAATGTTCTGCTACTGACAGGTCAATTCGGACCTTGTCTCCCATTTGGTTTTTTTTTTTTTTTTTGTTGTTGTTGTTTCTAAAATTTATGCAAAGTGTACTCGCACACCGGCTTCCACACGTACAGAAATAAACTCACTGAGGCTCTGAAATGAGGAGGTGGAGAGATACTGAGAAGCTGCTCTTGTAGAACTGCAGTGTGAAGGGAACAACAAGAAACCTCCCAAAGGGCAGGGCGTCTTTCTTTAGTCATTGCCCAGATGTTTTGTCTTTTCCCTGTTTTTAGCAAATCAGAAGAGCTTGATGGGAAGGAGGTGGGTACTTTAGCTATTTGTCTTGTAGCTGTGATAAAATACTATCAAGATCAACATAAGGAAAGAAGAGGGCTTTGGTTTTTTTTTTGTTTTTATTGATTTTTCTGTTCTTTTCCCCCTCACAGTTCAAGAATACAGTCTATCGGGGAGGGGAGCACAGCAGCAGGAGTGAGGAGGCAGCCGGTCACTTTGTGCCACAACCAGGAATCAGAGAGTGATGGATGTTTGCTTTCAACTGTATTCTCAGTACAGGCCTTCAGTCCAAGGAAGGTGGTGTCCCTGAAGGTGGAGTTTCCTACCTCAGTCTGTCCAATCTAAATACTGTCTCCTAGGCATGTCCATTGGCAAATCTAATCCAGAGACCTCATAGTCATGCCTAGAAGTATGTGTTCTAGGGGAGTCTAGATCTTATCAAGTTGTCTATTAACATGAAGTATCTTGGGGAGTTTTGTCTGACAGACTCTCACCATCCTTTTAGGAACTTTCCTGGTTTTGGTACCTTTTCTGAACACTCAGAAAGCCTGGCAGAAGGACCCTTCATTGAGTAACTCTGCTTATGATGTTCTTCTCCTCTGTGTTCTCTTACCCAATGCCACAGTAACCACACCCAGTTGGGGCTGTTTTCATTAGTGGGTTCTCAAAAGTATAGCAGGGGAGATACAGACTGGGCTAATCTAGAAAATATCTAGAAAATATGGAGCTATAGATACAATAGAACGTGGTGGATAGCCAAAGAGGTGAGGCACACTGGATACAAGGGGCCAACCCACTTCATCATTTTGGACCGTTTTTTGATTAATTGAATATTTTATGTAAGTCTATGGACACTGGCTGGTTTGATGAGGGATTTTAGGGAGCCTGGTCTTCTCAGAGGGATGTTCTACCTAGGTCACTGAAGCTGATTCTTTTAAGGGAAGTGAGGAGAACCCCATTATGGGGTCTGGTATTAGGGCTGTAATTAGCCTTGATTTATTTGGTCCTTTAATAGCTGTAAGAACCAACTATTGATATGCTAATTTAAGTTGGCAGAGAAGAGACCAGAGCTCAGAGGGCTTACTTAACTGGAAGGCAGAACAGAAACTTAACTTAAACCCAATTTTTCCATTGCCTTTTCCTTATTTTTATAACATTTCAAAGTCTTTTTTATCTCCATTGTCATATACCCCCATGTTGACAAAGTATTAAATATTTTCAAGCTGTTCTTGATAAGCCAGACTGTCCTATGAATCATAGCCCTACGGGACTCTGTGAGAGCAGAGGGTGTTTGTCCTGGGTCCCCATCTGGACTGTTCTTTTGAGCTCTTCTGTCTATTTTTGATCAGTTTTCAATCCTCATGTTCGTCAACACTTAGCTGTCACTTCTCTCTTTCGGTGACTGCCCCTCTTAGCTGGAGGCTGCCACCCACTTCTAAGTTATTCTCTGAAGTCCTGTAACGACAGAGTCAGACAAACAAGTGTGTCAGAGTTACATCTTAGAGGTGGGTTTTAAGGGCACAGCGAAGGTCAGAGACACATGACTGATGAAGTAGCCTTTTGTTGCCCCCTACTATAAACTAACATTTTTTGCTTCTTTGTTCTTTTCTCAAGTTTATTCTGTAAAATCAACTGAGACTATACTGCCTCTTCTTATGTGTATTTCTTATAATGTGCTCCTCATTTGGACTTTTTCTTACTTTATCTTTTTCAATTTCAGCTCACTAAACTTGTTTCTATTTCTATTCCTTGCCCTTTCTTGTACTCCACAATTTAGAGTTAGAGAAATGATGTCCCTCAGACAGGAGATATAAAAACTGGGGCCAGGGATATCTCAGTGGGGGAAAGTATTTGCTTTATGAATGTAAAGCCCAGAGTTTGGATCCCTGGACCCCATAATAAAATGAGTCAGGATGTCATATCAATCATGACTCTGTGGTAACTGTGTGAGAAGAGGGCATTTGCCCTGGGGCTCTGTCTGCAGTGTCCTTTTGAGCTCTGCCATATATTTTTGTTCAGTTTCAATCCTCAGACACTTTCTTTGTCACTTCTTATTTCTCTTTGCTAATGTCCATGATCCCAACACTTGGGAGGCAAAGACAAAGGGCCACAGATTAAGCTGGCTAGACAGACTAGATCATGGGTGAGCTGTATGTTCAACTAAGAGACTCTGCCTTAGTAAACAAAGAAGAGAGCTATTAAGAAAGACACCTGATGTCAACTTTGGGCCTCTACATAAATGAGTACACATATGTATCTTAGCATACATACACGTGCCAAAACACAGACAAATATCCATACACATGAACACATAGCACACACAGTTACACGGGGGAAAATAAAAATTTAAAATTAATAAACACCGAAGTAAATAAGTGAACAAGTGAGTTGATCGTAGAGAATGCTAATTGTGAAGGAGATGTGAAAAATTCTCCTTCCAGGGGAATCTGGCCTTGATTCAGTTTATGTCACAGTGAGGTGAGTGTCTTCATCGGGGTCTCTATTGCTGTGAAGGGACACCATGACCACAGCAACTCTTAATTAGGGCTGGCTTATAGTTCCAGAGGCTTACTCCATTATTATCAAGATGGGAAGCATCACAGGGCGCAGGTAGACATGATGCTGAAAAGGGAGCTGAGAGTTCTTTATTGGGATCATCAGGCAGCAGAAGATAACTGTGTACCACTCTAGACCCAGCGATCACAGGAGACCTCAAAGCCCACCCCTGCCAGGGCACACTTCCTACAAAAAGGCCACACCTCACAACAGTGCTACTTATAATGGGCCAAGCATTTGAACACATGAGTTTATGGGACCATTCCTATTTAAACCACTGTAGTGGATGGCCTTGCATTTCTTTATAGGCTGATTTTAAGCAGAATACTGAGACTTATCTAGATATTTAAGCGAGTGTTATTACTAGAGTAAGTAGCTACCAAAATGCAATATTTGACAGAATGTTACTTGAGTAGCATTGGGTATCATTTAGAATATATCATGAACTTATTTTTTAAAATATAAAAAGATTTTATGTCTTATGAATGTTTTGCGTATGTGTATATCTGTGTATATCTGTGTACTGTATGTGCGTCTATTGTCTACAGAAAAGAGAGTGTTAGATTCCTTGGAACTAGAATTACAGATGTTTGTAAAATGCCATGTGGGTGTGAGGGACCAAATACAGTTACTCTGCAAGAGCAGCCAGCAATCTTAACCTCCAGCCACAGCTCTGGCATCAGGGAGCTTTTGGAACGGTAGACCTTCCTCAGAGATAGTAGGGCTGAACTTTTCCTGGAAAGCCTTCACATCTGGAGATAGTTAGCTGCATTTAGAGAACTTGGTGGCATCCCTGAAAGACTATAGCTGGACAAAGGCATGTGTCTGTTGCCCCACTGGTCTTGAACATAATGTCTGACTTATTTCTGTGTCTCAGGGTCAGCACTGGGTTGCTGTTCATTGACTACTTTGAAGGTGTGTGTGTGTGTGTGTGTGTGTGTGTGTGTGTATGTTTTGCATAAAGAAACTGATGTATTAGTGAATAGACTAATTTGGTGTTCCGAAGCTACATGTGCTTAAGGGAACTTTGATCTAACAAGCCTTCCCATGGGTCAGACTTGGCAGGACTAGCAAGAATAAGTGTTCCGGGCAGACTCCTGCATAGGTGTGTGCTCTGCTTCTGCAACCAAAACAGGATCTGCTTTCTTCACTCTATTTTTGAAATTTGTTTCTAATGTCTTTCCAGGCATTATTTTAAAATCAAGCTGGAGCAGAGTACTATCATAAAGCAGTCTCTTATTTTCTCTATTGAAATACAGGGCTGCCTTACTCTACCCCTGGGGCATAACAGCTACACATAAGAACTACCCCGCAGAACTCAGCCAGTGTTAGCTGTTGCCTGTGCCCTGGACTACTCTCCACCTTATTCTGCCTGCCCCGGGAGGCTGGAGGTGAGGAACAGCAGTGCTGCGAGCTCCTTTAATACCCTCCACCTGCACTCCATTGGTCCCAAGAAAGCGTCTCTTCTAAACAGCAGTTCCTGATTGGCTGGCATCGTCTGCATCAGCAATACTTGGTCTCAGGCAGTCCTCAATTAGGTCCTCCTGCAGGAGATGCTTTTGCTGTGCAGCTCCCGGCGTTTACAGAGAGGCGGTCCTGCCATTCCTGAGACAGCTCGCTCCATTTCTTGTCCCTAGAATTGGAAAAGTGTTTTTATTTCTAGGATTCCCCGTACAAAAGTCCGGGTAGTAGAGTTTAAACAGAAGCGAGAAAGGACCGATGCTAGCTGTGGTTTCAACGCTACCATTCTCATTATGGATGAGAAATATTTTATTGCTTCCCTGAGACGCATCATCTTTTTAAACAGCACCTCTGCCTCTTGACGTATGCTTGTAAATTCAACAAGCTAACGCAAAATTGAAGTCATTAAGACTCCTTAATAAGTTTTGAGAGCAGTAAGTGTTTTTGTTGTTACTGAGTCTCTGATGGTACTGAGAAAGGACTACTGGAGTTCAGGATAAAGTTTACTTAGAGGGGCGCTGTGATGTGGAGTAGAGGTAGTGGCTCCAAGATTATTTCCGGTCTTGCCTTGGAGACTTTTAAAGGCATTCTAATTTTCATTGTTGTTGCCTTGAGACAAGGTCTCAGGCATTTCAGATTAGCTCTGACCTTGTGTAGATGAGGATGACTGTGTTTTCTGATCCTTGAGTCTTCACCTCCTGAGTGCTGGGGCTACAGGCGTGCATCACCAGGCCGGGTTCATGGGATGCTGAGCATCCTGGGTACTCAGTCTTCCAACTGAGCCATTGCCCAGTTCTTCAGCCTTGCAAATGTTTAGGAAATTATTATTATTATAAGCACTGTCAGTAGAGTTACGAGTCACAGCACTGGTAAATAAGTTGACTTGGGCAAGGGTACATACATTGATTGCTTCTTAACTACACGGTCCTGTTTTCCTTTCTTATTTCTACACTACCGTGGCCCTTACCGTGCTAAAGGTAGGACCATGCTCCATTAACTCTTTCCCTCCTGCCTTTCACTGAAGCTGAATTCCACTGCTTGATCCCAGGTTGCTTTTCTTCTTCTTGGGAGGCAAATGTCATCTGCTAAGTCCACACGCTGCTGGAAGAGAGACTTTGGAAAGGTAATTAGGCTTAGGTGAGGTCATAAGGTGCAGCTATCATGATGAATTGATGCTCTTATAAAGACCTGGAGAGAGAGATTTATTGATTCATCTGCAACTGTGCCTCACGTCCAGAGCGAGACTGTGCGGCTGCATCGTGAAAGGAATAAAGGTGTCTGGCTACAAGGCTTGAAGTGAGTGCTCCTTAATCTTGGTTTCTAGATATCTGAAAGGTGAGTTCTATTACCAAAGCCAGCCATTATATCTGCTTAGTACTTGAGAGATGATGTTTCTCAGAAAAGGGTACCTGGGGATCATTTCTTTCTCTCTTTTCTTCATTTCTATTTGGATGCAGTGGTATGGTCAACGTTGAAGTTTTGTAATCAGTGACTGGTGATATATGTAGGACCGGAGCTCAAGTAGGGATGGAAGAGCAGGGAAAATAACCAGGCCCTACATGAAATTTGTGAGCAGCTGCCACAGTGCTGTACTTTGAGACTTCTTGTGCTCCTGAAGGAGGAGACATTCATTTCAATGACTGCACATTAGGCTTCCTGTATTTGCAATTGGTAGTAACCATAAAGGGAGGAAATTGCCATTTCTCTAATGCTCATCTTTTCTGTTCCAGGTACACACTTTGTGTTTGCTTCTTAGCTGTTCCTCACAATAACGGGTATATTATCACGGGAACAGGAGCAACTTGAGTGAGTGTGACTCTTGCCAACAAAATATTCAAAGACCATATAAGTCGGGCAAAATGTCTCCAAAGTGTTTTTATGTTATTGGCACTGGAGACAACATCTAGGATCACGTGCTTGCTAAAGACACATTCTGTGTCTAGGCTACATATACTTCCAGATTCAAGAATAGTTGGTGTGTCCCAGCTGTTCTCTCATGAGCGTTCTAAGAAGGTCTTCTGTCTTGAATAAATGGTAAATGTGTAGCCACCTTTTAATTAGGGTTTTGTTTTCTGCTCCCTTGAAGATGCCAGCATACAAAATTGTGAGTGTGAGACTATACCATGATGAAGACCATTGCTGTAGTGAGCACAAGACCTGGTTGGCTTCTGGTCTACTTGGAAACACCACACACTCCGGTGTCTGAGAACATGGTCCAAACCCAACAATGCTTTACATGTCATTTTCAGCAGGGACTGTAGGATGTTTTCTGCTACAGTCTCATCTCTAACTTCACCTGCCTCACCTACCTGTGCAGCCATAGCCAACTGTCCCCTGAATAAGCTGTGTGTATGCTCAGAGGTGTCTGCATTTCACTGGCGATACTGGATGCTTACTACGAAGGTTTGTGCTATGGGGATTCCATCAACAAATACCAGCTAATTAAGCAACTGAGCAAACAGAATTCTCTGCTTTACTTAGAGAATTAGGCCAAGGCAAACTGAAATCAAGCACGTTTCTTGGTGGTGTGCTCTCTGGGGCAAATTCTGCTCCCTTTTCTCTTTTCATAACACTATATAATCCAATTTCTCAGCTCCCTCATGTAGTTGGAGTCCTACCTTCCAACCAGTTTTCAACCAAGAGGACAGTCTCCCACCTGGGGAGTCCTATTTATACTTGGCTTGGTCCTATTTTCTGTGACTCTGCTTTCAAGAGCTCAAACTCTTGCTCTTGGGTGTGTTTTGCCTTCTCCTGAGTGCCTTTGTACTCCTCTTAACTCTAGTGACTAAGTCTATGTTAATATTGTATTATGGAGAAGTTATGTTAAGATATCTTTAATAATTCCAGCTCTTTTTTACAAGAGAGAAAACATCCCCTGTTTATTCCTTTAATAATTTTTTTCCTTGGGTAGTTGTCATTTCCAAAGTGATTATATTTTAAATAATATTTTTATTTTTCAAGTTTACTTGTGTTATAAATGTGCAATTCTTTATTTCAGAGAATTTATAGCTACTGAAGTTACAGTGCAAGGTATGAACGGAGGATCACAGGCAATGGGATTTTTTTGGGGAATAAGGGCCATTCTCACAAATGTTAGTTGGAGGTTTTCTGAATCACTTTAAAAATTGACCTCACATTAATGGACTCATGTAACTCCTGATCAATGGGAGAAATAAAATAACAGAAGCAGTTTTTCAGATGAGTCACATGGAGATTTTGCTAGCCCCCTTTGCCTCTTCCAGAAACCACACCCTGACTCATGTCCACATACATGGGGCTGAATTCATCTCATTTTCAACTTCAAGTTTTCCATGATTGTGTGATTCTCTTGTCCTATCATGACCAGTATTTATTGTGAGACAATGGTAATCGAATTCCAATTCTTATCACTGGATTATCACAAGAGGTGAGCCACCTGAGTGGGCTTCAGGCAGTCAGCTTGAGCATGTATCAATTTTTTGCTATAAAAGTGATTGTCTATAGCCTAACACCTGGTAAAGACAATGCAGCGTTGTTCAGATAGCATCGCACACGAACACTCCACTACTCTAAATATCTCCAGCTGGACTGTCAATTAAGTGAGTAGGCATATGGAATAAGGAGACCATGAGGTTTGTTACAGGCTTCGTTGTGCAAACAACCACTGTGAATTCACATATGTGATGACTAATGCTGATTTTGAACTTGACAGTCAGCCAAGAGACAAACCCCTGTGAGTATCTCTGAGTCTCTGGACTGAGTAACTGAGGTAGGAAGGCCTACCCTAAATGAGAGTGAGTTGGAAATTAGCATTTATCTCTTGCTGCTTCCTGCCTTAGGATGCAATGTGGCCAGCAGCTTCCAGCTCCTCTCACCATGATTTTCCTGCTGTGATGGAGATTACCTTCAAACTATGAGCCCAAACAACCTCCCCCCCCCAAAGTTGCTTTTGTTGGGTATTTTGTGATACTAATGAGAAAAGTAACCAATACAATACCATCTACAACAAAAGTTCCCAACTCCTACCTGGATGCCAGACCAGAAGACATTTTGAAGCTATAGTATCCAGATGGTTGAATGGGAGTGGGTGGGGCAGGCAGGAGCTTCCCTGTGGAGCCTAAGGAGGTGGTAGGGGTGCTGGCATTAGGATACAGATGTTTTCATGTTGGATGCTGAGGACAGAAGGCCAACTGGGACCATTTGTCAACACTCAGAGAAGCAGCATAAACAAGGTCCTTCTCAGCGACCTCTGCCAGAGGAAACATTACCCAGCTGAAGAAAAGACACCATTAAATGAACAAACCAAATTGCTTTGCAGGTCAAAGAATCCAGTCAGATTTTCACAAATAAAACTCCATCATTTTTCTTTTCAAACATTGTTCCCCTCTGAGTTAGATTTGCTAGGAAAATCCTTGGGTTATCCAGGCTCCTGTCAGCAGCAGCTGACATGCCTTAGAACAGCTGAATTGCTCTTTGGAATTTGGGCCAGCATTTTTAAGCTGGTATTCATGGACAGAAGAAAGGCTCTGAGACCCTCTACATTTAACTTTCAGGGTTGTAGACAGTAGAAAAAAAAATCTGTATCTAAATTAACAGCCAGCCAGATGCTGTGTCTTCTCTATGGCTGGCAGGTCTGGTGGAGGACCCGTTTTGTTTGTTTGTTTGTTTGTTTCTTGTTTTTCATGTTCTTGTTGCTTTCAGACTTCAAAGATCAGCAGCAAATGGTCTTTATTTTCTCTACTCATGGTCAAAACCACTGGGAGGATCTTTGAAGAGCACATCTCAGCACCGGCTCCCCCGCCCTATCTGCAGCTGTGGATGAGGCCTGTTTGTTGTACACAATGGGATTTGAGTACGTTGGGTGTTTTCTGATTGGTGGTTCTGATTGGCACAGATGATCACTGGCAATACTGTTGCTGGATATTTTTGGAACCCACATAAATATACATGAGTGTGGATGGCAGGAAAGTAGCAAACCACAAGGCCACACTGTAGCCAAGCTACATTGTTGGGGAAGAAATGGAGGCCCTTTTTCTAGTCCAGCCTCTGAGGGATCATCGCAGCCGAGCTGGCCGTGTGGGAAACTGTTGCTTGGTGTTTTGCCCTCAAACCAAGAAAGGAATCAGGTGTCTAATTACAGAATTATACTTTTCCTTTAACGTTCCTTTGGGATTTGACGTGATCAATAACAAGGGCGTGCTCCTGGACCACTGAATGTTGTTATAGGTCTCCCTCAGAAGGATGGAAAGTCGGAAAAAACAACACACTGATCGATAAGAGTATGCTGCGTCTGTCAGACAGAAGTCTGAAGATGAGAAAACATTTAAAATGTTCACTTCTCCATGCCCGGTTGTGAGCTGTCTCTGTGCCAGGTAGTGAGTAGGTTTTCCCGCACTTACAGCGGCCTGTAATGCTCGTGAAAGAAGCCTTTGCTGACCTAAGTGCTCAAGGTAATTCATGGACTCCTGCCTTCCCCAGCTGCTTTTCTGAAGATGTTTTCCATAACGGGACTGCACGTTCTCCTGTTCACAGGCAATGAAGCCAAGATGCAGAGACAAAGACATTGTCCTTGAGTTATGGGCTCACACAGTGTCAAAGACAGGAACTCAGGTTTTCCAACTCCTGGTTCTGTGAAACACCAGCTTTTATATTCTCTCCATCTCGGCGTCGTAGTGTCTTCAGTAAATCAGGTCCAGGAGCCATAATACAGATGCTGACTGCACTTAACACACTGTAGATGGGCTGTCAGGACTCACGGGACAGGACTTTAAAATAAATGGTCAGAAGTCTGGAGTCAAGAAAATGAACTGACCCCATGCTTTTAATCCCTGCTCCCATCTTAAATCTCCCAGGCATGGTTGTGAGACTAGAAAAGCATGAAAACAAGTCTGTATAAGTCGCAGAATAAAAAGGCGTGCCCTCCACCTGCCAGAAGCATCTCAGCAAGAGGCAGTGTAGACAAGCTGCAGAAGAAGTCCCAGCGAGCGGGGGAATCTGTGTAGGAGCCAGAACTGGCGTGAGTGTAACCCTGAAGAGAGTGCCACACACAAGTTGTGACAGACAATGACAGGAGCAAGATCCCAAGACATGCTGTGGAGGTGGAGCAGGTGGAGCGGTGACTTCAGTCCTTACAGAAGCTGTGAGGTGTGAAATGTCAACAAACACTGACAGTCACCTACTTGCATTCTCACACTGTGTGTGTGTGTGTGTGTGTGTGTGTGAGTATGTGTGAGTGTGTATGAGTGTGTGTGTGTGCATCTGTGTGTGTGTGTGTGTGTGTGTGTATGTGTGTGTGAGTGCCTGTGTGTGTATGTGTATACCCATGTGTCTAAAGGTCAGAGAATTATGTTAAATATTTGTTCTTTAGGAAAGAAAATCTATCTTCCTTCCTTCCTTCCTTCCTTTATTGTAATTTCTCATTGGCTTGGACCTTTATTGTGTAGGCTAAGTTATCCAGCCAGTGGGAACCATGGAGCGACTTGTTTCCCCTGTCCATCTCTCCAATGCTGGGATTGCAAGCACATGCCACTGTCACTAGATCCCACTTTGTATATAGGTTCTGGGGATCAAATGTAGATCCTTATATGTGCCAGACAAGGGCTTTACCAATGGAGATGTCTCCTTATCCCTGTCCAAACATTTGGTGCTGATTGGTTGTCCTCAAGGGGCTACAAACACTGGGGATGCTTGGCCCCTTAGGTCCGGGCCATACATCAGACACTTGTATGTAATTCTAAGTGAGAATGCAAAGGTACAGTCAGTCCCCTTCGCACAGTTCTGAGATGTGCAAAAACCCAGGAAGATTTTCGCTCTTCTCCATCTTCAGCTTAAAGGTGACCATTTTTACCTCCATGAAGCTTCTTTACCCCAGAGGTATGCATTCTTACTCTGTAAAAGGAGGGCCTGGCAGGTAGTTGGAGGAGCATTCAGTCCTGTGGCTGAGTTCCAGTGAGCTGGGCTACACTTGAAAAGTTTAAAGTGTTGCTCTGATCTTGGCTCAGAGCACAGTGCAGAGATTTGGCTGAAGCCAGCGTCTTCTCACTCTCATCCAAAGCTCATTCCTTACTCCTCTTCTCAGGTAAGGGGACATTGTACCTGCCCAGCTGTATCTCCTTCAACTTAAACAAAATTCTAACTTCCTTTTCAATCTGTAAACAATCCAACACCTACTAGCTCTCTAGTGCAAAACAGTGTGGGTAGGGAAGGTGAATTTTTTTGGAGATGTGGAGATGTGGGTGGAGTGGAGACATCTGTTCACTCCAGATAGGACACAGATAACAGACCAAATAAATCATTCTAACCAAGTCTAGCATGCTCAACCAGTTAGTTTCTTGGGGTCAAACACAGGAGCATGTATAACTCAAAATTGCTTCACTGAAAAGCTTACCCCAGCATGAAAACTGCATCTTAGAGTGCTCTTCTCTTGATGACCTGCAACCTGCTGGACTGTTGGAGAGTCTTCTCCACCCAGTGATTATTACAGTTTATATAACATGGGGGGGGGGCTAATCCAGGGCTGTGAATCCTGTAAATTTTAGGAGCTTCTTGAGATCTCTGATTTTCCTTTGCTTCTTTAGTGGTACCGAGTCTCATGAGGGAGGGAAATAGCTGCCCTTTCAGTGGGGTGTGATGGTAATTCTTGGCTAACAATTTGACTACATCCGGAATTAACTAAAAATCTGAAAGTGGAGGGTACTAGGTATTAGTTCTAATGCTTTGTCTTAATTTGCCTCCCAGAATCACATTGTAATCTACATTTCCAGATGTTGAGGGTCCCTGTCCCCAGTTGCTTTTTCATTGATCAATAAAGAGCCAGCAGTCCATGTCTGAATGGGGGAACAGAGGTGGGACTTTTAGGATTCCTGGGAAGGAAACACAGTGGAGAGAAGACGCAGAATTGCCATGGCAGGGAAACAGAGAGATCAGACTTAACCTGCCACCATGTAAGAATCTGGAAAGTGACCCCAGGGGTCACTCCTGTGGTTGGGTCTGGGGTAACAGAGATGTAGTATAGATTTAGCAAATGTTTGGCTGGAGAGATGGCTCAGTGGTTAAGAGCACTGACTGCTCTCTCAGAGGTTCTGAGTTCAAATCCCAGCAACCACATGGTGGCTCACAACCATCTGTAATGTGATCTGTGACCTCTTCTGGTGTGTCTGAAGACAGCTACAGTGTACTCACATACATAAAATAAATATAATCTTTAGATTTAATGAATGTTGACTTGGAAATGTCAGAGGGAAATGTGATAGTCATGTGGAGATTCAAGAGTAGCTCAGCCATTGAGTTAGCTAAGGTATATTAAAGTATAAAGTGTGTGTGTGTGTGTGTGTGTGTGTCTTTTCATTTGAGAATCCAGAGAATTTTGATGTGTGTAGAGGAGGCATGTGCACCCACCTGGAGCTCAGAGCAGATTAGCTTCATACTGTTACAGATGGGATACACCCGTGATGGATAGCTTGCTTAATTTGAAGTACAAAGATATGCTTCTAAACTGGATAATAAAGGACTTTAATCTGGGTCTCGAGGTAGGCCGACACACCTTTAACCTGGTCCACAACAGCTGGAGGCTCATTTAAGGGACACAAGAGAAGGAAACTTTTCACCTTATTGCTCTTGCCTTGCTAACAAGTTTACTACTTCACCAGCATTAGAGCCTACTTCTCTGGGATTCTAGTGTCTATTGAAGACTAGCTGATACAGCCAGCCTCGTAGACACAGCAATTTCTCAATTTTTGAATTTTTTGTTCATAGCCAGTTGTTTGATTATTGGGAACACAGCCTGTAAGTCATTCTAATAAATTTATATATGTATGTATGCATGCATGTATCTTCTATTTGTCTACATAGACATGTACACATACATTTGGAGAGAGAGAAAGAGCGAGACAGACAGAGAGAGACAGATAGAGAGAGAGACAGACAGAGAGAGACAGAGAGAGACAAAGAGAGAGACAGAGATTCAGATAGAGAAAGAGAGAGACAGAGAGAGATGGACAGAGACAGAGAGAGACAGATAGAGAAAGAGAGACAGACAGAGAGACACAGAGAGAGACAGATAGAGAAAGAGAGAGACAGACAGAGAGACAGAGAGAGACAGGTAGAGAAAGAGAGACAGACAGAGACACAGAGAGAGATAGAGAGACAGAGGGAGAGAGAGAGAGAGATTTCTTTTATTCTATAGAACCCTGACGAATACAGTATGATCTTCACCCACTGCTTTATCAGTGTCTCATGCAACGTCTTACCCGACTTACATTGGGACAACACATTTATATAAATAGAAAAATATATTACACAATGTAAACATATCTTTTCATGAGGCAAGCAGAGCACTTCTCAGAAGGCACCAAGGAGAAAGTGTTACACCTTTTGGTATTTTCTGGACGATCCCTGTAAGAGTGATTGAGGCCAGTACACAGCCCTGCCTAGGGCGAATGGAGCCAGGAAGGAAGAGGGGTGGGTTTTGTACTTATTTTGTGACTCAAGGGCAGACTTGAGAAAGAAACTCTGCTACAAGTAAAGTCTGAGTTGCCTGCTCCCTCTGCCTCCATTTTCTCCTTCTCTCCTAACCCACAGTTCTGCACTTCTCAGTGAGGGGACTACAGCAGCGTCCAGTGCTGGTGCCTTTCTCTAGTACAGCCATAAAGAATTGACCAGGGGGCTAAGACAATCTTTCACAAACATCCTTCCAACTCCTGAACAATGCGTGAATCCTCGCCCCCACTGCTCAGCCACCAACAGTCACTAACATTTGAAGGCTGAGCAAACAGAGAAGAATCAACAGATGGATGAAAACGTCTCATTTCTTCATTCGAAAGGGATTTAATGTGCAGAAGCAAACCCTCCCCAGGAAGCCAACTTACTACGTGGAGCTGGGGAACTTCAGAAACTTTATTCTGTATTTTTACAAACACATAAAAAGGTGCATTGCACCTAAGAAGAGGAAACACATTCAGATAAAGAAAAGAATGCTAAAAAGTACAGATTCATTCTTTATATTATAAAAATATCATATTGGATCTCTTCTATTCTTTGAGTTTTAACAAAATAAAAACATTTTCTTTCCCACCTATGAGGCCGTGTATTTGCAGAAACAGCTTCCTACAGAAGAAGGGTAAAGGTGAGCCCCAGGGCTGAGATGGGAGTGAACAATGATGTATAGCTAATAGCTGGGTTTGAAAATAATTTTGATGAACATATGTAGAAGGTCAAATATAAGAGAATTCAATGCCCAGGCATGAAACAAGTAAGGGAAAGATGCAGAATTTTCTGAAGGGTGATGTTAATGGAAAGGATCTGAACTTAGCTATGTTGAAGTTTCTTTCTCAAGGCAGGAATTCTCATGCTGACAATCAAACTTCCCCCTTGGAACTCCTCAGCTCCTGCAGACATTGAGTCATCGCAGCAAGAATAATTGTGACCCCCAATACTGTTTACCTGACAAAGATAGCTCACAAGAGCCTTGGAGAGGCATTTTCAGATGTGGAAGAAACCAGAAAGCAAATTACCAAAGTGCCATACCTGGAAAATATAAATCAAGGAGATGTTTGGAGACGGCTGAGAAACTAAAATGAAGAATTCCAAAACGGGAGATGAAACAAGATGCCTACGCGAAACGGCCTGGAAAACCCAGTGAAGGATGCTTGGGACTGCGCTGACTCTGATTAGCAACCGAAGCACCATGGAGGAAATTGTGATACATTTTCAAATGCTATAGCTCAGCACTGTAGAAACTGTGGTGCATGTGTGGTACCCCTCATTGCTCACTACAGCTCATTTGATGTCCCATGGTGATGGAGGGGAGGCTGGGCTCCCAGACACTGATAGGTGTGGGCCTGAGAGTGATAGTTTCCAGTCCACAGTGTGCCACTTAGGACATCAGACATGCCCTTTGGGACAAGGACATTACACAGTTGAACTGTAAGATGCAGCCGTGCTCGGGTGGATGGGAGGCAATGCCTTGGAAGAAACCTCGGCTTTGATTAGTGAGGAGCATGGCCGTTTGGCTGTCCCCATTGTTTCCCCTCGACTATTCCTTCTTAAGTCATGGTGGCACTCTTTTTTGTTGTTTATTTAACTATTTTTTGTTACAACAGAGTAACATTGCCGGGTCGTATGTTAGTAGTGCTGAAGGAAGAAAAACTTTATTCTCTTGCACATGGGGTCACCCATTCAAGTCCACAAAAGAAGTGCAAACCTAAACCTGTCACTGTTGGATTGGTCAGATAAGTGCTTGCCGTGAATGTATGGGGACCTGAGTTTGAATCCTCAATGTCTACATAAACACCAGACATGGTAACGGCTACCCTAATCTTGCTGCCAGTGGGGTGAAGAGTGGGGGATGTGGAGGTGAACTTTGTGAAGGGAAAAGTGGGATGGAGAGCAAGGCACTACTGGCTCTTGCAGTGCCTCAGAATCCTGACCTGCGTGCGGTACATGGCATTTGATGTAAGATAGCTCCTGGGACACCAGTGATACAGCAAACAGGAACTGAAGCCAGGGTGCTGGGTGCTTCTCCCGTCTTCATGGACATCTTAACAGGTGTTGATGCTCCCCCCAATCCTTCTGGACCACCTCATCATGCATGGCTTTCTTTGGGGCTAGGGATTGGCTCAAACACCGGATATAAACTCATTTGCACTCAGATCTGCACGCTGATCACCCTGATGCTGGTCTTCGGAGTGTGGGAGTGTGATTTCCAGGATTCATCATGTGACTCCATTGTCTCTCATTTCCCCTGTCCTCCGTCCAGTTCCCACAGTGAAGACAAAAGGATCCCTCGAGTTCATCAGCCAATTAGTGAGTCCTAGATTCAGTGAAAGACCCCGCCTAAAAAGCAAGAGGAAGAGTGACAGATGTGAGGCTGACCTCTGACCCCAGCATCCACTCACAGCAAACACACACAAAATACATTTTTTAAAAATTAAAAAAATAAACACGACTTTTTATGACAATCGAGTTATTTTGTGCGTAATGTTTGCGACTGATATCTTGCTGTACTGATATTTTGCTTTCCTCTGTTTAGGAGTTACATTTCTTCCCAGTTCGGATTGGTAGACAATTCTATTTTGAAATGTTTTATGCACAGGTACAAGGATTTCTGTAGGGCAGATGTCCTAGGAATGGAGTTTTTGGGTAAGGGTTTTCAAATGCATTGTGGATTTTGGAAGAGTTGAGCTAGTTTTGCAGATGGAGTGGCGGACAGGCTCTTGCCCTGCTGATATTTATGGCTGCTTGGAATATCCTGCTGATATCCCAACTATTTTTCCTCTCTTGGCTTGGTAAGAACTCAGTGATATTCATGGACATCTTGGTTAGTTTTTATTGTCCCTGTGGCACAATGTAGACTTATATGGAAAGAGAAGCCTCAATTGAGTTGTTCTATTTAAAATGGCTCTCAGGCATGTCCTTGAGGCAGTATCTTGATTGAAGACTGATGTAGAAGGGCCCAGTGCACAATGAATGGCATTGTTCCCTCATTAGGTGGCCCTGGATTATAGAAAAAAGCTAGGTGACTGGGAGTTGGTAAGTGAAGAAGCCAGAAAGTGCATTCCCTTCCTGGTTTCTGCCTCCTGCCCCTGCCGTGAGTTCCTGTCCTGACTTTCCTCTATGATGGATTGTGACCTAGAATTATAATTCAAATAAGCCCTCTCCTTGCCAAGCTGTTTTTAGTCATGATATTTATCACATCACTGGAAAGAACACGATGTCTTACCTCTTCAGAGTCGATTGGCTGCAGGACCTTGTAAGAGTGCTGCCTCCTTCAGAAGTTTACTGAGGACATTTCTGCCCAGGTTCTGTTCCAAGGCCAGCGTTTTGTGATGTAGTAAATCTCATGATTGATAATGCAGTGTCTACCACCTGGTGCTTGAAAGTGGGTTGAAAAGTGCCAATTCTTTGTCTAGGTAAGCTGCCAACTGGCTGTGAGGTTCTGACCTGGGTAGAGGAGGGAAGAAGTGTGGAAGGCTCCCTCTAGATTTTGAAACATGCAGCAATGGCACTCTTGCTTTTACAGTTGCCTCCAACCATATAATACGTCTTTCTCTTTCTTTGATAAAGCTCAAAATAGAAAATATGCCCGTCCATCTGGTTATTTGTCCTCTGTGCCTCACTAATGTTATCAACTTGACAGGGTCTAGAATCATGAATCACACATCCGAGCATACGTGTACGGCATTGTCTAGATTTCGTTAACTGGAGTAGGAAGACCCACTCTAACCCTGAGAAGCACTATCCCATAGACTGGGGTCTTGGACTCAGTACCAAGAAGAAATCAAGCTGAGCACATCAGGGGTCATCTCCCTCTGCTTTGCGTCCTGGCTAGTTTTACGTCAACTTGGTAGAAGCTGATTGTTGGTGGGTGCAGATGCACTCTCTCAGTTTCCTTCTCAACCATCTCTTGTTCTGCCTCCCTGACCATCATGGACTCCCTATCTAGAACCATCAGCTAAAACTATTCCTTCTACAAGTGGCTTCTGGTCACGGTATTTCATCACAGCATCAGAAAGGTAACTAATGCACTTCATTTAAGCTGCCTTGTCAGGGATTTGTTACACAGAGAAGAGTAACTAACATGGCAGCCTTCTTTCCTAGAGTTCCTTCCTTGCTCAGGTTCCCATGCTTCCCCCTTGTCCCAGCTGCATCTCAAATCACTAGAAAGACTGTGAAGCCTTCCAGGTAATCTTTTTTTCTCTTCTGTTATTTGCACATGAATGTTCTTTTGTCTTGGATCACCGGGTTGCTTCATGTTAACTATAGAATTAAATTTCTCATTGATAACCTGAGTCGCAAACAGACCTTAGGCTAAATGCATCAGATGCCTGTTGTATAGCATCCATTTTTATATTGTCTGTGTTGGAGAAAGAAAATGAGAAACAAAAGCTTTTCCCAGCTCAGAGAAATCCACTCTGTAAAGGTAGCAGAAGAGACAGTTTTCCTACTGAATGAGCATTAAACCTGAGGTGATGCTTGCCACAAGCAGTTGACTAAGTGGAGACATTTTAACATTCTATGTAGGCAAACATGCAAGCCATTGAATTCGTGTATTCAAGCTGAACAATAACTACCCTTCAAGTAATAAGATCTAAAGGTAGCATTTGTCATATCAAATCCAGCCAGATTCACTGGCTAATTGAGGTGTTTCTCTGTGCTAGTTGTATCCAAAAAGGAAACAAACATAGCTTCACAAAAAACGAGTTTTAAAACTTGAGCAAGATGCCCCACAGTTAAACTTGTAGCTGTCGGTGAAAACCAGTGTTCTTTCTGCCTTGATTATTACATCGCAAAAGGATGGCTTCCAGGTCCTTGAGAAAGATGTGCCTGGAACATAAACCTGACAAAAGGCCTATCTAGTTTTCAGAAGGATTTATACACATTTCAAAGAAGGGAAAAGGACCTTTCTACTGAAAGCATTCTAAAGAAAATCCTTCAAGGAAAAGGAAGAGAAGAAATATCGTCCCTTATTTTTCCCTGGGAGAGCAAAGGATCTCAGATTTAATCAATATTTTTCTTTATATATACTTTTTTCTTTATATAGTTGCTTATAATATTGTTTTTGTGCATGCTGCACATATCAGGAATATTATATTCTAGCCCATCATATATTCAGTAGAGTCAAAGGAAAATAAAACAGAAGTCAAGTTAATAAAGCCCAATATTGGTCCTTCCAAGCTTTTCTCTCTGTCCCGTGTTACTTCTTAGATCTTTGTTGTGTAACAATTTTTTCCCCTGGGAGATGCAAATTTTTTTCCTGAGCAGCACATGTCTATTTTACAGGCCAAAGTACAACTATAACCAAACCCAGTTTGGTGACCTAATAATGTTTTTGGTGTTACTTACAAGAATATGGGTGAAGGATTTCTTACACCTGCAGAAATGACTAAAAGACAGATGCATCCCCAAAGCCCACTGCAGCAGTGGTGACAAAATCTTGGAAGCCTGGATAGCCTGCAGGCAGCTCAACAGGTTGGGGAGTATCCTTTCCAAGTAATAGGTAGGTCTAAAGCTCTTCAGTACAGCTCATCTGGGTTCTGCTTTTTCCAGGCAGAATCTTTTTTTGCAGCTTGGCTTATCTGAGCTTTCATTGCCTATTCTTGCAGGAAGGGGCCTAGTGAATCTGGTCAGTTTTAGGGACTTCCTAAAGCTATTTTGAGTTGTTTGCTTTGATGTTTAAGGAGCTTTCCTGCAGGATAAAGTGTTTCAATTATAGAGGAAAACAATCATATAACCGTTTTATGGGAATTTATCATCACTGTGAAGGATACTTGAGAACATAGTTTGGGGAGGGGGTGGTTTTAGAGGTTTCAGCCCACAGTCAGCTATCTCCATTGCTGTGAGCCAGTGGTGAGGTGAGTTTGGTGGTGGGAGCACTTGGTGAAGCATGGCAGAGCAACTTATGTGGGCAGGAAGCACAGAGGAGAACAGAGGGAAGGTCCAGGGATGAGGTTCACAACTCAAAAGCTCTCTCAGAAATGGAGAGATGGTTCAGCAGTTAAGAACACTTCCAGAAGACCCAAGTCTAGTTTCACCCATATTGAGTTGGTCAGCATTGCCTATAACTCTAGTCCCAGAGAATCTGATGTCTTTTTATGGCCTCTGTGAGCATTTTATTCACAAGCATATGTGTGCACACATGCGCACACACACGCACACGCACACACGCATACATACAGTAAAGAAAAAAAAATCTAAAAATACAGTCTCCCAGAAACCTACTTCCTAGAGGCCCCACCTATTGGCATTTCTAGAACCTCCCCAAATAGCACTGCCCACTCTGTTCTAAACCCTCAGCACATGAGCCAGCAAGGATGTTTCAGATTCAAAGTACAAATGATTTCAACTGGGATGGAATTCTCTCACTTTGTCTAACCTTGTTATCTGTGTGAGAACAGGTTTGGTATCTGGAACACTGCCCCTACCCTGACACATGCATGTGTACAGGCTTCTTCCTTCTTATATATGATCTCTTTTACTTTCATTAACATATCATTCATCGATAATGTTTCAGTTTTCTATAGGTCCTCGTGAATAGGCACTCTGTGACTTTCTTCCTTCTCTGGATCCACTGTCTGTTGCTTAGCAACGATGAGTTAGAGCAGTCATTTCTGTGCTCTAGAAATTGTGATTATGTTCTTGATCATGAATATTGCACATTAGGAAACAAATGTTTTTAAATCATAATACCTACTATGTTACTCTTTAATATAGGGGGTGTACATATACTTTCATTTACGGAACAGTGATAGAGGATGTGTTTAGCCCAAAAGCCTAGAACCCTAGATTCTAGCAGATGTTCTACTATGTCCATCAAAATCATGAATAATTGCCAAAAGCAGAAGGAAGATATGAATACCTTGGAAAGAGGAATACACACAGAGGGGTAGTGCTTAGCCCCATCGCTGAGGTACTGATATGAACTTTACATTTAGTTATACGAAGGACAGGGACACGTGGTGAGAAGTGTACATGTCTAAGCTTTTCTAGTTGGTCACTTTTTATGGGCTTGTTACTTACCACAAAGCGGTTTCCAGGTAGAAAAAAAAAAGAGTGTCTGCCCAAAGCACCATCTTTAGGGTCACTGAGTTTTCTGTCTTCCTCAGCAAAGCATCCCACCATCTTAAGATTTCCCATCATACAAACCAAATTGGCAACAGTGGAAAACCAGAAAAAAAAATCTGAGTTAATCTCACGGCTACTTAGTTATATCATACCAACCTTTCACTAATTTTTTTTGATTTACAACAGACATTAACATTAAAGAAAAACCGTATGAGGATTTGACAGGGCTCTCTCTCTCTCTCTCTCTCTCTCTCTCTCTCTCTCTCTCTCTCTCTCTCTCTCCTCTTCCTCCACCCCTCTTCTCTCTTTCTCTCCATATATCTATACACTTATATGAACATATGAAACACTTTTATAAATCTAAAATGATCTTAGAATTACAAGTTTGATTAAAGCATCTCTACCATTTGAGGTTGTTCATAGTTTGGATTTCCATGTTTAACCAATTCTCATTGGTATCACTGCTTTTGTCGTTACATCCCATGAAAGAAGGAAGACACTGGTCTCCTTATGGGTAGTGTTTAAAGGCTGTTGTATAATATATATTCAGTAGGGAAGGACCTTCTCTTTTATGAGAAAGTATTTCGGCTCTATGTGTTTATTCTTCCAAATTAATGTTACAATTAGGCTATTAAGTTCCAAAGGCATCACCACCAAGCTTTGATTGAGATTGTAAGTTTAGTGTACACTTTGTAAAGTCATACTTAATATCATTAGCATATGCAAAGTTGTCACTCTGAATAATAAAAAAGCATGTAAAAGATGTGAATAGCTCAGCTAACTGAGGGGCAATCAAAAGACTGGTGGAGGGTGTCAAGACAGCTCAGGAGTCGTAGTGCTGCACAAGCCTAGTGACCTGTGTTTAATCCCTTGACCCTTTGATTGAAGAAGAGAAGCAGCTCCCAAAAGCTTTTCTCTGACTACCATCTTCACTCTGTGGTGAGAATATCCATACTCACACAGATGCATATCATACACACACACACACACACACACACACACACACACACACACACACACAGACACACCACACAGATGCATATCATACACATACATACATACACACACACACTCCACATATAAGAATACACCAATAATAAAATAAAAAGGACTGAGGGCATATAAAATTTATCTTGGATCCATACTAATGAATAATCATTGAAACAGAAATTATTGAAAGAGAGTCAGCATTCTTCTTTCTTCAAGGGCCAATGATTAAAAATGAGTGATAATTCCTGCTTCTAGGTGACAGTCTTTTATTGTTGGCAGGAAGATAATTAGAAATTTTTTTTTCCTGGAAAACCCTTTTGAGTTCTTAGCAACTGGATGTTGAATATCAAATCTCCCTCAAAAAAATTCCTAAAATGAAATAATGAGGAAAGGTGTAAAATTGTAAAAGGGTTCCTGTAATATTGATTTTTGATAGCGAGGGTATCTTAGTGTTGCATTAGAGCATGACTAACTACAATGTGTGCGCGGGAAGTGAACAGTAGAAACCATTCTGGTCTGTGTTTGTGCTCTCCCAAAGCATGTTTGTTTTTGTATAACCCATGAGACGACTCTCCAACACATCTTTGGCCTTTGTGGATGGGAATCAGCAATGCAATTCAGAACATGGGGTTGTGCTTGTGAGTTCCTATCCAGATTAGAAATCCTTTCATAATGTGGGATATCCAACATCTCCGGCCCTTCCTACTTAATGAGTGCGTTGGGCAGTTAGAGAAAGATGTGGAGCAGGGATGGGTGGTGCTGTAATCTCAACTGCATATGCAAGAGAAGGAGCCTGGGGTTCACACTGGGGGTACATAAATGGATTGTTTATGACAACAGGTTGGAACTCAGGACCAGTTGCTCTGTGGTTTAATTAGTGGTGGAGGATAAACATCTTAGATGTAATGGCATCATGTTTCAGTCCGCAGTGTTTCATATGTTCTCCCATGGCTCTGGAAGATGCCAGCCATTAGTTGTGAGGGCCTAAGGTTCAATGAGAATGTGTTAGTGTTTGGTGACTTTCCATGGGAAGGTATGAACTATGGTCTTTTTACCCCTGCATAACACACCAGGGAGAGACCAGAGAAACAGGCCCACCCAAGTGTAGGTTGATGAACCAATGAGTATATTGCTTATTGGGAGGTTGAGTGAAGGGTTACATAGCATGGGTTGCTCCCAGGCAGCCGCATTACCAAGAGGCCCACCCAGCAGAGGTGGTGATGATTCACAGAACCTACCCAGCTCTCGGGCAGTTCCACGGAAGAGCACCTCTACCTTCTTGCTTGAGTTTACAGCTTTCAAAACCTTGAGGATAACACTGAGTCTCCTGAGTTTCAAAAGCTTCCTGACTCTCGTGAACTTACCCCTTCTCCAAAGGGGATGTTTCCGATTGGAAGGGCATAGCCTTCCCAATAGGGGAGTTAATGATCACCCTATTCTTGCTTTGGAAGGGAATGTGATGTTGCGTGAAGCCATGGGGGCATAACACCGGTTGGACTTTGCATGTGACTGAAGGATGCTGAGCAGGCAGACCTGAAACTTGCATAACAAATCCATCAAAAGTTGGGAGCCATTTGCCTTGAGAAATGCGGAAGAAGCAGTCATGTGATGTACCAGTCACTGGGAGACAGACTTTCCTGCTCACTCTGTGGCACACCTGCCTTTCTTCCGTGATCCAGGTAGTGAGCCCTTGCATTTGACTTCCAGAGAAACAGCGTGTGGGATTCTGAGCAGAGCATACATCAAGAAATGATTATTCATTTAGACCCGGATGTAAGAATCAGCCATGAGCCCCTGAAACGGTCCCTTTAAGTGGTCTTTGTTTACTTCTCTTCCTCATGGCCCTTCTTGCATGGGTGTGTCTGGTGACTCCTGCATGTGCAGCCGTGCTACTCTTGGACATACGCCTCTGATATTAATTCTCATTAGAACCTTGAAAGGTTCAAAGGTGGCAATGTAGGTCCTGTCAGAGGCTGTCAGTCTCAGCGGGGCTCGTCTGTGATCACACATACAGTGAGAATTTTGTTGAGGAGAGCATAGTTTCTATACAGCAGGGTTAGAACTTTTGACCATAAGAGATTAAGTTCCTTTGAAAACGTTGATAGCTTTATTTCTATTGCTAGTATACAGTGAAATTGATTTCTTTTCTTCCGAGTCATCCTGTGCTCTGTGATACATAAATAGATTTTTGTAACCATCAGCAAAACCAGGGCCCAGAATTGTTAATTCTGTCACTCCAGGAAACTGGTTTAGGGCAGTTCTTTCCTAGCAGACTCTTGCTGCACCTTAACCTTTGACAACCAAGATCACTCTGTTCTTTTAAAAATGTCACTCTTTGAACTTTTCATGCAACTATGTCATGGAATTTGCTACTTCCATTCCCCATCACCTCTCTCATTCCCACACCTCTCATCCCCCACCCTATAAGCCCTTCTCCCATTTCCATGTCTTATTTCCCCTCCTTTCTTTCTTCCTTTCTTCCTTCCTTCCTTCCTTCCTTCCTTCCTTCCTTTCTTTCTTTCTTTCTTTCTTTCTTTCTTTCTTTCTTTTTTTCTTTCTCTCTCTCTTTCTTTCTTTCTCTCTCTCTTTCTCTCACTATTTCTCTTTCTTTCTTTCTTTCTTTCTTTCTTTCTTTCACTCTTTCTTTCTCTCTTTCTCTCACTCTTTCTCTCTTTCTCTCACTCTTTTTTTTCTTTCTCTCATTCTTTCTTTCTCTTTCTTTTTTCTTTCTTTCTTTCACTCTTTTTTTCTCTCTCTCTCTCTTTCTTTCTTTCTTTCTTTCTCTCTCTTTCTTTCTTGTAAACTACCAAGTTTAAGCAGATTTGCTTATAGGAGCCTTAGGTAAGGGGTCACTTAGTGCTGCACAGACAGCCTAGTCACCACTACACCATTGGAGGAAACAACTCCCTCTTCCACAGCAACCACTAACTACCAATAGCTTCCGAGGCAGGGAATGTGTGACTACAAGGTCATTCACCAGAGTGTGGGATGTCTATCAGTGAAGTCGTGTCTTCCTATAGTGGAGAACAAATACCAAAAGTTTCCCAGTAAGGTGCGGGGCCTGGAAAAGATCTACCCCATCTATGCTGTAAGTCTGGGTGGCTGGATCTCATCATGTCCATATCCAGAGAACAGCATTTCACAGCACTTCCCCCAATCCTGCAACTCTTAGATTTTTCCTGTCTCCACTTCTGAGATGTTCCCCAAAACTTGGCACAGGGTTATGGGGACAATAAGGATGTTCAATTGAGAGTTGGGAGTTCTAAGAATAATAATTCAGAGCTGAGCACCGTGACCAGTCATTCATTTCTCTACTGATGCTGCCCACTACAAAAAGAAGCTTATGATTAGGACTGAGAGCAGCCCAGGTCTGTTTGTATAAATGCAAATATTTAGAGGTCAATGTGCCTACATAACTGTCAGGCAGAGGAACAGTAGTGGTCATTCCCCATGGTTGCCTTTCTTCTGTGGAATCTCTATCCCCAGCTGGCTCCCCTCCCCATTCATCTGTCTCCTCACCTTGCTTCTCTCCTGTCCTTTTCCTATGTTCTCATTCCTTGTGTCATACCCTTACATATTCACACACACACACACACACACACACACACACACACACACACACGCACACACACGCACACACACGGAAGAAAAATTAAAATCTAGGATCCTATACATAAAAGAAAATATGACATTTGACTCCTCCTGGTTTTAGCCTGTTTTGCTTAGTAAAATTTTTTCAGTTAAATTTATTTTCCTGAAAATATTAATTTTTCTTTATACCTCAAAAATTCTGCAGTTCATGTGCTTCCAATATTCTTTGACCAGTCATGTATTTTCTGGTATCCTGGCTGATTCTATCTCTCAGCTAGTGTATGCAGGGGTGACCATGGATGTGTGAGTTATTCTATAGTCAGACTTAAAGCCCTTTGAACAATAC
Organism: Micromys minutus; assembly: GCF_963924665.1. Lineage (NCBI taxonomy): Eukaryota > Metazoa > Chordata > Mammalia > Rodentia > Muridae > Micromys > Micromys minutus. The sequence goes on from NC_137953.1 coordinate 5,552,014, forward strand.
CCTTTGTGAGTAAATTTCTAATCAAAATATTGAAGGCATGGCTTAGTATTTCCCTTACCGCCTATAGAAAAATATAAGCAGAAAGAGAAAAAAAATCAAAACATATATATTTTTAAGTACAAAAGAATGAGAATTCAAAAGACAGAATGTTCTTAACCTATCAGTATTGAATAATACGCAAAAAGGGGGGATAACTCATAAATGTATTTGAAAACCTTAGCAGGTCTCAGGAAAGGGCTGTGAAGACCTCTGTGTCTGATGTATTGGCTACCCAGTGCTACATTCAAAAGTCAATGTGTTTCTTTGTTTCATGTCTGAAGAAATAACATGGAGGAAGGCCTATAGGTTTCTTGGATTCTGTTTGATTAGTCAGTAGAGCTACCCCTGTGACCATGCTGCCCTTCAAAAGAAGTGGAAGAATAATTTTGGAGGAAGCTTTGAGGTTGGGAGTGCTGCCATGGCTCAGAAGGTGGTCTCTTTCATGGGTTTCAGAAGGTGCAACATCTCCTTCTCAGGTTCAGAAGTTCAAGTTGCCATGAATGGCTGAGGGGAAAGGCCAATGCACTTGTGAGACCGAAAGGGAGGACCAGCCAGTGGGCTGGGGGTACAGCATTGAACCAAACTTTTATTCTCAGGATTTACAATATAGTATGATAGTCAATTATGACTTTTGATTTTATCTATTTTTTTCATTGGAAGTCTCTCCTGCCTTGTCAATATCCAACTATAGGTTACTTGTAATAAATTCTGTGAGAAGGGGTGGGAGGGGGAGAGGGAGGGAGGTGGGGGAGGAGGGGAGAGGAGAGAGAAGGGGCAGACAGGGAGACTGAGGAAGGAAAGGGGAGTGAGGGAGAGAAGAAAGAGAGAGAGAGGGGACTAATATAGCTATATATTTCCCACTAAATTGCTTGTGCCCTGTTGTCAAAAATTAAACCAACAGACCTCCTTGTGTTTTGATTGGTAGGTTTTCCCAGACACGCCCCACCTTCCCCCCATGACTTTTGCTTGGAATCACATGGCACATGAATCTAAGAACTGACAAGAACTGACGCTGGTTTGCCCATTGACTCCGTCCTGTTAGGTAATGTCTACAGCATTTCCCTTGCTAAAAATTCTCAGAATTTCTAGTAAAAAATAAGTACCTGGGAGACACTGCAATTAGTGGAAGACTATTAGTAATTTTATTTTTCTATAGGTCAGGAGGAGACCTGGGAGGGAAGTAGTGTTGATGGCAGTCTACCGTGGGAACCAAGAAGGTTTTTATAGCCATCTGCTTATTCATGCTGCCTTCATTTTCCAAACTGAACAGAATGCTGGGAGCTGAAACTTTGCATGCCATACCAAATTTCTATTTTAAAGTGCTAACCCACAATGCTACTATACTCAGAAAAGGGACTAATTAAGGTTAGCCAAGGTCATAAGGATGAGACCTGGTCCCAATAGCATTAGTGCCTTTATAAGAATTGGGCACCCAATTCCTTTTTCACCTCTATATAGACAGAGTATGAAGGTAGCTACCTGCAAGTCAGGAAGACAGATCTTACTTAACCTTGCAAGGGCCTTGATCTTTGGCCTGACTTTAGCCTCCAGACCTCTAGAAATTAAATTGATGTTGTCTAAGCCAACCAGATTTTTAAATAGCTGCTAGAACAGGGTAAAACTCATGGATTATTTTTGTAACAAGAAGACAATAGCATTTATTTTAAGGAAAATGAAAGGCTGGCTTAAGAGGCACTAAAACCAAAAGTGTAAGATCTTTTGCTAATTATGTAAGTTTCCAGGCATTGCTAATTTTATCTTCAGTTGCTCCACAGGAGCACATAAGATAAATTTTAAGTAGAGATGATAGGAAATGTGTTATTTTCTTTCTTTTCTTTTCCCCATGTGTTTCTTGGAGAGAGCAGTTACAGTTTCTACTTGTTGGAATTTACAGGGTGTAAAGCTTAGGACATCTAAATTTATGTTTGGTTAGAGTTCAAGAAAAAGATTTTGCTTGCCCACACCAGCCTTTCTCACATGCTCACAACTCTTTATCTAACTTAGGATTTCCTACTGGGTTAGTACCACAATGTAACACACCCTACAACCCAAACCCTGTCATCTAGATAATGTCCACTATATTGCAATCAAATCAAGTCCATGAACCTAACTTTTCTTCTGTTTGGCTGTGCATCCCATTACTTTGTTTTTTCTTTTGACCACAGTGTCAGTACATATACATCCACATCTTTTTCCTCATCTGCCATGTCTGTTTGATTTTTCTATTTGCTGTTCATTTAACTTTGATGATGCTATGAGGGAAGAGCCAAGAGCTCAAATATCTTGATCCTCAACTATGTGTGTGTGTGTGTGTGTGTGTGTGTGTGTGTGTGAGAGAGAGAGAGAGAGAGAGAGAGAGAGAGAGAGAGAGAGAGAGAGAGAGAGAAACAAAGAAGTCTTTTGAAACCTCAGCCTCCATTCCAGTGATACACTTCCTCAAAACAGTTCCACCAACCGAGACTGAGCCTATGAGGACCATTCTCATTCAAAGCACGGAACGCCTTCCACTGGAGTATGTCAGACTTCCAGGGACCACATCTTTAGGGAAAATTGCTCCTCTTCTCTAAGAAGCAATCGCCAATAAGCTTCTTAGAGGTGGGATTTGGTGCTCACCTCACCCACTCTCTCCTCTCCGTGATGGAATCTTGTCTGGAGTCTGTGTCATTAAGTTTGCACAGGCCCTGTGTGTGCTGTCTCAGCTGCTGTGAGTTCATGTTCAGCTGCCTTGCTTTGTCCAGAAAACACTGTTTACTTATGCTTACTCATCACCTATGGCTCTTGTGATCCTACTGCCCTTGAGCCTTGGTGTGTGTGTGCGCACGTGTGATACAGATGTCCTACTTGAACATTCCCTCCTCTCTAATTCCCTATGCCTTGATCGGTTGGGGGAACAGGGGTGTCTCTGAGTTAATCGCCAACTAGTATGAAAGGAAGCTTCTCTGGTGAGGACTGAGAGATGTACTATTCTATGTGTAAAATGGTGTTATCAGTTGACTAAGTTAGTAGTATGTCTATTTAGCAGAGTGGTCCTACTTGATTCTCTCCCAGAGATTGTGAATTGTCCAAATATCAGTTCTTGGCCCCATGGCAGTGTGAAATATGGGTTTCAACTTGTGAGGTGGGCCTTCAATTCAATCATGAGAGTGGTTGGTTGCTTCCATGAATTTTCTGCTATAATTTTATGAAATAGATTCTCCACGCTTTAGTTTTCAATGTATGTCTTTTCTATCTTTGGCTTAGACTCTTGATCATTCTTGGACATTATGCTTTTTCTTTACCTATTTTTTTTTCCTTTAGGGATATTTGAGCACAGCATTTCCTTGATACTGTCCTTTATTTCTTCTGTAAAACTTGACTTTTGGTGATGCTTTTACTCTCTCTCTCTCTCTCTCTCTCTCTCTCTCTCTCTCTCTCTCCTCTCTCTCTGTGTGTGTGTGTGCGTGTATTTAAAGTTTGATTTACTCACTAAGTTTTTCATTTCCCTAACTTCTATTTCTTGCAGTTTTTTCATATGTTGTTGATCTTCCCTTTCATTTTCCTAAGCTTTTGTTTCTACTCTCCAGATCCTGTGCTGAGATCATCTGCTTGTTTGCATTCTGAGGACACTGATTATTTTCACCAGTGAACTTCTGAAGTCAACACCTTTCAGCTCTGTAGTTGACGAGCTATATGCACTCTTTTGGGTGAGTTACATTGCTGGGATTTTTCATGTTCGTTGAGCTTCTGTGTGGAGACATTCATCTATGGGCTTGTGTATCAACTGTTTCTGGAGGGTTCATTCCCGGGCACCACTCAGAGAAAAGCAAACAAATGCCTGAAACTGAAGCAGCATCAAGGTACAGAGATAGAAACCCACTTATGCTGATTAGACTTTACTAAGAAATCACCAGGGAGCGTAAAGCAGAAAGAAGCAAACCTCACACAGAATGTTGCAAGAGAGCAACAATTATGTAGGTTAAAGGAGGAAATACTCAGTGAACATGCAGGGGAAACAGTGGCTCAGCAAGGCTACACAAAGAAAATAGAGAAGAGAGAATACCCCACTCTTTAACTAAAGCCTGGTTAGCATGAGGAATGAAATTATATATATATATATATATATATATATATATATATATATATATATATATATATATATACCCCAGTCTAGAGTATATTAGAATGACCCACTCTTGTTATATGCACAGAATATGACTTGCCCCTGTAGCATTTGAACAGAACCATTCTGAGATTTGCTATTTCCCATGCCCTTGGAGTAGAGGTTACTACACAGATCAAATGCCTTTCTGTCTCCTTAATGGAGAAAGTGTGGTAGGCAAGCTGCTTAATTTAGATATCTACATAATTAAATCATTAGGCAGCGTATTAATACTGATTTGGATCTTAGATTCTATGCACACCATAAATCATGGCATTCTCCTCATATGCAAATGAGTGGCCACCTATCTTATAAAATGCCTCGTGAAGATGGCACTTCACTGACTTGAGTGCTCAAGAGACTCTTCAGATGCTGGGACCGATGGCATTGTTTGAGAAGCCATTGTCCCATCTCATTGGTTTTGCTAACTTTATGGATAAGACACTTTGTTCTTAGTGCTAAGCCCTTGACATTGGTCCTCAAGCTTATTTTATTGGATGCAGAAGAAGAACTTGGGTTGAGTGTACGCAGCCACACCCTTAAATTTTTCTTCTAAATATCTTGTTTGTTTTGTTTTGTTTGTTTTTTTCTGAAGCCCAAGGACTATTTTATTAGAGTTTGAGGAACACAGACAGCGTAGACATGTTTTTAATCATGATGGCTGCCTGGAGGAGGGAGATGGAGAAAGGGCTCAACAAATCAGTGTTATAAACAAAGTAGAGTAGATCCATCGACTGTGCTCTGGGGTCCCAAGCCATTTGAGGGATGGTAGAGTGCTGCCATACCCAGAGAACATGGCAGAGATGGGGGTCACTCCCCACCCAAATCAGGCTTGGCCCTACTCAACTCTGTAGAGACAAAGGTCACATCCAGTTAAACTTCTGTTTCTCAGCCAGAGAACTGGCTTCCCAGAAACCATGTTTCTGGCAGTCTAGCTGATGTGCTTGGAAATTCCTGCCCCCACCGTAGCACTTCCTCCTTGTCCCTTCTCTTCTCGTCTCACCCGTGACTCCAGCTATATAACCTAGCTGCTCTATTTCAGTAACAGTCCTCTGACACAGTGAACCCACCGTATTCACCCTGCTCCTCCCTGCTCCTCCCTGCTCCTCTCCATAAGACCACCGATGTGCAGCAGGTGATTGGGGGGCAGGGGACTACAACTATGATGGTGGCAGGTAGAGATGCCATATGACTGACACCTGGTTTCAATATACATATCAAGATAGGGACTTGGGGCTGGAGAGATGGCTCAGTGGTTAAGAGCTCTGACTGCTCTTCCAGAGGTCCTGAGTTCAATTCCCAGCAACCACATGGTGGCTCACAACCATCTGCAATGGGATCTGATGCCCTCTTCTGGGGTGTTTGAAGACAGTGACAGTGTACTCCTATACATAAAATAAATCTAAAAAAAAAAAGATTGGTACTTAAATGTTTTTTTGGCATATATATTTGGGGATGTGATGAAATCAAGCATATTTAAAATGTCATTTCATTTTCTGGAATTAGCAAGTATCTTAGAATATTTCCGGATCTCTCTTTTTCTTCTACAATCTTTCCGACCTGTTTTCTGCCATGCCATGTTTCTCAAGGGCACTCTCTCTATCCCCCTCACTTCCCCCTCTCTATGTTTTATGCTGGATGCCCTCCTTTATTAATCTCTGTCTTTTCTTTGAGATTGCAGCTCTTGCTGAAATTGGGGCTAAACTGGTGGCAAGAAAAGCCCTAGCCATCCTGTCTGCACCCCACAGTATTAGGGTTACAGGTAAGCTTTGCTACATTTAGCTTTTTATACGGATGTTAGAACCTAAACTCCAGGCCCTAAGTTTAAACACCAGTGTTCCTACCCACTGAGCCATATCTTTAGTCCCCTCTTGGATTTCTTTCTTTTAATTATTTCCCATTAGCAAAATAAGACTGGACTATCCAGTTCAGCCATGGAAGGTTCTCCTTGTAGAAAGGACTCCTTTCCTGTTCTGCCCAAGTATATCTGTCCCATCCCTGCCCACCGTGATACTGGTGTCATGGACACCAATTGCTAATAATTTCACTAATTATTGACAGAATGAAGCAGACATACTTTTATTAGTTTACATTTTAATGAAATGAGAAGGCCATGGTTAACATTTAATAAAGGGTTTGTTGTTGTTTGGTTTTGTTTTGTATTAAGGGCAGAGAAAACTTTAGGGACTCAATGTTTAAAAACAAAATCACACTGCCAGAGCCTGACCAATACAGATGCCTGTGCTCGAAGCCAACTATGAGACTGAGCACAGGAACTTCAGTGGAGGAGTTAGGGGAAGGAATGAAGGAGCTGAAGGAGTTTGCAACCTCACAGGAAAAACAATATTAACCAACCATACACCCCAGAGCTCTCAGGGACTAAACCACCTACCAAAGAGTACACATGGAGGGACCCATAGCTCCAGCTGCACATGTAGCAGAGGATGGCTTTATCTGGCAGCAATGGAACAGGAGGCCCTTGGTTCTGTGGATGTCCCAGTGTAAGGGAATGCCAGGGCAGTGAGGTGGGAGTGGGTGGGTAGTGGGGAGCTCCCTCATAGAAGCAGGAGGGAGGGGCTTGGGGGAGGGGGAACAGGGAAGGAGGTGCTAGGTCATGACAGTAGCAGCTGCAGTGCACAGACAAATGGAAGCCACATCTCCTTCTGGCCTAGATTTGCTGACCGAGGCTGGTCATGCCTCCTCTTAAACCACCGACCTTGATAACCTGCTTCCCAGGAACAGACCCCACTCTCTCCCCTGCTGATTTTTGAAGTCTCGCCTCATGGTTTCCACAACAATTCATGTGAGGATTACTATACTTGAAGATTTTAACAAGGGGTGCATAGAGCAGTACGGTGGCTTTGCATCCCCAACCCTCCCCGTGTTTTTTAGTATTGGTTTTCTGTCTCTCAGGCTGACCTTAAACTTACCCTGTAGTGAAGTGTTGGACTCCCAATCCTCCGACTTCTACCTTCCAGACCTGTGGTGCCACCCTGGGTTCTTTTCCCTCTAGGATGATGAAGAAAGGTCTCCATCTCTTTAACTGACCTGTTATTTATTCTATATGGGACTTCTTGGGCCAGGGCAGGCTAAGCTCCCTACCGACAAGTTTGGCCTTTTTTTCTTTTCTTTTCCTTTGAAGCTGGGAGATTATTATGTAAATGTCTTCCTGAACTGCTCTGCAACTCCCAGGAGGAACATTTAGAATAAGGACACACATCTGCTCAAGGGCCAGCATGTGGTGAAGAAAATATGTATATATATCAGACTGAAACTACCCCAGCTGAAACCCAAGTGTCTCTAACCATGACTAAAATAAAGTGCCCATACTCAGTCTTTATTCTTTCATTTTTGCTAAGACACATAGGTAGCATTTGTCTTTTGAAGCCTGCCATCAATATTTTTTCAGATAGTCCAACAGTTGTGCAAACACCACTGTCTTCTGATCCCAGAATATTTTTTTGTTCTCCAAAGAAGTTACATTCCCCCTATGATGACTTTTTTCCCTCTATGATGACCTTTAATCTACTTTCTGCCCCTATGGGTTTGCTATCAGACACGTTGCACAATAGAGAATACACACATTGTTTATCATTTTGCCTGTTTTTATTCACTTAACATAAACTTTCCAGGTTTATCAATGGTATAGCCTGGTCCAAAGGCTTTTTATAGCTGAATATTATCTACTTTATGTGAGCACACAACTATCAGCCTATGGACTCACTTAACAAACTGATGACATTAGCATCATCCCAACTTCTCTATATCTTATGCTGCTATGAACATACTTTAGTTACACTGGCACACACCCATATATATATATATATATATATATATATATATATATATATATATATATATGAGAGAGAGATATCTCTATATACATATATATAGATATTCATTCTTGCATGGAAGTGCTACATCTTATTCTCTCCGTACATTCAATTTTTAAAAGTGCCTTAGTATTTTGTAAAGCAGCTATTACTGTTTTACGTCCTCTTCGGCAGAGAATGACAATTTCAGTTTCCCCACAGTGGTCATTTCTGTGATTAGAGGCATCTTGGTGGTGTGAATCAGTAGCTCGCTGCAGCTTTGATTCCCCCTTTCCATAATGAATGGGGTATAATGCCTCTTCTGTACTTACTTGGCCATTTTCTTTATCTTCTTGTAGAAGTATCTGGATCTTCTACTCATTTTTCTATTCAGATAATTTTCTCTTTACACTGTCGAGTGGCGGTAGTTCTTTGTATAATAATCCACACACTAGATGTCTGACTCATCCGCTGTACAACTGGCACATTTTCTTCCCTTTCCTGGATCATCTTTCTGCTTTCTTTTTTCCCCCACTGAGGCACTTAATTTACACATATGTTTTATATCCTCAGATAAGCAATCACAGGTGTTTTTCTCCTGTGTGTTTTTGTCTTGCTTCTTCATGGTCCATGATCTCAACCGAGACTGTCATAACAAAGGAAGAAATCAATAAGAAGGCAGCAGATCATCCAGGCATTTTTCTAGGTCTTTGGACTGGGACTCTTCACCCCACATTTCTTTAACTTGCCTGAGAGGTTTGTGGTGATTTTTCTCAAATGTGTGATCAGCAGTGATTTTCAAATTCACCAAATGTAGCCATGTGTCAACATCACAGTTAAAACTGGACAATAACTTCTGCACAGCTGTTCTCAACTTACGGGTCGTGACATTTCCGATGGGCTTAGGAATTGTCACACCATGTCCATTCTGTGCCAAGAGGAAGGGGAGCAAACACACCAATGGGCTCATGAAACAAGCAAAGCTTTCCTCTCATTGCCACCACATAAACAGAGTTGCTGACTCATCAGAGCCACCAAACAAGTACCTGGGAGCCCTGCTTCTTCTGGCAGCCCTGAGCAGGCACTGAAGCAGGGTTTATAAACATAAGAAACTGTAAACATCAGGGCTAAGTTACAGTTACAATCAGAACTCCTGCATTAGGGACTTCCCCAAGCTTCCCATCATTGTCAACTGACATTGCTTGTAACTGTTTATGTCCAACCAATCAAAATCATTTGCTCCTTTTGTTGTTAGGAACCCATACTATGTCATGGGGAACCATTGTTTCTTAGAGGGGAGTTGGTCAGCTTCCTGAAAGTCCTCAGCTCCCCCAGGGCCTGAGAAATTGAACTTTGTTCCTGCTATAGGTAAAATGGAGCCTGAAGTCAAAACAGCAGTATTGAGGACAAGTTCTTTTATCTGTTCTGTCCCCAACACTGAGATACCACTCAGTTACAAAAATAAAGTCATGAGGTAGGGATGAGAAGAAATTTATGGTTGGAGGTTCCTAAGACGGTCAGATCAATTGAGAGCTACTGTTGAGAAGCAAAGCTGGCAAAGGAGCTGGCATGTATGTCCTTTTCAGCTTTGTTGGTACTCCAGACAGCATCCGCCTGGGCCTTTGTGCTTGCCACTGGGGTAGCATGGGAAATGGTAGAAAGATCTAATTTTTTGATAGTGTCTTCTGAAGCACAAAAAGTTTTAATAGTTTAATAACTATTTTCTTTATAAAATTGTGTTTTTCTTTGTATTTATCTTTTTTTGGGGGGTAAATGTATTTTTTTTCCCTTAGTGAGTCCCATAGTAATAAATAAGATGCCATTTTCTGGCCCAAAGTCACAAGGATTTATACTTCCATTTTCTTCGGAGTCTTATGCGGTTGTAGGTCTTTTAAGTAGGTTTTTTTTTTTTTTTTTGATCCATTTAGAGTCAAAATTTTATATATTGTGTGTGACCAAAACCGTCTTCATTGTGTGTGTGCCTGTGTGTGTGTGTGTGTGTGTGTGTGTGTGTGTGTGTGTGTGTAACTATCTATTAGTTCTGGTACTGTTTTTCCCTCCAAGGAACTATTTTGTCTTATCTGTATCAGGAGTCAGTGGTCAGTGCTGACTGCGCTGTATAGTGATGTAGGGAATCAGTGAGTGGCAACTTGCTTTCCTCTTGCTGTTTTCAGCACTCTCCTTTCTCTTTGAGTACTCATAGCTAATGACTGTCAAAGCTCATGACTCTGAGATTAACCCACCTTCAGTTCACTGAGCTTCTTAGTTGTGTAATGAAGAAGCTTCTCCTAAAGTCTGAAACATTTTTCAGCATAATTTCTTCAAGTATTCCTTCTGTATATTCTCTTTTCCTTTACTGGATGTTTTCTTTATTTACATATCAAATGTTATCCCCTTTCCAGGTTTCCCCTCCCGAAACACCCGATTCCATCTCCCTTCCCCTGCTTCTACAAGGGTGCTCCCTTACCACCCACTCAATCCCTCCCACTTCCTGCCCTAGCATTCCCTTACACTGGCGAATCAAACCTTTATAGGACCAAGAGCCTCTCCTCCCACTGATGCCAGATAAGGCCATCCTCTGCTATGTAAGCAGCTGTAGCCATGGGTCCTGCCATGTGGACCTGTTGGTTGGTACTTTAGCCCCTGGGAGATCTAGGAGGTCTGGTTAGTGACTATTATTGTTCTTCCTATGGAGTGCAAACTCCTTCAGATCTTTCAGTCCTCCCCCTAATTCTCTATTGGGGACCTTGTGCTCAGTCCAGTGGTTGGCTGCTAGCATTTGCCTCTGTATTTGTCAAACTCTGGCAGAGCCTCTCAGGAATCATCTAAATTCGGGCTCCCGTCAGCATATACTTTTTGGCATCTGAAATAGTGTCTGGGTTTGGTGACTGTATATGGGATAAATCCCCAGGTGGGGCAGTCTCTGGATGGCCTTTCCTTCAGTCTCTGCTCCATACTTTGTATTTTCTTTTGTGAGTCTTTTGTTCCCCCTTCTAAGAAGGAATGAAGCATCCACATTTTGGTCTTCCTTCTTCTTGAGCTTCATGTGGTCTATGAATTGTTATCTTGGGTATCCCAACTTTTGGGCTAATATCCATTTATTAGTGAGTACATATCACATTTGTTCTTTTGTGATTGGGTTTCTTCACTCAGGATAATATTTTCTAGTTCCATCCATTTGCCTAAGAATTACATGAAGTCATTGTTTTTAATAGCTGAGTAGTGCTCCATTGTGTAAATGTACCACATTTTCTGAATCCATTCATCTGCTGAAGGACATCTCAGTTCTTTCCAGCTTCTAGCTATTATAAATATGGCTGCCATGAACATAGTGGAGCATGTGTCCTTCCTATGTGTTGGTGCATCTTTTGGGTATATGCCCAGGAGTGGTATAGCTGGGTCTTCAGGTAGTACTATGTCTAATTTTCTGAGGCACTGCCAGACTGATTTCTAGAGTGGTTGTATCAGCTTACAATCTCATCAACAATGGAGGAGTGTTCCTTTTTTTCCACATCCTTTCCAGCATCTGCTGTCACCTGAGATTTTGATCTTAGCCATTCTGAATGATATAAGGTGAACCTCATGGTTGTTTTGATTTACAGTTCCTTGATAACTAAGAACATTTCTTTAGGTGCTTCTTGGCTATTTGATATTCCTCAGTTGAGAATTTCTATTTAGCTCTGTACCTCATTTCTAAATAGGGTTATTTGATTCTCTGGAGTCTAACTTGATTTCTTTGTACATATTGGATATTAGCCCTCTACCAGATGTAGGATTGGTAAAGATCTTTTCCCAATCTGTTGGTTGCCATTTTGTTTTTTTGACAGTGTCCTTTGCCTTGCAGAAGCTTTCTGATTTTATGAGGTTCCATTTATAGATTGTTGATCTTAGAGCATAAGTCATTGGTATTCTATTCAGGAAAAATTCTGTGCCCGTGCATTTGAGGCTCTTCCCCACTTTCTCTTCTCTTAGTTTGGTCAGCAGCTCTAGTGGATTTCAGTTATAATATCAGCACCATTATTTTCCAATGGCTCTTTAGATAAACATTTGCCTTCTGTGTACTGATATTCTTAGTTGATGGGGCACTTTTCATGCTTACCATCAGCTGTCTGAATAAAGTGATTATTTTATTAAATAATTAAAATTATTTATTTTTATATATTTATATTACATATTTATTATTAGATATTCAGTAAAATTACTTAATATTTATTAAAATAAAGCAATTAAAATTATAAAATTTAAGTGATTTAAAGTGATTTATTTAAGTTCACTGTCTCAGTTTCTTTAGTTTCTATTACTCTGTATTTCTTGGATGTATGGTCTTCCCTTCCTATTTCTGTCCCTTCCTGCCATCTTGTCCCCCTCCCTCCTTTCTTCTTTCATTTTTGCAAAGGTCTTATTCAGGTCAGCTTTGAACTCAGGATATTTTTGCCTAAGCCACAGAATGCTAGGACTACAGGTGTGTGCCTTGCAGGACTCTGGCCGGCATGGCTCTGACAGGCCTTGCTGTTCTCCCTCATCCCCTCTGCCTTGCTAAAAACCATTAGATTACATTCCTAAAGCCAGCCACCAAGGTTCATTCCTTTATTTGGCCACATCCTCCTGAGGCTGACTACTAAATTCTACCTATCAAAGTTTTGAAGTCCAACAGTCAAAAGGCCACCTTGGTTCACCGAATTAAATGCCCAATCAAAATATACCATCATATGCTAGCTCATTCCAACACAAGCTTCCCTTTCCTCTTCTTAAAAGCTACACTTAAAGCCACTTTAAGAAATAAACAAAGGGTCCTCTTAATAAAGAATCTCTCTGTTCAAACAAGGTGTTTGGTTGTGGTTTGTACCTACTCCGGTCAGGAAGAGAACCCCAGCTCTGTAGGGTTCCTAACAGTGCCAGAACTCCAGGGCTACTCTTTCTTTGTTTTTTGAATCTCTTGTAATCCTTTCTCAATAACTTTACTAGTAATTCTATTTGTGGGGCAACATAAAGGTCTTTTTACCAAGGTGTAGAGCTGTTAGCTTTTGCTTAGCAACTTTTTTAAATGCCAAAGCAAGAGGTTTATTTTTCAGCACATTGGGATCAACCCTCCTAGACTAGAAGACTACCCCAAATGCTTAGCAACTTTTCTGAGCTTATATTCGGTCTGTATTCTTCCACTTGTGTGACTGTGGACGTTCTTGATTGTTAGGCTTGGTGGTTAAAAAAAGATTATTTTTATTTCTTTTAAGGAAGAATTTATTTTCTAATTATGCATATGTGCACGTAATGTGTGAGTTTGAGTGCAGTTGCGTGAGGAGGGCAGAAGAGGGCACTAGATCCTCTAAGCTGCAGTTGCAAGATGACCGAAGTTGGTGCTGGGAACTGAACTTAGGCTCTGCAAGAGCAGCACACATTTCAACTGTGAGCCACCTCTCAAGCCTCTGCCGTATCTTCCTGAAAGTCATCTGTAAGTTGCATTTGATGTCTTCTTTATCATTCATGGGGCCTCATAGGCGCCAGCATTTGCGTGGACCCACGACACTCCTGGGATTCCATAGAGTTAGGCTGTTCAAAGCTATTGTGTGCTCCTCTTTCCTGGGATTTTCCTGTTCCTTTCTAAATCTTTAGTGTGTATTTGCTCCAACATCATCTACTATCATAGGCAGCCATGACGTTAAACAATCAGCAGAATTCTTCCATGCAGATGCCTGGGGTGGGAGTGGCAGATAAAGGGTCTCCTCCATGAGGCATCTTCTGGAGGCCTTGTATAAACTCCAGCTTCATTTTGCACCCCAGAAAAACTGTCAGACTATTGGCTTTCCAGGCAGTTGCAGAATTGGAGAACCTAGGCACAAGAGTGGGATGATTAAGATGTGTAGATTCAGCTGTGATTTGGGAATAAATGCTCTCGGGATGTTGCGCACCTTCCGTGGACTGCCACACTTCTGAACCAACAGAGGCTGACCCCTGCCAGCTGTCTGCTTGCTTTTGGGGATAAGAGAACACTTGGAAGTCTTTCTCTTTAACCCTTTGCTCACAAGCCCCTTCTCAACTTGAAATTACTGCTTCAGCAGTATTTAACTTAAATATATTTATAAAGCAAGTTTCCCTCAAATGCTAGTTAGTTTTTCAAAAAGTCAGACATAAAAAAGCAAAGAAATCTTCAAGTACAATTTTTAAACATTAACATTCAGACTAAAGTATCTGAAACAACTATTTATTTAACCAAGAAGAGGTGATAGTTCCTTACAGAGGGAGAACCATTTTTGGGGGGAGAGGGGACCACTGGTAAATTGCACTTGATGGGGTGGATGACCCCATACTACTGCATATATGGGGTGGGGAACACTAATTGGCCTCAGTGAGTTAAAAATAATTATTATTTAATTAAAAAGAAGGCAGGAAGTCAGGAAGAAGGTGTGTTGGTGAGGTGCCAGGACGAATTGAAGGGGCTATGTTCTACTTTGCTTTTTTGTTGCTGTAGTAAAAAACATCATCAGGAAAGCAAGTTAGGCAAGGAAGGGCTTATTTCATCTTATGCTTCCAAGTACAAATCCATCTCTGAGGAAAATCAAGCAGAGACTATGGGGAGCAGAGCTTACCGACTCGCTCCCTGGCTCACTTCCGGCTGCCATTCTCCCACAATTGGCCTAGTGATAGGTCAGCCCACCATGTATGGCTTCCCAACTCCCATCAATTAGCAATCAAGAAAACTCTCCACAGACATGGCCACAGGTTAGTCTGTGGAAGCAATTCCTCAGATGAGGTCCCCTCCTCCCAGGTATGTCATGTTCACAACCAAGATGTCACACTGGAGAGAGAAAGAGAGGGAGAGAGGGGGGGGGGGGAGAGAGAGAGAGAGAGAGAGAGAGAGAGAGAGAGAGAGAGAGAGAGAGAGAGAGAGAGAGAGAGAATGATGTCGGGGATTTCTCATGGATAAATAGAGGTATTATTTAAAAAGGAGCACATGACTTCTTATAACCCATCCTGTATGTTCTAAAGTCAACCTTTGATAAGAAAGTCTCCAGAGAGCCTTGTGTGGACCTCATCACATCAGCACATGTGACACAGGGAAGCGCAGCCTGACTGTCACATCCTGGACAACAGCAGCTACCCACAGTGTGAGCCTCTGTGTGATCACAGCGGAGAGGCTCCTCTGTGAATACAGTCCAACCAGACCACTGGACAGAAACCAGAGCTCTCTCCCTTCCCAGCAAGAGTTAGGTAGTCAAAGAAAGAAGAGGAAAAGGAAAGAGCAGGGAAGCAAGCAGATCCACTCCACAAAAAACGGTTCTAAGAGGGTTTGTATAGATGGCATTTCAATTAGATTTGAACATAAAGGAGGGGTTTCTTGGACAGTGAAGAGAGATAGAGGAGATGCAGGTAGAAAGCTTTAGCACTGTGGGAGGCCTGGGGTTTGTCTAAGATGGAGGTAGCTGGGATCATCACATACAGATTTTTCTTTCCTCTCCCTCTTTTTCTTTCACTCTCTCAATTGGCAAAAATCTGAGTTATTAATCCCTATTGGCAAAATGTATGTTTTAGTTCATAATAAAATTTAAGGTTTTATTATTTAAAGTTGTATGTGTTACGTGCATGACTGTGTGTGGGACTGTGTCCATGAATGCTGTTCCAGAGAAGGTCAGAAGAGAGTTCAGGATCCCCTAGGGCTAGAGTTACAGGAAATTGTAACCCCATGTGAATACTGAAAACTGAAATTGGATCTTATGGAAAAGCAGTCTTCATCTGTGAGCCATCTCTCCAGCTACCATAACGCAATTTAAATGGGTCAGACAGACTCCATTTTCTAAACACAAAGTGTCACCTGCATATAGACATCAACCTACAGTTACCCGTCAGTTCAGGACTGTCTACATCATCATCCCCCTGCCCCCCGGTGATGCTGCCAATGTCTGAGGCTGAGGATCCCTCTCAACAAAAATAATTTAATTTTTATTAATTGTTTCCTATCTTAAGAATTTCATCAAGGCTGGGTAAATGGCTCAATCAATGATGTACTTTGTTAAAAAATGATGAATATATTGGCAAGTGCTTGTCCTCTTGGCACTGGGGGAGGAGGTGGCAATAGAAGAAGGACTGGTACCCTTTGAGCCCCAAGCCACTGAGATGCTGTCTCAAAATAAGGCATCAGAGGTTGTCCTTAGGCCTCCATACACATGTGCACCACACTTATGCACACTTGCATGCACACACATGCACACATGTGCACACATACACACACCTGTGTGTGCCCACAGGGATATAGGCAAACATGTATACCAAGACACAAAATAATGTCATCATGCAGAGTGAACCTGTACCAAACATCTCTGTTGAGTGAGAAGTAATCAGTCAGCACAGCATAGAAACCATTGTTTGTCTCTTCTTGACCTGATGTTTCGGTGTTACTGTTAAAAAGTCATTACTATGCCAGAATAATGGATACTCATCCTGGAGGCTCAGCAGAAGCGGCTGAAGGGATTTTAGCCTTTTGCATACAGATTAAGAACATACAGATAAAGAACATACGGATTCCTAGGCTCATTCCATTTTTCTGTATCACCAAGTCAAGTTTTTATTTGTTTTATACACATATATACATATATATTATTACATATATATACATATACATATATAGTGATTTTATAGTCAGTGGGGTTGGGGTCAAGTACCTTATATTTATCTTGTTCGGTGTAGTAGTTTGAATGATTCCCCAGTTGGAGGCACTGTTTGGTCAGTTGACGAGGTGTGGCCTTGCTGGATGACATATGTCACTGAGGGTGGATTTTGAGAGTACTGGCTTTCTTTGCCTGCTTATAATTTACGATGGGACCTTTCTAGCTGATGGCACATTTCCTGGTGTGATGGTGATGGTCTCATCCTTTTGGATACTAAGGCCAAATAAACCCTTGATTCTGGAAGTTTGCCTTGATTGTGGTATTTTGTAACCGCAATAGAAAAGTGACTTAGACACGCAGGGAACATCATAGAAGGGGAGAGAGAATGGAACGCCTGGGGGTAGAGGGTGTTTTACAATAAACCATCTTTTAGGTGTGAGTTGGCTGCTGCCCTCATGAAACCACAGTAGCTATGGTTACCAGTATAAGACCAGCACCAGACTGGGCCTATTCACACTTCATCATGGGTAGAGGAGGAGCGGATGAGATCTGACCCTTTCCTGAGGTTAGGAGTTGCTGGGGAAGGAGGTGTCACTTTCTTCAGTGCTGTAACCCCCTGTCAGTTGTCCGTGCTCTGGTAAATAATCTCTCAGCCATGGTCGTGCAAGCAATACCTACTGAACTCAGGGATTCACATGTGCACAAAAGACATAGAGCTAAGTTAGATGTGGTAGAGGGAGCTAAGAGAGAAGGGTTTGAGCAAAAGGGACGAGATGAGGGGAATGTGGGCATGTGTGAAAATGGTGAAAATTCATTACAAACATACATAAAACCGTCAGAAAAGTTAACTTTTAAAAAGAAAGATTTTCTTTGCTCTCCATCTGTAGGGGTGTGATTATTGCTTCAAGCAGAGCTAATAAACATGCCTGGAGAAAGGATACCTTTAAAAACTACAGAATATAGAAGATGTTTTCTCAATAACTCACAGAGGCATAGGATGTAGGGTTTTAAACAGTTAAAGAAGAGGCGATATTGCTCTTGTTTGGAAAGAGAAAAACCTGAAACCACAGCATCTATACAAACCAGTCTCACAGAAGCCCATAAACATGTGGGTATTACATTTTATGACCATAATTCAGTGATGAAATCAGCCATAAACCTGTAGCTACCTATAAGATGATAAAAGCATGTGATTGTTTAGACTCTGAATGTTACCATCTTATTGCATAAGCTAAAGCTAGTGAAGGCTGCTTTTTAAATATGGTCTCTGTGTGTGCTACCTTATTTGTATGTGTTGCCTTATTTGTGTGTGTTGTACGCATGTGAGTGTGCAGGTAGTCACCCATGCCACCATTCGGAGGCCAGAGTAGTTCATTATATGCTGTCCTCTTGCTTCCAACTGATGCCTTTAGACAGGGTCTTTGCTGAACTAGAAACTCATTACTTTGTCTAGTCTGGCTGGGCCGGGAGCTCCAGGGTCTGCCTGTCTTAGACCCCTCAAATGTTTGGGTTACTGGTAAACATAGCCATTACTGACTTTCTACTCAGGTGGTAGGATTTGAACTCAGATTCTCATATTTACACAGCAAAGATTGTCATCCACTAAGCATCTGTCTACTCTAATGCCAAGAAGGAATCATTAGAGGATTTTTTTTTTTTCCATTTCTGTCTTCATGTTCTGGTGATTTTCCCTCTTCTTTGAGATCTGGGGTCCCTCTTCAGAACAAAGCCTTCAACACATCTTTGGAGATGAGGCCAGGTCTCCTAGCCACCTGTAGTAGAGTGTCCTCTGAATTCTTAGCAGAAACCAGGGAGGAAACAGGGAACTGAGGCATCTAAGGGTTCTTTTGCTAACTCTCAGGACCTTTCTGTTCCCTTTTTATACCAGGTATCCACACTGATATAAATGGGAACAGTCAAACCTGAAATTGTGAGCATGTTCCTAAGTACAAAACTGAACTTCATCTTAGGTCATACTGATGAAAACAGGTTGTATGTGTGTGTGTGTGTGTGTGTGTGTGTGTGTGTGTGTGTGTGTGTGTACATGCTGGGGATTGAGGGATAGAGGCAAGAAAGCAAATGTTTGCAGTGAAAAATAATCTCCTCCAGGAATAAAGACAAAGAAACACACTGGTATCCGTTTACTTATTTTTTCATTAAAATGTGCAAACCTCACAACAGCGCTAGAGACAATTTGAAAAGCACAAGCTGGCTTTCCAGACTCATCTCCCTACCTCTGGGCAATGAAGATCTACCATGTCAGCTGTTTGCAGTGTTTGGTAATCTTACTCTAGTGTGTCAAGCCGTCTTTTAAAATAAATCTGTGTGGGGATCCGCGGGGCCTTTGGAAAAAGTCTGTGCCGATTTTGTGGATTGTTTGAACAGAAGGCTGCAAATGCTCACAGAAAGGCTGGTCTGAGACAGAGTGGAAGCATCAAGCCCTGGCAAGCCTGGATTAACAGGATGCCCCCTTTCCCCATACAAGGATCAGGAGCCCTGCTTCAGTTATAAGGCTGGCCCTGATTTCAGCTCCAAATGATTTCAGATTTCAGAGTTTGGCTCACAAACTATGAAGCCGGAGCAAGGTTATGTGATCAGATTATAAATCAGGTCGTGTCCTTGAGAACATTACAGAGAACATTTCAGTACTCTGTACATTGAAATTTATGATTGTATGTATGTGTGCACACGTCATGACATGTGTAGAAACCAGGGGAAAACTTTGTGGAACTTATTCTTTCCTTCTGCCTTCCCATGGATACCAGGGATCAAACTCTGGTTGCTGGGATTTTGCTGAAAGAGCCCTTTGCCCACTGACCCATCTTGCTGGTCATATTTATTAACTCTTTTTTTTTCTTTTTATTGAGACACGGTCTCATGTAGACTACTTGAAGTTGCTATGTAACCAAAGCTGGCTTTGAACTTCTGATGTTCTTGCCTCTACCTCCCTAGTACAGGATTACAGATGTGTGCCACCAAACTCTGATTCTATAGGTACGGTTCTAAAGCAACACTGGCAAGCTGCTATGTCTTCTCTCTTGGTGTGTTCTCATTAGATACATCGACATGAAACTCTGTTAATCTACACATAGTTCATTCCATTCTGGCTTGATCAAGGATCTTCAAGTGTCCCTGGAAACACATGTATGATTTCAATAAAGAGTTTCCTATGAAGTTCTTTCTTTAATCATGTTTGGAAACCTTTAAATAGTTATCTATCTTTTAAAAGATGTATTTTATTTTTAAATTGTGTGTGTGTGTGTGTGTGTGTGTGATAGATGCACATGAGTGTAATGCTTACAAGGCCAGAAGAGAACATTACATCTCCTGCCACTGGATTTGCTGGAAGTTGGGAGCCAACCCTGAGTTCTTTGCATGAACAGTATTTACTCTGCACCTCTCTCTGGTTCCCTTGTCTCTTCATACATGGCTTCCTGTCTTCATACATGGCTTCCTGTCTTCATACATGGCTTCTTGTCTTCTTCTTTATTCTAATACTCCAATATGATGCTTGGCCATCTTAGTATGCATTCTTTTCTGTATTTTCCTCTCTAAACTTTAGCTGAGACATCTTACGGAGAGCCATGTTTACCAAAGGTTGGGTCTTCATCCTGAGAATTTAACTCTGAGGTGGCTTTGCCATTGTGTTGACATTTCAAAGGAGAGTTAGACTCAGAGGCTATGGCGTACTGACGTATGCTCTGTGGGATGAGCAAATGCTTGATTTTGATTCACAGATGATCCAAATGGTCACTAAGTGGCTGTCTCCTCACTTCATGCATTCTTAGTTCTTGTTTTGTTTGTTTTGTTTTTTTAATGATGGGTGTGATCAGTTCTCCTGCTTATCAGCTCAATGCTCAATTTCATTTTTTTTTTTACTTACAGGGTTTAATTTGATTTTCAGCTGAAATATTTTTCATGTCCATTTTCTTCATTATTGATCACATAATTTACAGTTGCGTATTATTTATTTATTCATTTATTTTTAAAATTTCATTGTGAGACAGGGCTTCATACATCCTAGGTTGGCCTCAACCTCACTGGATACCTGAGGATCATCCTCATGTCTTATCCTCCTGCCTCCACCTCCCAGGTGTGGGGATGACAGTATCATGCTCCATATACAGTTTTATGTGGTGCTAGGGTTGGAACGTAGGTTTTCATACACTAGGCACCACTCTACAACTATGCTACATCTTTATCTCCATAATTGCTTTTGATTTTGATTTTGATGTTACTATATTTTTATTTATTTTGCACATATGCTATGTGTCTGTGCTGGTTTCAGTTTTCTCTTCCCACCATGAGATGAGGTCTTGGGTATTGAACTCATGTCATCTTGTTTGGGAGCATCTTTACCCATTGAGCCATCTTGTTGGCTCCGTAGTTTGCTTTTAGGTACATATTTGTTTTGGGCAGTTCCTAAGCCATCTGTGAATCCATTTCTATTGTTTAATTTCTCATTGCCTTGTTTGTTTTAGTGGGATGCCAGACGCTGTGTAGACATTGTATAGAATTTGGGGAATGGTAATATCTTCCTCAAGAGAACTGTTGTCACAGGTGGGGTGGGTATAGGGTCACCTGTTCTATATCTAGATTTGTAAGAATTTGTTGGCTGGAGGTTGAGATGTTCTATTTGTACATCTCTATTAGTTGACAGTTTGTGTTTGCTTTTTTTTTTTTGCTAATCCTTCAGGAACCACAGCTCACTTCCTTGGGGATGTTTCAGGAGTCACAGCTGGCCTCCTTGGGAGTGCTCTGAACTCTAATCTTTACTCCCTCAGATCTTCGATGAGATCTCAGAACCCGCTCTCTGGAATAGCTTCTTCCCAGCATCTTCATCTGTTCATCCTGCTAACTGGGAAGAGAACTCCATCAAGAGCCAGGCTGCTTGTGCTGAGATTGCCTTTTGGATGGGATCCTGATGTCTTGGGCATCTCGTCTGAAGTGATGCCATTTTTTTTTCCTCTTCGTGATGTGAAACCTTCAGAAAGGTCTGAAGGGTTCCATTCCATGTAGAACCCGTGTCTGGCCTATTCCTGTACTGGTCAATTCTATGCTACCCGGAGTCTGCAAGGTTTTGAAGAAAGGGAAATCCCCAACACTCTCCCCTTAAATAACTAAAAACCTCAGATCATCCAATGTCCCCATACTGTCTAGCTCCTTTTCTGTTATTCTGGCTTTGTCTGATCTGGTTGTCTTTGCAGTTCCCCAATTCTTCAAATAGACATTATTTCTCTTTTAAAGCTTGTAAACATTTGATGGAGATTTTCTTAATAGGAGTGTAAGCTGGATATGGTGATAAGTAAACAAATAATTTTCCAGTGAAAATTATCTGTGATGATTCAGGGCACCGATTAATGACTTACAGCAGGCATGGATACCGAGACATGTTGTAAAACCTGACACCATTTTGTAAATGGTATAGTATGGAAAAAAGAGAAAAAAAACCTGATAAAGTTGTAGTGCCATCATAGGTAGAAGTCAAAATCAACTCCAAGTTTTCTTCTTATTTATTTTCTCTAATTTATCAACATGAGGTTAGAATCGAGTGACAGAAGTCGGGAACTTTGGCTGGCTTTAATTTAGACTGAATGACAAGAAGTCTTATTCCCCCATCTCAACCTGCCCTTTGAATTCATGAAAAGTGACCATACAGGGGGATGGAGAGATGGCTTAGAATTAAGAACACTTGTTGCTTTTGCAGAGGACGTGGGTCATGTTCTCAGCACCCACATGATGGTTCATAAACATTACAGCCTTCTGACCTCCACAGACACCAGCCACACAGGGTGCACACACATACATGCAGACAGCATATTCACACAAAAACACAAACAAACAAACAAGCTGTCACCGTTGGCTGGAGAGAAGGCCCAGGAATGAAGAGCTCCTCCTGATCATAGACAACCCAAGTGCAGTTCCCAGTGCTGTGTGAGGTGACTTGAAGCCACCTGTCACTCCAGCTCTGGAGGACTTGTCCTGTTTTTGGACTCCTTGGGCACTAATACACCTGACATACATATACACAGTCACAGAAATTTAAAAACATTAACATTACTCTTTAAAAATGTTCTCATGATCTTGTGTGCAAATTTCTTGCAACAAAGGTTATTCCTGCTGTATAAATATTTGACGGCACATGCATTTTCAAGAAGAAAAGTCCTGTCAGAGTGACGGTGCTCACTATTGCTAATGTCGCTTTACGGGATGTCATGGTCTACTAACTTTTTAAGTGCACATGTGACACAGACACATGGATAAGTTGTCAGTGGGAAACGATGAAACGTCCCTTGGTGAGCATAAGTAATTTTCCGGTGAAAATTATCTGTAATGAGCCAGGGCGCTGGTGTATGGCTTGAAACAGGCCTGGCTATTTAGGCAAGTGCTTTCGTTGTAAATGCTACTGTCGTTTTGTGGGTTTTATTCTATGGAGAAAGAGAGAAAGCCCAATAAAGTGGCACTTAGTGGTTTTTCGAACAGTGTAGCCCAGTGGTGAGGATTTCAGAAAGTGTCAGCAAGTGCCCAGAAGGGACTTATGGTGCATTTGTGGAGCAATGGCTGTGGCTAAACAAGATTTTTTTTTATATAATATTATAAGTGTAAAACTATATAAAAGAGAAATGGAATAATTTTATCTCAACTCAAAATTAAGTAATGAAATAAATGTTAAAAAGTGACTTAAATGGAGTCTTGGAAGGAAGAATTTTCTGGGGCAGGAGAGATGGCCCAGTAGTGAAGAGTAGCCATCCTTCTTGAAAAAGATGGGGATTTTAATTCTAGGTACCCACGTGGGATGGTTTGCAATCACCTCCAACTTCAGCTCCTGGAGACCAGATGGCCTCTTCAGGACTCACACATGTACACATATATAATCTTAAGAGAATAACAGTGTTCAAGTTCAGTATTCGTTAAGTGAATATTAAATGCCTACACCGAAAAAAAAATCACAAAGGAATGAAATTGAACACAGCAACGATATAGAAAGATGAAAAGGCTGTAATTATTTTAACCAAAATTGTGTCAGAGAAGGCATCAGACATAAAGGAACAACAGGCAGAAAAGGGAAAAGATCATCTATGAGAAAATATATTTTCTTTGCTTGAAGAATAAAATTGAACCATCTCTTCCTCACCGGAAAGGATATTGCTAAAACAAGACTATGCAGAATATTTCTAGTCAGTGCTCAAAGTTATGTTAGGTAAACACATGTGATAAAATTCAGACACAAAGATAACATTTACAGGAAAAAATGCTAAGTAGGACAGTGAATGTTATTTTATAATAAAGAGGAGTCTTCATGATGAATGAAGTTGCATGAACCTTTATTCTGCAAATAAGATTACAGTGAAACACACACAGAGAAAATGTTGTGCATACAAGGATAATTTGACAGAAACGCAATATCTGGAGAGACTCTGAAACCTCTCTGGGTCATTGCCAAATAAAGCAGACAAATATAAATCTGTATGCAGAACTCATAAATGACTGTGGGTGCCAGAACACAGTGGAGCAAGGCTTTCAAATTATTCCCAATACATAATTGTCTATCCAACCCAGTCACCAATCAAGTGTGGAAACAAGGCTGTTTTTAGACACTAGGGAACCCATTGCATCTCCTTTCATTGCTTTTATTCTCACGACACTACTGGCACACGTATTTTAGCAAAATTACAGAGCAAAGCAATGGGGTGACTTAATAAATACATCTAAGTATAGACTTTATGAAGAAAGGACATATATTTAGCTCCCATAGAACACTTAGAAAGCCCTCTCTCTATTGTGGGATTACAGATGAAGTACTTGAAATGATTTCAAAGTAAAAAAAAAAAAAAAAAAAAAAATGAAGACCACAATCTCTGGCCGTCACATGACAAAATTACAGGTACCCAAGATGTGCTCATTAGAGAATGCTGCTGTTTCAAAACCTCAAGATAATAAAATAATAACAACAGAAATAAAGGGCATGTTTACAGATAACTGCCAGATCAACGAGAACCCCAAATTTCCTTTGTGGCCTACGGAGGACACAAATGACTCACGGAGGTACAGGCGCTGTTACGTAAACCCGCGGCAATAAAGTAGGTAAATCACACATTTTACTAATGAGTTTATGAAGAATTGCAGTAAAACAAGCATATAAAATGTAGGAAAAATAACAATGATTTAGGCTAACAAACATATATGATTATATATGTATATATTATATATATGAATCATTCATATATATATATATATATATATATATGTATATATGATTTCTAAGGCCTAGCTATTTAAAGCATTCAGCAAAAGCATTTGTTCCTGAGAGAGTTAATAACATAATGGGAAATAAAAGGGGCTGAGGAGGCTAATGTGCAGCAGGATGACGGTGTATTTCAAAGGTGTCAGAAGTAGAACCATTGTGGGGCAAAAGTAAGAGCGGGCAAAGACCATCTATGGAGAGACAGTTTCTGGACAGCCCACGACTGTATTCAGTGCTTTCCTAAAATCTTCAAATGCTGACGAAATAGACGTTCTAGGAAAATATCAACAACTAGGCTATAATTTAAGAAATAAAAGCCGAATGTATAAAAGAAATAGAATGGGGGAAAAACCTACAGCTAGTTCTTAAAAAAACTATTTGGCCTAAATGGCATAAAATTGCATCATGGGTAATTTTTATCAAACATTCTAAGGCGTGTCTTTTGTTAATAGTGTTTAAAAATGTTCCAGGAGATTTTGGCTTAAGGTAAGCAGTTGACTGCCTACAGCTGAATCTGCTTCTTGCAAATCCCAGCACACAGGCACTGGACCACGAAGAAAATCTTAAAATGAGGCCTATATCAGGAGTCATGGAGCCACAGTCTCTGAGCACCATGTAATAAAATTACAGGTAGTTAAGAAAGTGTCAATCAAAGCACCTTCTAATTTTAAAACTGACAATAACCCATTCATACATAAATTAAGTGTTAAAAAGAAACCATTTTTTGTTACAATTAATATATGTAAATTAGGAAGAAGAGCAAAAAATGGATGAGAAATAGCAGCTGGCATCTAGAAGATGAAGCCTGCCTGCCTTGGGGAGGAGAGCAGCCAAGAAAACCTGGGTTCTGCAGGGTAGCATGGGGGACTGTTTCAGAGATGCTCAGAGGTTTGCCCATCAGGACTTAGGAGATGCACCACAGGACACAGAGTTGAGAGTATGCTACTTGGGTGGAAGTCCTCACTCAGAGTAGTTTCAGGGTACTTGAGGTTCTTGCCCATGTGAAACCTCACTATGACTTCCAGGTTATAAACCATGTTCCTGTGAAGGCTTGATGCCCCAGTGTAGAGGAATGCTAAGGTTGTGAGGCAAGAGTGGGTGGGTGGGTAGAGGAACACCCTCATAGAAGCGTAGTAAGGGAGACGAGATAGGGGGTTTCCAGAGGGAAAACCAGCAAAGGGGCAAACATTTGAAATGCAAATAAATACAATATCTAATTAACTAAAAATAAAAAGAAAACAAACTGTGATAAGGATGCTGTAGCTCTCCACAACTGATGGCTTGTGGTGGGAGTGGGGGTGGGGAAGGATTCAGTTTTCTTCATGGGGATGGCCACCAGGAGTTTGACCATACTCCAGTAATTATATGGACAACGTAAATTGGACTTGGTTTTTTGTTTTCCTTCTTTTTGTTGTGTGCATGTTCATGTGCTTGCATGTGTGTGTGTGTATGTGTGTGTGTGTGTGTGTGTGTGTGTGTGTGTGCACATGTGTAGGTGACAAGTGTTGAAGCCAGACCTGGGAGAGCTGGGAAGAGTGAGCTCTGGGTTCATGGTGTGAAATTTACAAATAATCAATAAAAATATTATGGAAAAATATTTTATATTTTATGATGTTAGAGGTTTTTGGATTATTCTCTTGAAGTTTCTTTAGAAAGCAGAGCATTTGTTAGCAGCTTCTGGAGTCTGGGATATTATGTAAGGACTCTCTTACAAACATGGCTGATGGTTCCTGTCTTATTCTGTAGAGAAACAAAGGCCAATACGTTTCCCCTGAGTAAAATTCTTCTGGAACTGTGACCCACTAAGAACTACATTAGGAACTATTAGCCACGGTTTAGTAAAAAGGTGTGATTTTGGAGTGTTAGCAAAGTGACCCCAGTTGCTAAGAAGGTTGTTATTGCATATTCATGAGAAAGAAAACCACAGTGATCTAGGAGAACAATGGAATGTAACATGTGCGTGCGTGCGTGTGTGTGTGTGTGTGTGTGTGTGTGTGTGTGTGTGAGAGAGAGAGAGAGAGAGAGAGAGAGAGAGAGAGAGAGAGAGAGAGAGAGAGAGAGAGAGAGAATGTGCATGTGTGTGTGTGTGCGCGTGCGGTTTATATCTATGGCGTATTTGCCCAGGCTTCTGGATAAGGAATAGTGGAAGGCACCCATGTCTTACTCTATCATATTTACTCTTACTTTTGAAGCAGGATCTCTCACTGAACATGAAATCAGACTGGCAGCACGCTCCTTAGTCTGCCTGTCCCCACCCTTTATAGCACTGGTGTTGCATGTATGCATATGGTGACTAAGCTGACATAGACATTTGATATTTTTTTCATGAATCCATTGGATAAAACCCATTCCTTCTCCATGGGGTTGTTGGCCACTGACCCATGAGGATGAAGGGAGTAGAGTTGCACACACTTTGGATGGCCTGTGAGTATGGTCCAGTGACATCACACTGGGATCAGCTTCCTGGAGACAGATCAACTTTACTTTGGGAGAATTAAGTGTTTTCCAGAAGGGGTTAGGAATATTCAGAGTGGGCAAAAGTCATTGGCCCAAGACTAAGCTCCCGAAATGCTTTGTTAGCACGGGGGAGGCACTTTAGGAATCTCAAGTGTTTACTGGACAGGTTCTTTTAGGGAAAAATGAAGATGAACTTGTCATCTCACCAAGACGGTGTGGGGGTTTGGAATTTCCTAGGTTGAGAGGAGGAAGCCCTACTGAGAAAGGGTGTCGGCCATTTTGCACCGATCTCAGGGCTTTCTGGTTATGTCAGACTTTGGCCTCAAAGACTGACAGGGCCACCTTCCCAGTTGTCATGGAGTTGGGACACAAAGTTATTAAGTAATTAAACAAAGTTTAATGGATAATTTAAATAGAACCTTAGCAGTTGATAATACTCAGATTCAGTGACAGATGTTCTGGAGACTGTCTACGTCAAAAGAAAGTAGGAAGACAGAGAACAGAATTTCAGCACAAGGATGTGTTAAGATGAAAAGACATGAGATATTAACATTCTCTTTTCATGACAGAAACCAACAGAGAAACAGAAAATCAAAGGAACTCCCTGGGGTGGGGTTGGGGTGGGGGCAGGCATTGCAGTGGTGAGGTCATAAGCTACAGACCACCTGGCATCACCAGAAGCCAGCAGTATCCAGGAACAAATTATGGCCTTCAAAAGGAGTGTGGCCTGGGATACCCTGCTTTCTAATGCAGGCACAGTTGGAAATGTGAAAGGAAAAAAAAAACGTGAGCTATGGATGCTCTGTCGATCTGCTAGCAACAGGCATATTAATGATGTGGTATCCTCATTTGAGGTCCTCATTGTCAGAGGGCCTAGAAAACAGCAAGTCAGTGTGAACAGCAGAAATCCAAGAATTGGGGTCTACTAATGAAAAACTTATTATTTTTATTACATTGATTAACTTGTCTGTCCATGCATGTTCAAGCTTATGCATATGACATGGCATGTGTGTGGAAATCAGGGGACAGCTCATAAGCTCACTTGTCTCCTATCATATAGGGCTGGGCCGGAATGATTTCACGAGTGCATCATCTTGCTTGGCATGAGAACTGCATTTTGGTGACAGGAAAGACTATGGCAGGAAAAAGGCAAGCTCACAGGACATTCCCAGTTGTACACCATCACAACTTATTACTTTAAACAACCAGTTCTACTGAGTATGCAAAGAAAGGCAAGGTTCCCGCACTGTGCAAATACAACTTCTCCTAATGTGAAAATTAGAAATCACCAATCATACTTGGTGAACTAAGGAAGAACAGAAGCAATAATTATATGGAATTGCCAAGATAAATAGCAGGAAAAAAAACCATTAAAAAAGATGGAAGTAGAATTGGGTATAAAGGATACTAAATTTTTGACTTGAAAGATATTTCATTTCCTTAGACACCTTTTAGAAAAATGTCCATGTTCTGGTTATATATCTTATTGTCTGATAAACATAAAAATAACCCTAAAGAAGGAAATAAATACAAAATGTTCTTAGGCCTGGAGATTAAGTATCTTCTCATATAAATAAAACCTTTTTAATACTTTCAGTTGGATAACTGCACATATACCCTAGCTGGTAATATGAGTTCTAAATACAATATTAACAATATAATGTGTTTGTTATTTTGGTGGCCAGGATTAGTTTAATGCAGGAAACAAGGAAAGATTAAGGAAGGCAGAAACAGATCTACAGTCTGTACTTTATAGAGATGAGATAAGAGTAAACATACATTATGTATTGAAAGAAAAAAAAAATAGGGTCTGGAGAGATGGGTGGCTCAGCAGCCAAGAGCTCAGCACCTCCTGTTTCTCCACAGAACCTGGGTTCGGTTTCCAGCACTCAAATCTCAGCTTTCAAGTGTCTGTTACTCCAGTTCCAGGGTATGTGACACAGTCTTTTGTCATTTATGGGTACTGCATAAATTTGTCGTATTGACAAGGGTGTAGGCAAAACTCTCATAAAATAAAAATAAATCTTCAAAATTAAAAAGAAGTAAACTTTGAGAGTATCAGGGAAGGATATTTAAAAGTATCTAAAAGCTGCAGTCAGTAGCATCCTTGATTACCCTAGAAAAAGCATCCAAGGATAAGCAAAGATGGCTAATACAGTTACTTCTGTTGTTTTGGTCCCTTTGAACAAAACAATAAAGGCAAAGAAAGAGTCTAAATATTGTAAAGACAACAGGTTATTTTAAATTATGAGTGACATGTCCTATACCTGGAAAAGCCATGAAAAGATATTGAAAAGCTGTTAGAATCTCAAAGAGGGCTTATTGAGATGGTGTGTTATAAAACAAATATATAAAAGTCAATAACTTTTTATACCATTAATAACTAGTTAGAAATTATAAGGGTTATAAACATCACCTAATTACAGCAGCAAACTGAAAGATAATTAACAATAAATTGAAAATAAATGCATTGAAGTAATTTAAAGGCACACTTACATTTTTAGGAGCCTTGAGTATAATTTCATATAACAACACAAACAGGAGCTTAAAAGAGCTGCTCAGATTCACTGGTTCCAATATCCTTTATTGTGTGTCTAGTAAGACTTCTGCTAACAAATCACCATAACCTCCATGGTCCCCAGAAACAGAGGTTCTTTTGTCACAGCTCTGGAGACTCAGATCTGGAGACAGGGTACCCAGGGAAACTCTTTCTTTAGAAATCCTACAAGGGAGGATTTGTTCTTGGCCTCTTGTTCTCTGGTGCTACCCAGTGTTCCGTGGCTTGCAGGCTCACTACTGTGCTCTCTGCCTCTGAGCTGAGAGTTCTGTTTCTTACTCCATGTGTCTCTCCTTGTCCTTCTTATAAGGACATGTGTGGTGGTGCCTCATGCCCATCCAGGTAATTAAAAAACGATCTCCCCCAGATTAGCTTAACATTTAGAATCTTTCACAATTTCAGATGTATAGTATATATGTATTTTTGTATTCCAACTTCGGCCACTCTTATCTCTGTGCCAAATCTCCCACCTGACCCCTTCCTCCTGCCAACACATGTCCCTTTTACTTTCATGTCTCTTTCCTTTTTTGTGTGTTCCGTTGGCATTTAATTAGCGTGCTCACATGAGCGTGAGTGGGAGTCATCTATGAGAACAAGGGCAGCTTTCCAGCAGCTACATCAATAGCGAGTATGACTATCTATTCCTCAGCAACCAGCAACCAGTAGCTGTTCTTCAGGGACATCCCTCATGAGTCCCTTCTCTATTTATGCTGAAACACCGGTGGGTCTAGTCTTGTGCTGGCAATTATATTTGCTAATATTCTATTTCTCAATAAATGACATTGATAAATTCCATGGTGAGACTTTTTAGGTCGTTATTCAACCTATGACCAAAAGCTGTTGTAGAAAAGTTGGGAAGTGCATACAGTTTCAAAGGAAATAGAATAAATCTGGTCTTAGTTAGGGTTTCTATTGCTGTGAGCAGGCACCATGACCACAGCAACTCTTATCAAGGTCAACACTTAACTGGGGGGCTGGCTCACAGTTTCCGAGGTTTAGCCCATATCATCATGGTTGCCTGCAGACACAGAATGGTACTGGTGAAGAAGCTGATAATTCCACATCTGGACCAGCAGGCAGCAGAAGGGGACATGCTCCACATTTGGCATAGTTTGAGCATATATTACCTTAAAGTTCGCCTCCATAGTGAATACTTCCCCCACCAAGGCCATACCTCCACTTCCTATGGCCCATTATTTAAACACATGACTCTATGGAGGGAC
This sequence comes from Micromys minutus, assembly GCF_963924665.1. Classification (NCBI taxonomy): domain Eukaryota; kingdom Metazoa; phylum Chordata; class Mammalia; order Rodentia; family Muridae; genus Micromys; species Micromys minutus. The sequence continues at coordinate 5,583,085 of NC_137953.1, forward strand.
AGTTTTATCCAAACTACCACACATTCATAACCTATAACTCTTAGGTACTATCTCAGTTACTTTACTCATAACCCTAACAGAACACCACACAGAAGGCAATGTAAGGAGGAAAAGCGTATTTTGGCTCACAGTTTGCAGGTTTATCCATCACAGGGGGAGGCGTAGTAGGTGGCTGTCACATTGTGGCTACTCAGACAGCCATGTTGCAGCTCCACAACTCTCTTCTTTAGTTTTCTATTCACACAGAAATCCCATCCCATGATCTCCACCACTCAGCTAAATCCTCTGGAAACAACCTCACCCTTGTTCTTCAGTTTAACACATCTGCCTCTCACCATATCAATGATCTATTTGTATATTATATATGTATCTTTATATTCTGTATCACCTACTCACCAATTGCCTGTAACCTATGCTTTTATAGTGTCTATATATACATTTGTCATATTTTTATACATTTATGATTTATGATTTATCTGTGGCTTATATATTATTTATCTATCAATTCTCTATCAACTCTCTATCTATCTATCTATCTATCTATCCATCCATCCATCCATCCATCCATCCATCCATCCATCCATCCATCCATCCATCCATCTATCTATCTATCTATCTATCTATCTATCTATCTATCTATCTATCTATCCATCTATCCATCTATCTATCTATCTATCTACCATCACTATCTGTATACTTTTTGTTTAATCCTCATCACCTGTCTATGTACCATCTATTAACTATCTGTCTGTCTATCTGTGTAGGGTGTAGTGTCTATTTATCTATCACCTACTTACTATTAACCTATACTGTCTAAATCAATCAAGCAAACATATATCTATGTAGTGTATACTATCTATGTTTGTTATCTATCACTTATCTGTGTTCTGTAATCTGTCTTTCTATCTCTCAATCATCTACCAACCATCTATCTGCCATCTATGTATGTAATATCTATTTGTGTATCAACCTATGTATTACCCATTGCTTATTCATACATCACCTATTGCCTTACTATGGTCTATATAGCATTAATCTATATATTACTTATCTACTATCTATGCATATTTTTACCTATCAGAATTTTATTGCCTGTCATCTACGTGTCTGTCGTTCATCAGTTTATTTCATTTCCCAGATTTGCTCGATCAGATTGCAAGGAATTTACTGACTTAACACAACAGAAATTTATTACCTTATGGTTTTTAAGTAAAAAAAGGACATTGTGGTTTTTGAGGACGATATATGTCTCTGTCTGAAATGTATATGGCCTTTTATTTTGGATTTTATTTATTTATTTTATTATTTATTTTTATTTTATTTTACTTGACCATGTCATTTTCGAAACCAGCTGTCACACCCTTATGTAGCCCTTTGCTTTGCCCTCGATCTTCTTACCTTGCTGCCTCTCTTTCACCACCCCAGCCATTCTTCCTGTCTTTTGTACAGAGCCTACAGCAGGATATGCAACAGAGAATCTTTTATTGATCGGATTTAAACCTAGATCAAAGACAAACCCTCAAGGTAAAGTTTAATGGTTCAGCTACATACTATAAAGGTGTAGAATGCTAGTGACCTACAGAGATAAATAAAACTGGAACACATAGACAAAACGTTGTAATTATATGTAAAATTCAATACCCGTATACTAAAATATTTTCTGAAATACTGCAGCATATATAATAGTTTAATCTGCACCGAAACATAAAAAGTCTTCTAAAAATATGAGCTTAATGGAAATGAGCAAAAGAAAAACGAACAAAGACTACCATAAGTAATCCCACAACAAAGACTAGAAAATGCCCCAAATAGAAGACATAAATGCTTGGCTTTATTCACAACCAGGCAAGTACATTAAAACAGCTTTGATTAAAAAAAAAAAAAAACAAAAAAAAACTACTTTTGCCTGTTAATCTGAAAAATATTAAATCATAATATTTAGCAATGATAAGCTTTCTGAGACTTGAACTCAGCTTTTCTGTCACTGTGGATGTGGCCTCTCAGTCACCGTGCAGAGTCTTCATGGCAATGGTGGCAGCATTTGGCCATAGAAGCCTCTCATCAAAAGGACTTCTGCAACCTAAGCAAGAGAGAAGCTTCCCGGAAATAGAAAAAGCATTGCCTGTGGTTCTATGAAAGTCATTTAAAGATGGACCAATACTTGTCATTTGATTCCCTTCCTCTTTGCCCAGGACAGACCCCTGAAACAGACCCCTTCTGTTTCAGGCTGCAGGTAGTGTACTGCAGCACACCCTGGTGTCACATTTCCTTAGCTCTGCTACCCTGCCCCACCCATCACAATCCCTGCTCTTGAATGGGACTGCTCAGATATGTCGCAGATAACTTCTGACCCAAGGTTTAAAAACATGAGATTGCTTATTCACGTGTTTGTGTGTGTGGGGGGGAAGGAGGGTTAGTGCCAAAATATGCATGTCGAGGTCAGAGGACAATTTGCAGAGGTTGGCTTGTCAGGCTTGGTGAGAAATGCCTGGATCAGCTGAGCTGTCTCGCTATAAACTTCAAATGAGATCTATCAGATGGTTTTCCCCATGGTCACACCGGAAGGAACAGATTGGCTTGAGAAGAAGCCAGAGTTAGCTGCATGTTTGTAACATATAAGGCTGTGCACATTACCAGCACGACTCAGTCCTGTGGATGATGACTTGGTTGTTTGGCTGAAGTGGTATCTATCTTATGTCCCCACCAAGTAATCCATCCCCCACATCTGCTTCTCCATCGTGTTCTCCTTGAAAAAGAACCACAGAGAGCCCATTCTCCAGCAGTGGAAAGCTTCCATAGACTATTTGGGATGCACCAACATGGAAGATTTAGCCAATTTCCCTTGTTTTTGTTTGAACAACAATCTGTTTGTCTCAGTGGAGACTTTTGCTGTTAGTTTACGCTTTGGGTTATTATTACCTAGAACCTTGCCATTTACATGGTTTCTCAGAAGGCTTCGACGACAGTGTGTGGGATTCTTGGGTTTTCAAGTAAGTTATTTTGAAAACTATTGATCGGGGTGATCACTTGGGCCCTTGAGCAGACACAATGACTCTGCGGCGAGTCCTTGATTTCCATCTTCATAATGAGAAGTCCCACTCCCCCATCTTTCTCCAGGGCCCTTTATACCTATGTGAAGTCTGGGTGAGAGGGATGAGTATCGCTCCCTGGCCTGGACCATCATAGTCACTGTGCCTTCGCCTGGGAAGTCTCTCTGTTCTTGTTTGCATATATTGGTCCAGATCGGCGCCCTGAATATTTGGAGAAGCCATGATGATGAGGATGATGAGGTAGGTGAGGATGCTGATGGTGATGAGTTTGGGGCACATGTATTCTACACTGAGCATTACAATTCTTATGGCTCTTGAACTTGGAGGGCTACCTGTTGTAGTGACTTGACATTTTTATTTTTTGGGGGAGAGTACATGTTAAACACCAAATAGTTCTGTACTCATTGGAAACTGTAGAATTTGACAAAAGGATGATATTTTTAGATATGCTCTTCTTCATGTGTTGGAATTTGCTCATTTGAGGTGGAAAGACATCTTACAATACATTTTTCTCAATGCTATTCAGAGCACTCTATTATACACTGGAGTGGTTCTATAGAGCCATCTTGATTTATTTATTTATTTTTCTTTGACTAGCAATCTCAATACATGTTTTTTAACACCCTCAATAGAATATTTTATTTCAACTTGTGGGGTGCTCAGCAAGTTGACTCCTTATGTTCCTGGGAAGAAAGGAACCCATCCAAGGGCCAGGTCATAGCCCAGGGTGACATCTGAAAGCTTCCCTGCAGGGAGGGAAGATGGGAGGGAGGGTCAGTCTTTCTAGCTGCCCCTTCAAATTTCATAGCTGAAAACCTTGAAAGTCCCTCCTTTGACCATTCATCCACATCCAATTTGTGTTGTCCCTCCCTGGGTCTCACTGCATGTGCGTACTCAGGCTGTATAATGGCTGTGCTAAGGGACTTTTGGAAAAGGACGGGTTCTCCATTGTTTAAAAAGGGTTCTAATTCTCCATTTTGAATATATGTATCTTTTTCTTTAAAGTAGAGTTTCAGCATAAGGCTGGGAAGGCCCGGGGTTTCTTCTTTATTGTATGTGATATGCGGGTAAGCTTCGCGTCCTCACCGTCGGGTCTCGGGTCTCGAGCCAAACTTTTCTGCTCCTTTCCTCCCAAGGTGACTGCCCAGCTGCGTACTCTTGAAATCACTTGATGTTGGCAGGATCGAAAGCCTCCCTCTTAACCCAACCCTCTTCCAATAGATAAAAATAACTCCAAGGCCAGGCTTGGACTACCACAGTACCCCAGGGAAGCTCCAGCCTGTGATGTCGCATTCATTTCTGAACACTCCTATTGTCCTTTGAAATCTCCCAAGCATAATGCAAAGTGAAACATGCGGCGCATCGCAATGAAAGCAGCAGTATTTATTTCTGTGTGGGGAGGCCTCTGTTCCTTTTTATTTTGTTGTTGTTGTTAAAGACCTCTCCGCCAAAGTTAGTTTGGGTTTCGAGACACGTCTCACCCTTCCTCAGATGGAAAGGTCACCGTGCGAACCAAGGGGGAGACTGTTTTGGGTGATCACGGATGAAACTGGAAAGGCAGTTTCTTCAAACAAAATGAGGTGGCAAGAGGCAAGGGAAGACACTGGAACTCAATAGAGCAGCGCTCCCCAGCAAGGGACAAAAACACAAGGAGGTGCAGAGTAAAGCCCACTAGAGGGGGTGACCCAGGTGCCATCTAAACAGACTCAGACAGGGAGTCAGAACCCCTTGGTAACTTTAGTTTCTCCCACTCCCTGCTAGTCTATCCTTTGTCAGGTTCAATACAGCTTTCAATGACACTGGAGGCAGAAGAAAGAGAAAAAATGTCTGGGGAAGGGGAGAGAGGAGGGAAGAGGAAATGGTCTCCTCTCTAAGCTTTTGTTAAGGAATAAAAGCACACGCAACATGTAAAAATCATTTACTCTCTACCCTGCAGTGCCAGCGTGTTTGACACTGGTTTGCTGAGGGCTTGTGGAGAAGTTGTGTTGACGTTTTAGTCACAGAAGGCTTTTGAATTATATAAGACGTCTTTGAGAGGCTCTGCTGGATATGATCAGAGCAATGGAATTTAGGATTGGAAGGGGGACACTCAAGGAAAACAACACATGACAACCAGCGACTCTTAAGTCTTAGTTCCCGTGACTTTTGAAGTGGGAAGGGAAGATAAAATTGGCAAGAACAAAAATGTTTGCTTACTCTTAGACAGCAGCAAAATGCACCTGTGTCAAGAAGAAGAGAAAAAGTTACATTGAAAAGAATTCAGAAAGGCTCAGCATCTTCCCTGTTTGGCTTTGCTGCCTTTCAGAGTAGGGAAGGAGGGTGGGGCCTGACTGTCGGGAGCAACTACAGCAGCACACAAAGAGACCACCAGCCTTTTGTCCATGGTGTGTGCAGCTTTGAAGACTTTGTACTTCTAAAGCAAACTTATATAGACTGTGCGTGCACGGGAGCTAAAGGTGTGGCTTAGGTGTAGCAAGCATTAAGCCTTCAATTTGTCTCCATCATCATGCAAATTTGCCATGGTGATGACAAGTCACTCCCGTTCTCAGGAGGTAGCAAACAATAGAAGAATCCGAAGTTCAGAGGTCATCTTTGGCCATATAACAAGTTGGCCAGCTGAAGAGCTACAAGATCCTGTTTAAAATAAAAATACATTGCAATGAAATTAAAAATAAAGGAACAAAAAGAAACACAAACACACTGAGACTTTGGTCTCAGAGAAAATGACAATAAAGCATTTTTATCTTATTAATATTACCTGAGCACATGTATGTATAATGCACATATACGCCTACTATGACGTAGGGATGGAGAGATGGCTCCGTCGTTAAGAGTGCTTGCTGATGTCTCAGAGGGCTTGAATTCAGCTGCCAGGACCATGTTAGGCAGTTGACAACCAGCTCCAGGGGCATGTAATACCCTCTTCTGGCCTCTGAGGGCAATACACCCAAGCACACATGCATATAACATAATTAATTTTTTAAAGGTTTCTGGAGACATGGCTCAGTGGCTGTCTATCCAAAAGATCCAGGTTTGATTCTCTGCTACACAACTGTCTATAACTTCTGTTACAGGGGATCTGATTTCTTCTGGACTCCCTTTATAGGCATCAGCCACATATACACTACACAGACTTGCTGCATGAAGGAAAAACACTCATAGACATGAAGACAAATTAAAGAGAAATTACAAATTGTAAGCATCTCAAAACTTTAAAATAAAAGCCACTCTACTTATATTATTTTGCAATCTGTTCTGTTAAAATGCACATTTTTTTTTTTTTTTTTGCATCATTACCAGCCCTTTTATTTTGAGTTGGCTGCATAGCATGCCTCCTTGGGGAGGCTGTTTAAGAAACAACCTCTTCTCATGTATTTAGCTAGATAATCCTTTCATTTTTATTAATAATATCTCAACACGTACCTCTTTATGATAAAGCTCTTAGATATGAACTGGAGGGAGGAGGAGGCTCATCTCTAACTATAGATGCCCTTCCTAATTTCAGCATTACGTTCAGAAGATTTAAATCTCATTTCTAGTATTTACCTCACATGCATACATAGCATGCCTACTAAAGAAAATCTTGTGACAGGAAGGTAAAAGTGCAGGATGATTGTATCTGTATGTATATGAATCACATAGATAGTCACAACAAATTTTATGTATATGTATATGTATATGTATATGTATATGTATATGTATATGTATATGTATATGTATATGTATATGTATATGTATATGTATATGTATATGTATATGTATATGTATATGTATATGTATATGTATATGTATATGTATATGTATATGTATATGTATATATGTATATCTATATCTATATCTATCTATCTATCTATCTATATATATATATATATATATATACATACATACACACACACAATCTTTGTGCATTTTCACCTTCCTGTGTTTGTTAGCCTGTATGTTGATCTCTGTGTCCACTTCTGTTTCTAACTGAAGGAAAAAGGATAACCAAGCTAAGAAAGATAAGTTTTCATAAAAAACTGATGTTTTTGAGACTGATTGCAGGTACAATGACCTGGCCTTAGATTTACTGTGTAACCTAACCAGGGTGAACTGATCCGCTTGCCTCTACCTCTGTAGTGTTGGGATTATGTGATGCTGGGGATGAAACATGGGGCTCTGTGCATGCTAGGTAAGTGCTCTATCAGCTGAGCCACATGCCCAGCATGCAGATTGATTTTGAAGGTTGTTGTTAAAGATAATATAAATGTATAAGCAAAAGATAGCATACCCCCAGGGAGAAAATATCACCGCTGTTTTCAAAACTCAACAGAATCATAAAGAGGATTTAAGGACACAGAAATACTCATGTAGATACTTGATAACTTGTGTTGTTACAACCTCTAAGTCACCACAACTACACCTCTCTTCCACATTCTCAGAGAATTCCTTATGTTTAGATTTTAATTTACTGGGTCAAATCCTATAATACTCTATCTCTCCACCTTCCTCTAAAGGTGCTTGCTTTTGGTTCAGCTTGCTCCATGGGTACTTATTCTTTGTCCACTTTTCTATAAGGATAGTTGCTCTTGGTCCACTTTGAGCCATAGGTACTTGCTCTTGGTCTACCTTGTTCCATGGGTGTTTGTTCTTGGTCTGCCTTGGCCCATAAATGCTGGCCCTAATCTACCCTGTTCCATGAGTCCTTGAGTTTGGTCTACAAGTAGAAAACTCTCTGAAATGTGTCTGACAAAAAGGATTAGACATTTTCATTTTTTTTCTCCTATTCCTCGTGGAATCTTTGGTTATCCATGGTGGCTTATTTTCTTTGTAACTGTTGAGCCTGGTGATTTCCACTAGTTTTCCTTTTGCCTACCCCATGACTGTGTGTACTTGGTTTTCAGTATGCCCACATTCACATTGTGCTAACTGATTAGGAGGAACAAGGAGGTTAGAGACTCACTGCAGATGGTGGTGCCTATGGCAAAGGATATAGGATTTTTATCACTGTCTGGTGATCATAGTTCTAACTGAAATGGAGAACTTTTGTGCCTGTGATCAACTTCTTCTAAGTGTACCACACCCCTCGATAATTTTACATTTCCTCAAATAGGAAAAATAGTAGTCATGATTTCCTGTATATGTGTCTCCTAGCTTTCTTTAACATCAGCCTGTTGCATAATGATGATCTAGTGGCAGTTAAGAAATTGATACTGGGTTACACTATTACATAAATAGACCATAGTTCCACTGGTATATAATTCAGTCAGGACATTGTATAGAATTTAGATAGACATAGGTCTTTGTAATAGTTTATATATGCTTGTTCTAGTTAGTGAAACTTTCAGGAGGTTTGGTCTTGTTGGAGTAGGTGTGTCACTGTTGGCTTGGGCTTTAAGACTCATTTTAGGTGTCTAGAAACTAGTATTTTGCTAGCAGCCTTAAAATGAAGATGTAGAGCTCTCAGCTCCTCCTGCACCATGCCTATCTGGATGCTGCCATGTTCCTGCCTTGAGGGCAATGGACTGAACCTCTGAATATGTAAGCCAGCCCCAATTAAATGTTGTTCTTATAAGAGTTGCCTTGGTCATGGTGTCTGTTCACAGTAGTAAAACCCTTACAAAGCCAGAAGTTTGTACCAGGGCCTGGTGTATTGTTATGATAGGCTTAACCATACCTTTGTTTGGAAGAATGTGGATTTTGAGACTTTGGGTTTGGAAAGCAGTGGAATGCTTAAAGTTGGACTCAATGGACCATGGAAGACTTTCTTAGTGTGCAGACCTGGCCCAAGTGTTTCAATGAAGAAGAGCCATAGAAACTTTTTTTGGTGGTATTTTGCTAAAGAATGTGGCTGCTTTTTGCCATTGTCTGAAGAGCCTGCCTGAGGCTAAGGTGAAGAGATTTAGATTAATTACTCTGAAAAAGGGAGTGTCAAAACAGCCTGGTTTAAATAAATTCTGCTGTGTACTTACTAAAGCTCACTATTATGAAAATGAGCAAGCTGAGAAAGGAAAAATATACTGTATGGTTCAAATATTAAAGGGGTACCAGGAAGTAGAATGGAGCTGAATCTTATGTTCAAGGATGTTAAATTGAATTAAGGGAGTGGTCACTTTGGGGTAAGATCTCACCCAGCTAAGTTTAGGTCCAGGCTTGGTGGAATCCTAGGAGACCAAGGCAAACAGGTCTCTTGAGTTCAAGGCCAGCCTGGCACAGAACAATTTGCAAGTAGAGAAAAGCTGAAGTCCAGGCATGACATCAAATATCTTTAATCACAGCATTCAGGAGACACAGCTATGCCGATTTCTGAATTCAAGGTCAATTTGCAAAGCAAGTTTTAGGATAGCCAAGCTAGGCAGTATGAAGAAGTAGGAAAACAGAAGCTGGTGATGATGTAATAGAACAAGGAGGCGTGTTCCAGCTCTAACAAGCAGCAGAACTTTGGCAGCTTCTGTCATGTGTCTGGCTTTAGAGTCAAGTGAGAAGGAGACTACTGGGACAATTGGTGTTGGTCAGATGGAGCTAAGACATTATCAGTGATTAAGAAGAGACCAGCATCAATGAGGTGAACTCTTCTGGGAAGTGTTTTCTGAGACCACAATGAAGTTGTGTTCCAGAGATAGTCAAGGTTGTACCTCATGGTGCAGCTGTACTTGGTAATGTGAAAGAATAACCTAGGTAGTACTGGTTTTGAAGACATAAAGGTGTCATGGAGAGCAGATGAGGCTTGGCACTGTGAGAGGCTAGAAAAGGCCATTGGTGATGGTGAAGCCTCTGTTGCAGTTGACAGCCCAGCACTAAAGAAAGGGTCATGCAAAGAAGTTGAAGTTTGGTGTCATAAAGACAGCCTATGAGAGAATATTGGTGAAGCCTTGTTGCAGCAGAAGACCCCAACGTATTGGAGATGCCAGTGGCATGGGATGATCACCAAGAACAGCAGCAGCAGTGGAGTCAACCAGAGCCTAGAGTGCTACAGAGGGCAGAGCTGGAGAAGTGATGCCAGCCCTTTGGAGGAGCCCAGAAGATCATGTGTAGATCCCAGACTTTGTAACAAGAAGATATGAAGCTGAAGTTGATTTGGAAACCCCAAAATGTTCCAGATGACAGGGCCATGGAATACCTGACCAGGGAAACTATTAACAGGATGTGGAACCATCCCAGGAGAGAGAACTTTGTTGTAGTCAACAAAGATAAAAAAAGAATTGGAGATCTGAAGACATCCTTTGACATCAGACATGGAGGTGCAGAGTTTGGAGTTTGCTACCTGATTTCCTGTCTTGCTTTGGGGATTACAGTTACATGATTGGAATCTCAGAAAAACATTGAACTGTGGACTTCTAATATCATTGAGACTGCTATAGACTACGGGGTTTTATAAGTTGCAATGTACTTTTTTTTTTATTATGCTATGGCTAAGTGTGGCTACCATAGACTCATGTGTTTGAACAAGCCTATGGGGGACAGGGAGTAGAATGTGATGCTTTGTATATATGCTTGACCCATTTGTTGGCAATATTAGGAAGTTTGATTTTGTTGGAGTAGGTGTGGCCTTATTAGAGTAGGTATGTCTCTATTGGCTTGGGCTTTAAGACTCTCATTTTAGCTGCCTAAAAGCTAGTATTCTGCCAGCAGCCTGCAGCTGAAGATGTAGCTCCTCTCAGCTCCTCTTTCCCCATACCTGCCTGGATGCTGCCATGTTCCTGCCTTGATGATAATGGACTGAACATCTGCACATGTAAGCCAGCCCCAATTAAATGTTGTTCTTGTAAGAGTTGCCTTGGTCATGGTGTCTGTTCCCAGCAGTAAAACCTTAGCTAAGACGGTCCCTATTCATGAATGATAACTTCCAAGATTTTCAGAGAATGCCTGAAACCACAGGTATACCTGAACATATAAGTACTGTCTAAACCCTACATGTATTTTGTCTATGACAAAGCTTAATCAATACAGTAGGCTCAAGAAATGGATGAATCAATAACAAAGAGGGGCAACTGAAATACTATACCATGGTGAGGTCTCTGTGAATGTGTCCTTTATAACAAGTTTTGGACTTGATTCACCCCTTTACAATTTGTAAACATTGTTGTGTAAACATTGTTGTGTGTGTGTGTATGAGGTGGGGGTACATGAGGCACTCCGCAGTACACATGGAAGTCAAAGGCAAACATGCTGGAGTCAATTCTCTCCTTCATCTCCTTCAAACACTTGAGTACTTGTGTTCCAGTGACCAGACTCAGGTGGTCAGGCTTGGAGGTGAGCGCATTTACCCACTGAGCCATCTCCCTGGCCCATGCTCACCCTTCTTATCTTATGCTGTGAACATGTGCCTGCCTGGCTGATGAGATGGGAGGAGGCAAGTGAAAGGCCCTTCCAGTTTTTAAAAACACAAACACTGTGGTATACAGCCTGATGGATGAGGCATCTCCTAACTAGTCAGTCAGTGTGTAGCATACACAGCATGAAAACAGTCGACAAGAGGAGTCTCAGTCCCTGTAGAAGCTGCTAGCATTACTGTGAGGGGTTTTTTTTTCTCACGTTTTTTTTTTTTTTTTTTTTTTTTTTTTGTCTCATAATTTAGAAGACCGTATAATATAAAATGAACAGGACTTTTGTTTCTCTGTTAACCTCTTTGTTTTCACAAGTGTAAGTGCAACAGTAGACACCAGATTGTTGGTGTGTATGTGTGGTGGTGGTGGTGCTGGGGGAGCTACTGGAAGTGAGTCTGACATCTAGCAAGTGTCACCACATAGTTTCTGATTGTCTCATTCTGAGTATTCACTTGGGCTACATGTCCAGACTTCTGTCCCTGAGGAGAACTGTGCACAATTTCTCCCATGCTAGCCTTTGCTTTATTGTTTAGATGGATAAACAGTTTCTTGGGAGTATATGGACTCTTTCCACTTTATAAGGGCAATGTAAACACACACTTCTATTTTATACCCACATTTGATTTTGAGGGAGACTTCTGTAACTTGGATGGAAATGTTATCACCCATCCCACACCTATATCCGCTCTTGCCTTTGAACACTTCATCCAAGAAAATGGTAGTACTGTATCAGGACACTGTAGAACATGTGTGTGTGTGTGTGTGTGTGTGTGTGTGTGTGTGTGTGTGTGTGTGTGTGTGTGTGGCTGTTGGAGGACACAGGCTTCAGTGGGTGGACCCTGTAGTTTCCAACTGTCCTTTCTCTAATCCGTAGTCTATGAGAATAGGATAAAACAAGTAAATGCTACAGCCTCAGTCTGAACCTGTAGCCACTCAGCCCTAATGCTGTATGTCCAGACTGTGAGTCAAAATCAGTCCTCCTCCCTGACTTGATTCTGGCCAAGTGTTTTGCCAGAGCAATGAAATAGGTTGCTAAAACAAGTGTCAATAAACACAGGGGCTCACTGTGTCTTCAGTCAGAAAAACCAACAGGGCTCTCAGATACCATTTTCCCTTGTGGTTAGAGAATTAATATTATCAAAACAATGTAAGTTACCTGTGCCAGATTTGGGAATGGATGTAGCTAGCTTATTTGTATATCCCAACACGATTACCTACATGGTTGTAGGGTCCTTTCTTTCTAAAGGATGTAATCTGAGGTTTCAAAATGAAGCCACTAAGGCTTTTATTACATATTTATTTTGTGTGAACACACATGTGGAAGTAAGAGTGTTGAGAGCCAGACTGATCCAAGGCTTTCTCAGAGGCCCTGTAAAAGGATGAAGAGTATGCTAGTTTCATGTCCTTGCCCAGGGGCAGATTTCAAAAGGTCTGGCATGTGGCTGGGGTCAGGGCCTTGAGGAGTTAAAAGTTCTGGTTTCAGGGAACCTGGATTTTTCCTCTGAAGAGTTGTGGTTATCAGTCCCAAGGCAGCTGTGTGTGAGGTTCCTGTGTTCTTTGCCAACAGTGTTTGATTTAGCTTTCTGTCGATCTTGGCCTATCTCTGCTCTACAAACAGTATGTATATGTTGTACTTCTTAATAAACTTGCTTGGAATAACCCATCAAATTGCACAGCTTTTGCTTTTGTATTTATAATTTCTCATCTTTGGTCCTCCTCCTCTGCCACAACTCATTATTTGGTACCGTATTTGTGCTGGTTTGGGTCATCCGAGGACAACTTTCAGAAGTTGATTCCTTCCTGGCATGGGTATTGAACTAAGGTTGGTTAGTATTAGCAACAAGCACCTTTAGTCAATGAGCCAGTTCTCTGGCTCCTAAAGACACTTTCTATCCATCTACTTTTTCAAGGCACACAAGAAGTCACTGATCTTTAACCAGAATTTCCTTTCTACGATCTTGTATTTCTCATGGGTCTTTCCCAACCTGACCATCCTTCTCCATTGCCCAGGTAGAGTATGGACACAGAGCCCTGGTTGCTGCCTGTGACTCATGCTAAGGAAGAAGACACATTTAACCCCCTAGTACTTTTCTCTATTCTTAGGTGGGCGAGTAGGACGGCAGTTCATTTCCTCATAGTCTCCTGGGGCATTGAAATGTCCATCTTTAAATCTGGCATGTGTAATTTATCATATGCCTTTAAGATGAGCTCAGCAAACTCATGTAGGCTCGGCATCACAGGGTGTCTTTGAGTTTCTGTCCTTATTCTGTGTTCTATCCCTACCTGTCACCATATTGCTCCACTGTGGTGAAAGAGTTGAATTCAGGGTCGGCTGCATTCTAATTTCCTCTTTCCTCATTCTCTCTGGGAATATGCTCTCTGACCTACTACAACCCTGTATACAGTTTCTCTTTATAATAAAGTCCATTAAATCACAAACACATTAGATTCCCCAATCTATTCTTGCCTTCAGGAAAGACGAATGTAGTTTACAAATGAGAATTAATGTAGAAATGAATCTCAGGGTATATCCTGAACAGAGAGACTGTCAAGTGGTTACAAATTAATTTTTAATAAACCTTGCGGAGTGGCTCAGGATTGATTCAATGGCTGTCTGTGCTCAAGCAGACTTCAACAGGTAACACAATCTGTCTACAAAATATATATCGAGCCAAGACTTTCTCTAAGGAAAACATTCAGGTCCCAAAGACACAAAAAATACCCAGATCAACCTGGAGAAAATTATTAGCTTAGGGGAATTGATAAAATCCCACTCTCGAGTTTGTTTTAGATAGGCCAAGAGCTATGCAAACCAAGTTTTGAGAGACACAGTTGCACATAAAATCACTCTTTTATTTTGTGTCATTGCTCATCTTTCTGTTACTGGATGGTCTCCCTCATGATTTCACTGTGTCTTTGGGAATGTTCCTAGGGAGGATTTCAGTGGTCTTCAGTCTAATTTTTGTGTATCTTTGCCTAAACAAACTTTTTTATGTAGATCCTGTCTATTTCTGAACATGATAAACTTTTCTGAAATTATGGAATTAAACATTATATCCTTTCTATACACTCTTAAAGGAATGCTATATAGGTAGATTCTCTAACTGGAAAATACACACTTGAGTTTCCTCTGTAGAATTTTTTAGTTTGAAGAATGGATGATTTAAAAAAAGAAGAACAAAGAATAGCCTGAAGATGTCTCTCTTTGGAATTAGTCAACGGTTTAGACCTGATTGAAGACAGGTGGATTCTCTGACATTAAGTGTTCAGCAATCTCTAGCATAGCTTCTGATTTCTTAGAAGGCATTGGGAAAGAGAGCTGCTAGAGTTACAGGGTCAGGAAGGTTCCCACCATGATCTCAGAAAGAAGCCTGGAAAAATAGGCTGCATGTCATGAAGTGTGGGTCTTTGCAAGAAACCCTTCATGAGGCTGTGTCTGGAACTGGAGAGAAGCTAAAGCCACCATGGAGATCCCAGAAGGAAAGAGAGATCAGAGGCATGTGGCACCTGCCCAGATTAATAGAGTGACGTCGTTAGCTATGACCAAGAAGGGTCCAGGGTGCAGGGTTACTAAGCTAGTGGTCCAACAGTACATAATGTTCTGAATACTGACATGGAAATCTAAAAATAAAATCTTGCTTACTTGGTTTTGACTTTATCTCGGGGCCATAAGTCATTTTTTCCCCTTCCTTTTGAAATAGGAATATATATATATATATATATATATATATATATATATATATATATATATATATATATATATATTGTGTATATATATATATATTGTATATATATATATATATATATATATATATATATATATATATATATACATACGCACACACACACACACACACACACACACACACACACACATATATATATATATATTCTGTACTTTGTCACCATTGCATTGTGGGAATAACATATTTTTTTTTTTTTAATTTATGGTTGATTTTTTCAAAACAGACTTTGAATTTGGACATTTGACCAAGGCTGGGACAATGTGAATTTTTGACCCTTGAGATGGAATCGATACATTTTGTATGGTGATGTGGACATGAACCTTTGAGATCTGTGGTAGCATGTTAAGATATGTAGCTTGAATGCCCATCAAGCTTATAGGTTGAAGTCTTAGTCAATAGTGTAGCACCAGTAGAGGACTGTGAGTCTTTTGAGAAGTGGGACCTAGTAGGATGCCCTTAGATAATTAGA
This sequence comes from Micromys minutus, assembly GCF_963924665.1. Lineage (NCBI taxonomy): Eukaryota > Metazoa > Chordata > Mammalia > Rodentia > Muridae > Micromys > Micromys minutus. The sequence continues at coordinate 5,598,656 of NC_137953.1, forward strand.
GAAATGCTTCTGGTTTAGTTTTCTTTCTGTTGCTCTACTGTTTAGTATATCAAATGTTCAAACACAGGAGCCTATGGAGGACATTTCTATCTGAACTGTAACAGCTCCCAAAATCATAAAATGAAAACAAAGAAGTGCAAATAGAGGTTAATATGTATTGCTCTTGTAAAGTGTAAAAGAGCTCAGACACTCTCGAAAAACAAAAACAAAAAAACCAAATCTGTCTAACTATCTAAGCAATAAAGCAGAGGCCAGAATGGGAGAGAACACTGTTCTCTTCAGGGATAGATGTCTGTTTGGAAATAAAGCCTGGGTGGTTACTCAAAGGGAGACGAGCAGAAACACATGGTGACCCTCGCTAGGTATCAGACTCAATCCCAAAATTTCCCTCAACACCAACCATCTGGCAACCACTATGCAGTTATACATGGCCAAAGGGGTAAACAGAAAGTTCCAGAAACATGCATGCTGTCAGATTTACATTTCACAGCACTCTATGTTGTGAGATAAAGTCTCACATTATCTTACCAGATTCAACCAGGAATGTGAATTATCATTTTATCTAGCATTTCCAGACTGTGTATGCTCCTCACTCACCGACTAGTTAGGAGCTCATCCTTCAGACTGTAGTTCTGCAATGATTGTGTTCAAATAACCAGCAGAGCAGCCTAACATTTTGTCAAGTGCCAGATAACTATGTGTCATTTCTACTGAAGTCTGGTATAATCTTACTAATCCTAGCCAAGGAAAATCAAATACCCAAACTGCTGCTCAGATATTATTTACCATTTCTTGACCAAGTTCACTTCAGTTTATGTCACATGGTCAAAAATTTATTCAGTCTTTCCCTGAGACTACACACCCTAACAATAATAGCTTGGTCTTAAATAAGAACCAGCAAAGAAATTTCCAAAAATGTAATAGGGAAAAAAGAAAAATAATTGAAATGTTATCCATACATTTTTTTTTTCATTACCATGACCATTTACCCAAGAAGAAGCAATTAAAGGAGGGAGGACTTATTTTAGTTTATAGCCTAAAGATATAGTCCATTTTGGTGGGAAAGGCATGATGTGGTTCTCATCCATAACTTCGTGTGAGGCTGCTTGTTCACACTTGTGTAGATCAGGAAGCAGTGTAGGGCAGGAAGCAGTGTAGGACAGGAAGCAGTGTATGACAGGAAGCAGTGTATGACAGGAAGCAGTGTAGGACAGGAAGCAGTGTAGGACAGGAAGCAGTGTAGATCAGGAAGCAGTGTAGGGCAGGAAGCAGTGTAGGAGAGGAAGCAGTGTAGGACAGGAAGCAGTGTATGACAGGAAGCAGTGTAGGAGAGGAGGCAGTGTAGGACAGGAAGCAGTGTAGGACAGGAAGCAGTGTAGGACAGGAAGCAGTGTAGGACAGGAAGCAGTGTAGGACAGGAAGTAGTGTAGGACAGGAAGCAGTGTAGGACAGGGAGCAGTGTAGGACAGGAAGCAGTGTAGGACAGGAAGCAGTGTAGGACAGGAAGCAGTGTAGGACAGGAAGCAGTGTAGGACAGGAAGCAGTGTAGGACAGGAAGCAGTGTAGGACAGGAAGCAGTGTAGATCAGGAAGCAGTGTAGGGCAGAAAGCAGTGTAGGACAGGAAGCAGTGTAGGACAGGAAGCAGTGTATGACAGGAAGCAGTGTAGGAGAGGAGGCAGTGTAGGACAGGAAGCAGTGTAGGACAGGAAGCAGTGTAGGACAGGAAGCAGTGTAGGACAGGAAGCAGTGTAGGACAGGAAGTAGTGTAGGACAGGAAGCAGTGTAGGACAGGGAGCAGTGTAGGACAGGAAGCAGTGTAGGACAGGAAGCAGTGTAGGACAGGAAGCAGTGTAGGACAGGGAGCAGCAATGAGTTATGAAATCTTAAACACACTCCCTTCTGGACTACTTGCTTTATCTATGCTTTACCTCCTCAAGGTTTCACAATAGTACCCCTGTCATGAGACCAAGTGTTTAAACACATGAGCATATAAGGCATATTTCACATTCTGATCACAAGATAACCCGCTTTTACACCCTCTCCTTAATTGCATTATTATTTCTACTATTTTATACAGTCTATATAACATAGTTCCAGGTCAGTTTTCAAGTGTGTCAGAGACTATTCAATAATTGGCTTTTAATTTTGAAAATGAAGTTTCAGCTTTTATTGCACTTTAAAAGGAACATACTCTTACGACTTATCCTGAAGCACTTAGCTGCTTCCTTGACTAGCTGGAAAAGAAACACCCACTTACTGGGCAAGAAGGTCAAGAAAGTAGATTGCTGTTTTTCTGCTCTAAGCACAGAGAAAATCCCAGGAAATAGCTAGGTCTCAAACCACCTATTATGCTCTGGCAATTTACTTTAGTTATAGCTTTTGGAAATTTAGATTCTTTTTTCCAACTGACCCTACCCTCCACTTAGACATCTGCCAATAGATGTTCCTAACTCTCTCTTAACCCTTGTGGCTGGCATTTTTATACCACTGAGGGATTTTGCTTCTGTTGTGACATTTGCCAGTAGACTATTTCTTTCCTTTTGTGTAATGTAGTAAGGGACAATTATTTTAAAAGGGATAATTGTGAATGCAAGTGTAGATGTTTCGAGATCTACCGGCAACGCAAAGCTTTGTGGGAGAGCTACGCATAGGATTCCGGGGAAATATGGGTAATTTCAAAGGCTAAACATCTTGAGAAACAGCTATTCATGTGCTTGTGGGGACCAGGTTTGTTTCTGTTACTTGTTTGTGCATAACAAGCTGCACTTGGTAGAGTAAAAGAACCATCTTATTACACTTACCAATTTGTAGGTAAGAAGGTTGGGCAGAGCTCATGGGAGATGGCTTGTGTTTAATCAACACTGAGGTGATGTGTGTGCCTGTGTGTGTGTGTGTGTGTGTGTAAGAGGAGGAGGAAGGGGAGGAGGAACTAGGCACTTTCAGTTAGCTGAGATGGCTTAATGGTGGTTAAGCCTAGCTTTAACTATTTGATGCTTCATCTGATAGGATGAACCTGATAGGATTGTCCCAATCATTTGATTTACTCATCTGCATAGCTGAAACCTGTGCTGGTATAGTTGACCTAACTCTAGCTTTGTACAGCTTCCTCATTCAGGCTCTTGGTCTTCTTGGCATCATTATGGCCATTGTATGATATGCCACATCTTATGTCAAGAGCATGTATTTGAAGAGTCCAAGTAGAGACTAATTTTTAATGAGCTTAATAGGATACCTCAGCAGATTAAGTCACCTGCTATGCAAGCATGGTGACAAGAGTTTGATTCCTGAAACCCATGTAAAGATGGCAAGAGAATCAACTTCACAAAGTTTGCCATCTGGTATACACACATATGTTCCTCCCATTGTACACACTGAGTATTATTATTATTATTATTTATTATTATTATTATTATTATTATTATTAGCAGTAGTAGTGATTGGTTGATGATGATGATGATGATAGTTTTTAAGTGATTTTTTAGCTTAGACATTTGCTAATGTCACATCTATAGAACCCTTTTTGTCAGTTACAGACTCATACTCCCTGCTGGTGAGAGATGGGGCCAAGCTCTCCAAAGTGCCGTAGCTGGTGAGAGATGGGGCAGATTCAGCTCAGCCCCTGAACATCTATATGGTCCTAGGTAGTTGCCCAGGACAGGGATGTCCTTAGGGTCTCTAGTGGTAATATGATCCACAGGCATTGACATGAACCCCTTTGGCCACACAGCCACGAACCCAGACATGGCTCTCAGCGGCAGCACGCACTGGAAGAGGACTTCACTATTTCCCTAGGTGGCCTGTTGGCGAATCCCAATGGGCTATTTGTCTCCAGTTCCAGTTCCCTTCACAAGGCTCAAACTGTTCCGCCTTTCTTTCTTCTCCATCTGGCCAACACATACTTGCACATTGTAGCGGCTCCCGCTGCAGGTAGGCAATATGGTTGGGCAGCCTTCCCTTTCTGCAACACATTGCATGTAAGTGGGTAAGTCTAGGTGTCTCAGGAAGGTATCTGGGCATCTCTTCTGCCCATACCTCAGGTCATGGTGGTAGGCCGGTCTTTGGATATCTTCCTCCAACCTCACTGTGTTGCCTGGAAGCAAGCAGAGCTCTGAGTGTCTACGAGCTGCCTGAAGTGTGCAGCAGAGGGCAGGTGTCTGGGTATCTTTCCCCACCCATGTCTGGATGTCTCCTGGCCTGACTTTTAACCTCCACTTCCATCAGCACAACCCTGGGACCCTGTGATGATCTCCATGTCACTGCCAAGTTTTCAACTATAAACAATTTTTTTAAGTGAAACAAAAGATCTGGAAATGCACATAGAGAAGCATATCTTCACTACATGTATGTGTCTATGTGTTGGCACATGTACATATATTGTACAGACACACACAAAAGTCTAACTGCAATTCCAGTGTAGATATAGAAGAAAAATACAGTTTTTTATAAATGCCTGCTCTTTGCACAATTAATATATTTTCATAATATTTACCTTCGTATTAATGTGTACTTTGATAAAATCTCCACTTATAAGGACTAGTAACAATGTTTTAGTTTTTCTTCTAGTTGCTTTGGTGATATATTCTTAGAAAAGGTACTCAAAGGAAAAAAGATTTATTTTAGCTCATAGTTAAAGGTATTGCCCATTGTTTTGGGAGAATTCACAGGAACAGGAGCTCCAGGCAGCTAGTCAAATTGCATCTAGGTATATCGTATTCATTATTTTTCTATTATCATCATGGTAAAACACCATGACGGAGGAAAGCTAGAAAATAAAATGTTTAATTGGCCTTACAGTTCAGAGGGTTTAGACTCCATGATGGTGGAACAGGGGTATGCCAGCAGGAATAACTGAGAGCTCACATCTCCAAATTCTTTCTGCTGCTAGATCTCTGAGGGCAAGGATTTGATGGTTGCCTCCGCACAGAGCTGAGTGTTCCAAGGTCTCATTCTCTGCTTAAGCTCTTGTTGTAGCTCCCTGGATTTGTTCCCATTTGTTGCAGGAGAAAGCTTGTAAAAGTAACTTTTATTTGTCCGAGGTAATTATCATCTCTGAGGACTACTGCCCACTCCTGGAAGTGTCTAGCCTCTAATCTAACATAGACCTAGAATGTTTTTAGTCTCTGAGAGTTACTGCGCAATAAGCTCATCCTTTCTAGTTCTTTCCAAACTCTGGCTGACTGGTAAAATGAGCTGTCTGGCTTAAAACTCTTCTCTCAGCTGACTGATTCAATCTGGCTTCTCTCAGCTTCTGAGTGACTCTGCTTGGCTTCATACTAATTTTGGCAATCTGTTCTAATCTTCTGGTTCCTCATTCTCTGGTTTATTCTGTTTTCACGCATGTCTAGCTTGTTCTTTCTGTAACCTGTGTCTGTAAAACTCTCCTGGTAGAACGGCCTCCCTCTCAGTACTGCTCTTTCATTTAGGTTCCCTTTCCTCTCTCTTCTCCTGAGAGTCGGCCATAGCCTAGTCTGTCAAATCTTTCTCTGGTTCATCAGCTTGTCTGCCACTACGTTAGGCACTTCTCTCTACAAACTAACTTTCCCTTCATTGTTTGAGATTAAAGAGGTGTGCTAAGGGCTTGTCTGTATCCCAGCAAGAGTGGCTACACTGCTGGATTAAAGTCCCTCAACAGAAGGATCTCTGATGGATGATACTTGAACAAGGCACTTATCTATGAGTACCGCAGAATATCATAAGTGTCATTGTATCACTCCACTCTGACACTTTTTCAAAATACATTATTGTAAAAATTAATGAAGACTTTCTACTGTGACCCCATGTCTCTCAGATCTATGAGTTTGTTCTAAGTAGTTGTAGGCATTTTGTGTAGATATTTTGTCAAGTACATTCTTTAATTTTTTTAATATAAGAAGAGATTTAGATCCTAAGGCAAATAGGACATTTAAACAACATTTGGGCACGGATTTGTTCATTCAGACGAAGAGAACAAATAGCAAATAATACAAACAAAGGTAAAATTGCATTAGTCTTCTTTCTAAAAGAGCATATTCACCCCAAATCCTCTAACTTTGATTTGTAAAAGAAAATACAACTATATAAAAAATTACAAAGAAGCATATTTGTAAAGTCCCCATTATTAACTATTCTCTGAAAATTATATTTTTATTCTGCTTTTTCTTCTGGTAATGTGCTACTTACTTTTCATAAATTCTTCCTCCTTCAGATCCAGAGATGTCTTTCATACCAGAGTGGGGTGGGGGATGGCAAGGAATAAGACTTAACACTTAAGTAACCATAAGAAAACCTCAAAGTCCTGCAAAACGGCAAAGCTGTGTGGCGTTTGAACAGTTTAGATGCTATTTAGTTTTATAAACCACAAACAGCAAGTTCAAATCTCTAAATTACATATGTCTCTCTTATTATGAAGTACAATGCTGTAGTAATTGATACCATTTCTGTGTGGTTAAACTCTTTAATGTTTTCTTACCGGTTATTGGGTTATTGTATTTATTTACATTTCAAATGTTATTCCCTTTTCAAGTTACCCCTATGCAAACTTCCTATCTCATTCCTATCCCCCCTCCCCCGCTTCTATGAGGATGCTCCCCTGCCTACCCATCCAGTCCCACCTCACCACCCTAGCATTCCCCTACATTGGGGCATCAAGCCTTCAGAGGACCAAGAAGCCCCCCTCCCCACTGATGCCAGAAAAGGCCATTCTCTGCTACATATGCAGTTGGAGCCATTGGTCTCTCCATTGCACTCTTTGTTTGGTGGTTTAGTCCCTGGGAGCTCTGGGGGGGGGTTAGTCTGGTTGGTTGATACTGTTATTCCTCCTATGGGGTTGCAAACCCCTTCAGATCCTTCAGTCCTTCCCCTAGTTCCTCCACTGTGGTCCCCAGGCTCAGTCTGATGGTTGGCTGTAAGCATCCCCATCTGTATTCAGGGTTTGGCAGAGCCTCTCAGAAGACAGCTATATCAGGCTCCTGTCAGCAAAGCACTTCTTGGCATCAGCAATAATGTCTGGGTTTGGTGTTTCCATATGGGATGAATTACCAGGTGGGGCAGTTTCTCGATGGCCTTTCTGCTCCATTCTCTGTCCCTATATTTCCTTTAGAGAGAAACAATTCTGGACTAAAATTTTTGAGATGGGTGGGTAGTCTCAAACCTCAACCAATAGCCTTGCCTAACCTCTGGATATGGTCTCTATTGGTTCTCTCTTCCCTTTGTTGGGCATTTCAATTAATGTCCTTCCTGTTGGATTCTGGGAGCCACTTGCTTTCCTGGCATCTGGCACTTCTGGTGGCTGCCCCCAGTTCCCTATCTCCCATTACTACACATCTCTGTTCAATTTTCTGACCCTCTATATATCTTCCCTGTCTCCTCCCATACCTTATCCTACCTCCCTTTACCCCATACCCCCATCTCTTCCTCCCAAATCCTTCCTACTCTCTACCTTTTGGGATTATTTTGTTCCCCCTTCTAAATAGGACGGAAGCATCCACACTTTGGTTTTCCTTTTTCTTGAGCTTCATATTGTCTGTAAGTTGTATTGTGGATATTCTGAGCTTTTTTCCTACTATTCACTTATCAGTGAGTACATACCTTGTGTGTGCTTTTGTGACTGGGTTACCTCACTCAGGATATTTTCTAGTTCCATCCATTTGCCCGAGAATTTCACAAAGTCACTGTTTTTAATAGTTGAGTCCTGCATTGTATAAATGTGTTCCTCAAGAGAGGAAAGAATACAGAAAATGTGGTGCATTTACACACTGGAGTACTACTCAGCTATTATAAACTCTTTAATGTAAAATCACCATCACCCACTAGAAAAAAGCTTTCCATGGCAAACCACTGGCTAGCACAGCAAAACCTTATTTCTCTCCGTTAAGGTGCCGGAGATCTTTGCATTCCATAGTCTTTGGGAGATTGTTTGCATGCATCTTTCCTTACTATTTTCCATGGTCATTCATCCACAGACTTAAACCCCTTACCACTGAATGTTTGCTTGGACTTAACATTTCATTTTTCAAAAAGGGAGAATGAAAACATCACACAATCTCAAGGCTATGTTCAAGTGACTCCCAACGTTCTTTGTTTTATTATTTCTTTGAGAATTTCATACAAAGCACCTTTGTTCACATTTGCTTACTCTTCCAGAATCCATCTCTTCTTTCCTGCCAACCCACCCTTGTGTCCTTTTCTCTTTTAAGTCCTTCTGTTTGCACTGTCCTTGCACTCCCGGATGTGTGATCTTCTCCAGAGGCTGGGCTACTTACCAGGGACACAATCTCACAGAAAACCCCTTCTTCTTCACTAGGTAGCTGCCACCTTCCAATAACCACTTAGCTAGAGGTGGGTCTCTGTGTCCACTTCTCTCCGTGCTGGACCTTTCTCTGGCATGAGCCTGTGTAAATTTTATGCATGTTGTGACCACGTATGTGAGTTCATATTGCAGTTGATCTGTTACATTCAGAAAACACTCTTTCCCATGGGTCTTATAACCTTTCTCTCCTCTCTTTTACCAGGATCCCTTGGGTGAAGCGGTGTGATGTAGATGTTCCATTTAAGACTGAGTGTTTTATAGCCTCTAATTCTCGGTGTCTTGATCAGTTGTAGGTCTCTGTGTTGATCACGGTAAAGAGAAACCCCTCCGATGAGTGTTGAATGAAACCTGATCTATGGGTGTGATGCTAAATCGTTAGGAGTTGGTTTCATAGCCTATCTCCATTCTTGTTTTTCAACTTTTCCACAGGAGGTCTTCAACCATCCAGCCCTGGTGAGACAGATGAGACTTAATTTCTTCTCTCTTCTAGGGGAGGTGTTTGAGAGCGTCTGTGTTCTGTTTGCTGTGTTGGGATGCTAGTTTGTTCTGACAAGTTGCTCCTGAACTCAATATTAGCAAAGCACAAGTGTGTCGATTAAAATTGGGAGATGTGTAGGTCTGCTACAAAGAGATGTATTGCCCAACTCATTTATCCTGACACTTCTCCTCAAGAACCGAGTGCCCCTGATGCCCTACTGCACAGTAAATATTTACCAAGTGCACAGAGTGATTTTAATGCTACTCAATTCCTAGGATCTTAGTAGAAAATGTTCTTTTCTTAAAAATAATTAATTTTTAATTATTTTATTTATTTACAGTCCAGCTGTTGTCCCCTTTCCCGTTACCCTCTCCCACAGTTCTTCATCCCAATTTCCCCCACCTGCTGTTCTCTCTCACAAGATCCCCTCTTTCCCTGGGGTCTCAAGTATTTTGAGAATTAGGCATATTTTCTTCCACTGAGGCCAGACCAGACAGTTCTCTGCTATATATGTGCTAGGGAATGGGCCTCTGACCAGCCCATGTGTGCTGCCTGGTTGGTGGCCCAGTCTCTGGGTCTGGATTGGTTTATAGTGCTGGTCTTCCTATGGGGTCACTTTTTTTCAATCCTTTCCTCTAATTCAGTCATAGGAATCCCCAACTTCAGTCTGGTGGTTGGGTGTAAGTATCTGGGCCTGTCTCAGTCAGCTGCTGGTAGGGCTTCTTAGAGGACAGTCATGCTAGACTCCTGTCTAAGCACATTATACCATCAGACCTTGGTATACCCCTCGCCCATGAGAGTAATCCCAAGTTGGGTCTATCATCGAACCCCGTCTCCTTCTGTCTCTTCTCCAGTTTTCTCCCTGCAGTTCTTTTAGACAGGAACAGTTCTGGGTCAGAAATTTTGACTGTAGGTTAGTAACTCCATCCCTCTACTCGAGGCCCTGTCTGTCTACTGGAGGTGAACTCTTTCAGTTTCCATTCCCCAATGTAGGGCATTTTGGCTAAGGATGGCCCCATTGAGTCCCGAGAGTCTCTCACCTCCCAGGTCTCTGGTATTTTCTAGAGGTTCCCCCTTCTCTCACTCCGAGGTTACTTACCCTCATTCATTTTCATGGCCTGTGGGCTTCTCTCCTGTCCCCCTCCATACCTGATCCTGTTCCCCTTTCCCCACCGGTCTCTTACCCAGGTCCCTCCCTCTCTCTGACTCCTTTGATTATTTTCCTCCCCTTTCTCAGTGGGATTGAAGTTTCCTCACTCAAGCCCTCTGTGCTTGTTACACTTCTTAAGGTCTGTGGATTTTATCCTAGGTGTTTTGTACTTTTGGGCTAATATTCACTTCTCAGTGAGTACATAACATGCATGTCCTTTTGGGTCTGGGTACCTCACTCAGGATGTTTTCTAGCTCCACCCATTTGCCTGTAAAATTCATTATGTCTTTGTTTTTAACAGCTGAATAGTATTCCATTGTCTAAATAAAGATTTTCTTTATCCACTCTTTAGCTGAGAGACATCTGGGTTGTTTCCAGCTTCTAGATATTACAAATAAGGCTGCTGTGAACATAGTGGAGCATGTGTCCTTGTGATGTGTAGAGCATCTTTTGGGTACATGCCCAAGAGTGGTGTAGCTGGGTCTTCAGGTAGAACAATTTTCAGTTTTCTGAGAAGCCAGAAGATTAATTTCTCGAGTGGTTGTACACCAGCTTGCAACCCCACCAGCAGTGGCAGCATGTTCTCTTTCTGCACATCCTTCCCAGCACGTGCTGTCACCTGAGTTTTTGATCTCAGCCATTCTGACTGGTGTATGGTGGAATCTCAGGGTCGTTTTGACGTTCATTTCCCTGATGACCAAGAACTTTGAACATTTCTTTAAGTCCTTCTTGGCCAGTTCCTGCGGGAAATTTCTCTTCTACCTCTAGTTGGGATTAGCAGTGACCTATGCATTTCCACCTATGAAAGCTAAACTTTTGAAGCACTATATGTAAATAGAATGAATGGATTCTGCAACTTTGCCATAAGCCTCAGGGGTGCCAGAAACTGTAAGAGAGCCTGTAACTATCTTGCAAATATTGAATTCCCAAGCAGTTATGTATATATATATATATATATATATATATATATATATATATATATATATATATATATATATATATATATATATATATCTGTACGTATGCACACACACATATGTAACAAAGTAAGAGTTTTTGAAAAATTTGAGCATCAATTATTTTATCATCTATTTGTCTGTCTGTCTATCCATCATCTATTACCATATATCATTCATTTATTTTCTGTGTAGGTATTCATATGTGTGTATACATGCCTGCCCATGTATGTATGTGCCAGAGATAGATGTCAAGTATCTTCTCCAGTTGCTTATGAAACTTATTTTTGAAAGTCAGGGTTTCTTTCTGACCCTGGTGCTCATTAACTCGTTTAGACTGGCTGGTCAGCAAGCCCCAGGGATCCTCCTATGTCTGAGCTTGAGCACTGGGGCTCCATCGGAACTGTCATGCTCTCCTTATGTGTGGGTGCTGGGGTTCTGAGACCAGGTCCTCATGCTTGCTTAGCAACCAGCTTCAGAAAGCAGTGATTGTGATGTCTCTATCTCTATTTCTATCTCTGTCTCTGTCTCTGTCTCTGTCTCTATCTCTCTGTCTCTGTCTCTATCTCTATCTCTATCTCTGTCTCTGTCTCTTTATCTCTATCTCTATCTCTCTGTCTCTGTCTCTATCTCTATCTCTCTGTCTCTGTCTCTATCTCTATCTCTGTCTCTGTCTCTATCTCTGTCTCTGTCTCTATCTCTGTCTCTATCTCTACCTCTACCTTTGTCTCTGTCTCTGTCTCTCTATCTCTATCTCTTTCTCTTTCTTAATCCGACGACCCATCCATCTATCTGTTTATGTATGTATGTATGTATGTATGTATGTATCTATCTATCTATCTATCTATCTATAGAGCAACTATCAGTGACCAGTCAGTGCCTAAGGTAGTGGTTAATTACCATTCTTTCTTGCAGTCTTTCATCTTCAGTTAAATAAGTAAATACTGAAGTGCATTTTTTTTTTTTTTGATCTGAGCCACTCCCAGGCAAATGTACACGAACTTAGAAGTAAGCATGCATTTTTCCCTTTGTCAGTGTTAGGTGCAGGAGAATACATCAAAATTGTCTCAAAATAGTGTGTCTGGATTAATGATTAATTATCAAATAGCATTTGTATGTGGATTTGGTACATGGAAACATGACAGGAAATGTCAGTATCCACGTTGTTTCAGATACCCTGCCTGCATGCAGTGGACAAAAGCAGAGATTAAGTTTTCACTGATTTCCAGACGAATATTAGAGCTACCAAGTGAAATTTCATGGGTTATTTGTGAATATTATGTTTGCAAATTTTGATTCAGAAATATTTTAAGAGAGAGAGAGAGAGAGAGAGAGAGAGAGAGAGAGAGAGAGAGAGAGAGAGAGAGAGAGAGAGGAATTATGTTCTATCAAATATTGCCTGAACGGGGGCTGGGGAGATAGTCCAGTGGGCACTAATGCTTTCTGTACAGGTTTGAGTACCTGAGCTCAGTTTCATATGAAACTGGGCACCATTGTCTGTAATCTCAGGACTCCTAGGGAAAGATAGGAGGCGGAGAGGGAGAGAAATCCCTGAATTCCAGTTTGCCTCTCTGTTGTTATGTTGAAACACTGATCAAATCCACTTGGAGGGAAGAGAGTTTATTTGTGTACTGAAGCAGAAACCACAGAGGAACATTGCTTGCTTGCTCTTTGGCTCATGCTTTTTTATTTTTTTAAAATATAGCTGTCTTCAGACACACCAGAAGAGGGCATCAGATCCCATTGCAGATGGTTGTGAGCCATCGTATGGTTGTTGGGATTTGAACTCAGGACCTCTGGAAGAGCAGACAGTGCTCTTAACCACTGAGCCCTCTGGCTTGTGCTTGACTAACTTTCTTCCCCAGCCCAGGATCACTTAGTTGCTCAGGAACAGTACTTCCCACAGTGTGCCAGGCCCTCCTACTTCAATCATTAATCAACAATGTGCTTCTGCAGACACAGTCCCAGAGGGATCTGATAGAAGCAATTTCTCAGTTGAGCTTCCCTCTTCCCAGTTGTGGCAAGTGGACAACAAAGATTTCTCATCACGACCTAGGAGCTTGCAGTCCAGTGGTCTGGAGTCTATAAGAGTAAAAAGATCCCTGCTTGAAGAAGGCAGAAAGTGAGGACTGATTCTTCAGATTATCTCTGACTCCCATATACATACATATACATACATACATACATACATACATACATATATATATATGCTATAGCAGGTGTGCACCTGTGTATGTGCATGAGTGTGTGTGTGTGTGTATGTGTGCACCTGTGTGTGTTTGTACATACACAAAGCACGCACAAAAGCTATTCTCTGACTCCCACACAGCTGCTGTGGCACTATGCACCTGTGTATATGCACACATGTGCACATGCTTACATACACATACACACACGCACAGAGATTTAAAAATGCATTTACTATGCATAGACATGTATCATCTTATTTCCTTTCTTGTGATCTTTAGAGCAATATGTCTATGGTACAAACATCTAGAGCAATGCTATGGAGCCAGGCCTGGAAAGCTCAGCCACTTGTTTCAGTGAGCATTGCTCAATGTAATTCTGAATCCTGTGGCTTAAGGGACAGAGAAGCTTGAGAACATTTCCAAGCTCAAAGCTGGGTACTGCTCCACCAAGGTATGCCTTGTTAATGAGACTGCTCAACCTAAGCTTTTATGAAAATCACTCCGATTAATAGGCCTGTAGGATGGAGATGGCGTGTGGTTATGAATTTCCATTTCAGCTCACTGTGTGCAAGAGCAATCATCCTTAAAGGCTCATAATTTCTTTTAATTGGATATTTCATTACCAGGCAAGGGTACAGAGCAAAACTAATTTCCCCCGCATTTTATTTCACCCACTTTGTTTGTTGGCAAGTGTGCAGCCTTCACAAACAATCATTGTTCCTCTTTCTAAAAAAATAAAATAAGATAAAAATTTCAGAACACAGAAGAACCGAGTATTCAATGTTTTATGTCTCAGTTTCCCCTTTGATGAACTGGATAACCACCAGCTAGACAGCTAAAGTAAAATAGGTAAGTAGATAGATAGACACACAGGCAGAAAGACAGACAGACAGACAGACAGAGACACACTAAAGTGAAGAGGCTCTTTCTTTCATCACTGAACTTCCACATGCATCATTATCTCATGAGGAGTGGCATTATTTTGCTTATATGACCTCTGTTTCTGTGTGGAGATGGTGATGCTTCTCCAGTAGAGTTGAGGATGGCCCACAGGGGAGCTGTGCTGACATGGGACATGGCAGTGTCCAGGGTAGTCTTAGCCACCTCATTCTGCTGTCCACACAGCCTGGAACTGAATCTGTTTCTCACTTGCCTTTTCTTCACTTTGCGTCTCAACTGCCATCAGAACGTTGCTTCTCGTTATGCTCAGGGGGTGAGCAGTGTTCACGGCTCTTTCAGAGGACCATTATCTGTATCCATTGTCACCAAAGAGGCATTCCTTCCTAACAGTATGTCTACTGTGTGTCACATCTGCACACACCCCGACCGGTGGCTTCATCCGCCTCTCACAGGCAGCTCCCATAACCCCTTCTTCTTACTCTGTACTCTTGAGAGCTCTTTTTGATAATCGTCAGCCTTCAGGCTCCCATTCCATTATTTTTCTTGTCCTGCCATTTGTCCTTGCTCAGATCAAATTCTACTGATCACCTTTAAGTATTTCTGGTTACCTGGCAATTTCCACTTTTATTTTTTATTTTGTTTTGGAAAAATGTAAAACGTAGCAATTATAACCACTGGGCTTCGTTTCTATGTCTTACACGGTGACCATGACCAGTTGGGGTGACCCTTCTTCATACTCGTCTTCATGGGAACATAAATTCCTGTTTTGTTCCTGGACCCTTTTCAACTTAGCTCTTAAATCAGGACCCTGGCATATTCTGTTCTGTCGGTTTAGAATCCTTACAGGGCTCATTTTTCCAGCTCATTTTTTTTCTGCTAGACACCTGCCTGAGCATAGTTCTTCAAAGGGGTATTTCCCACATCCATAACCCCCACCTCAGGGATTCCTTTCTCTTCGTGGTTGTTATAATGACTGTATTACAGTAACTCAGTGACCCCTTAATCCATTTTGGTGTCATTTCCTGTCTAAGCAGCAAGGCTCCCCGAGGCAGAAGCACACTGCTCTTGTTACTGTTTCCTCCTTGGTGCCTGGCTCATTTCCTGGAGTGTAGCAGTCACTCCATAAATATTCATTAATGAATGAATTAAATAATAAGCGGGGAAAGAGGCCTGCATAATGTTAATGGAAGGGTCAAATGAAATTATGTAGGCCAGTCACCTTTGAACACATTAAAGCGTAAAAGCAAGGCATTTTATTTCTTTTCCCCCTTTAGCAAGGGAGAAGCCTAGCTCCACTTTTATTCTCTCATCTTCTGAGACACCTTTCTGCCCCCATTCATAAATCGTCACAGATGTCACTCACACAAGAAGACTCTGCCGACCCAGTGGGCTGCCAGAGTGTGATCAGCTCCCGCACATATGTTTGCTTAGTGGCCATGTCCAGTCACCTCCCAGGTTAGAAGAAGGGGTAGAAACAGAAGGCTGAGACCTAGGAGCCTTCAGTAGCTCTAAAAGAAGGGTAAGAGCTTATTCATTGGGCATATCTGCAGGAGGATGCCTGGGCAGGATGCAGCTGGGTTGACGATGAGCTAAGGACACCATTCTCCCTGGGTCGTTTGCTCTTTAAGGGGTTGTGTATGTAGTAGGCTTTGCCAAAGATAGTGTTAAATATTTACTAATCTTTGTTGAGTATATTAACTTAGACCAGAGTACCATGTTGATGGGGTCCTTAGTTTTATCTGTTTTTAAAAGAAGTCTTGTTCCTATCAGATAAACTCCATCCTTGGCATAAGGCACACAAATACTCTTTGATCTAGAATCAAAACAGAGTCTGTTTCTTTCTTTTTTCTCTCTACCTACCTCTGTTTCATCCATCTCAAACCCCCAAGAGTTTGAAAAACTCAATTCTCCTTGGCTTCCAGGATTGCTGCTTCCTTCCTGAAGGCTTTTAGCCCTTTCTTCATCTTACGCTGAGAGTCGGCTATCTACACTGCAAACTTACCTCTTCCCTAATGTGTTTTAGCCTCTCTGTAGAGATAGGCATGCCTTCTTCTGGGGTGTCCTAACTTTGAGACAATCTTTCACTCATTAGCATAGCTCCAGGAAACAGTGTTCATCACTCTGTGTGTAGCTCTTGCCCTTGGAGCTCTTGGCCAGACATGGGCGCCATGTCCTATCTTCACGTTCTGTGGCTTCTACATGTGCTTCTTGAGTTCATAGCCCTTAACTCTAAACACCACTTTAAACCTTTCAATATGTCCGACCCTCTATTTTTATGTTTTAAAGTTTTATTAAAATTGTATTATAAAGAACTCATGCAGTGAAATAAACCACACAGAGTGTACACACCTCTGAACTTCTGTACAGTTCCCCATTCAATTGGGTTGACAAAGATTAACGATAGCATACAAGCACATTGTCTGTGCTTCATAGTTAAGAATGGTGATCTGGAGAGGGAGATGGCTCAGTGGTAAAGAGCACTGGCTGCAAAAGCATGAGTACTTGAGTTGGAATCCCCAGAACCCATTGAAAAAGCCAGGCATGGTCATATATATTTGTGATCACAGCACTCCAAGGACTGGAGACAAAGAAGATCTTTGAAATTTCTAGTGGGCAGCCTTGGTGCAGGCTCAGTGAAGTAACCCTGTCTTACGGTATAAGACAGAGAGATGTAGAGTAGGACATCTCTCATCATCTCCTGGACCCCTCCAGTATTTGAGCACACACATACACCACACCACACACACACACACACACACACACACACACACACACACACACATACACATACACACACATACACACCCACACACACACATATACACACCCACACACAGAGAGAGACAGAGACAGAGACAGAGACAGAGAGACACAGAGCGAGAGAGATGGGTGGGACAAGAAAAAATGTAGAACATGCCTGATGTCTATAGCAACGCATGCTTCATACTCCTCTCTCCCAGTGATTTATAAATCTGAGGGTGGAAGGCAGTTACATTTCCTCAAACCTCAAATGCAAACATTGCTTTAATGAGTAAAGGCTCATGAATAAGATTCAAGGGAATTTGAGTTCAGAATGTAATTTTGCTAATGAAAATGTCTCATTTTTTTGTCTCTCAGAAACTTGAAAGCCTCAGTAAGACGAGTGAAACTTTAAAAAGTTGAAATGCTTGTAAAACTCAGTCTGTGATGATCCAATTCTGTTGCTTTTCTCACTTAAATGTCATCTATCACTTAAGGCAATAAGCAAAGATTTAAAACAGACGAAAGCCTATCTAAGTCTTATGATCAAAATTGGAAAGCATTGTAAGTCGATGGGACTTTAAAGTTTTTTTAACATATACATGTATGTATGTATTTATGTATGTGTTTGTGTGTGTATATGTGTGTGTGTGCATGCATGTGCATGTGTATATGTTTTCGGAGACATGGTACAACATGTATGAGGAGGTCAGAGGGAAGAATTTCAAGAGTCATAGGCCTGTTCATAAGCGCATTTGTTTGCTGAGACGTGTCACTAGCCCTTGATTGTAAATTATAATATTTCTGTAGCATACGTAAAGTCCTTGTCATGTGAGTATGAGGACCTTGATTTGATCATCAGGGCCTATGTGAAGAGGCCAGATGTGGTGGAGAAGTGTGAGCATTCCCTAGCATTGGTGAGGTAGACACAGGAAGATCTCTGAAGCTCACTGGCCAGGTAGCTTAGCCAAATCCAATAGCCTCCAGTTCCAGTGAGAATACCACATCTAAAACTAATCAGAATCAATAGGGTGGAAGACTCCTGAGACATGGAATCCAAGGTGACCTTGAAACACATGTACACACACACTCATACACACACAAACACAGACACACACAGACATACACATACACTTGCACACACACATACACATAGACATATACACAGATACACAATACACTTGCATAAACATGTGCACACACACAGACACTCATACACACATATACAGACACACACATACACACACACAAACACACACACATACACACAGACACACACAGACATTCACACATACACATAGACATACACACAGACACACACAGACACTTGCACAAACATGTGCACACACACAGACACTCATACACACATATACAGACATACACACATGCACACACACAGACACACACACAGACACACACACACACACACACACTGCTCCATCTCACAGCTGTTGAGTGCACACACGGACACACACACACACACATACACACACACACACACACTGCTCCATCTCACAGCTGTTGAGTGCACACACACACAGACACACACACACACACACACACAGCTCCATCTCACAGCTGTTGAGTGCACACACACACACACACAGACACACACACAGACACACACACATACACACACACACACACTGCTCCATCTCACAGCTGTTGAGTGCACACACACACACACACACACACACACACTGCTCCATCTCACAGCTGTTGAGTGCACACACACACACACACACACACACACACACACAGCTCCATCTCACAGCTGTTGAGTGCAGTGTCTGTTTTGGTTCTGCTTCAGTCCATGTCTGTCCTCCTCAGCCCGATGCTGAACCATGTGTCTGTGGCTCTCCCCATTTGTCATCTCTTTGACAGATCAGATTTACAATGACAATTGAACACAAAAGGTGAAACTACCAAATTAAAGTAAAACACCTCTCCAGTTTAATTTCCTGCCCACCTAAATTCTCTCCCTCCCCTAAGTCTTCTTATGTGTATGGTATGTGGGGCATAGTATGTGTATAATGTGTGCACATGTGTGTGATGTGCAGGGTTGTGTGAGTGAAGAGGGCAGAGGAGGATGTCCTGTGTCCTGATCTATCACTTTGCATTGTGTTTGCTCGAGGCAGGTCTTTCACCGGATGGTGCCGAGCTGGTAGCCAGGAAAACGCAGCAATCCTTGCTAACTTCCTGTCCCTGCCCTTTACTTTGCTGGGTTTACAAGTGTGCAAAACGGTGCTTTCCACAGGGTTACTTTTGAAAATGGGAACTTACCCAAACAAGAGCACAGTGCAGCAGTCTCCGCTGACATTCCTTTGTACCTGAAGACAAACTCATATTCCCTTAATGGCTCCCCCTCCCCCCTTTCTGTCTGTCTGTCTCTCTCTCTCCTTCCTCCTCCCCTCTCTCTTCCAGTGTCTCTCTGAGTCTCTGCCTATCTGTCTGTCCATCTCTCTGTCTCTCTGTCTTTTTCCTCCCTCTTCCCCTCCCTTCCCTCACCCTCCATGTTTGAATTCATGTGGGTATGTGGATGTGTGTGAAACGCTTGTGTACATGCATGCATATGAGTGTGCATATGGAGGGCACAGGTTGACATCTAACATCTTTGATCATTTTCTATTTCAGAGATGAAAGCTTCTCTTCTGGGCCTCAGTATTTGGCTAAGCTGTCCTGAGTTGTGAGCCTTAGAGTAACTTGCCCCCACCCATGCTTGTGAGCCAAACACTTTGCCCACCAAACCACTTCCTCCTCCGCCTGCTTCATGATGTCACCATCCTCATGTGTCCTACACACAGTGGCTTTTTATTTCTTGATTTAGTGGCTCCTTTCCACTGTAGATCTCTGCACTTGCTGGTTTTCATGCTTTGGCTTCATTTGCTCAGACTGAATTTCCCATACCACATTTGTTCTTCACTGTTCCCTGCCAATACCAACGTTAGCATCACACCGACTTTTCTCCTCATGAGATCAAGCCCACTGACAGCTCTTTTGAAAGCCAGATCTTTATCGGCAGTCCTCTGTCTCAGTCAACTCTGTTATACAACCGTGCTTTGTGACATTTATTAAGACTTATTATTAGAGGTGAATTTACTTGTTTACCTTCTTATTTTCTGATATCTTCAATGAGGGGGTTTTCATTAACAACAGAGTCTTTCTCTATTCGATTCATGTATATCTAATAATCAGATTACTCATTAAGATTGAATAGGCTTTCAATATGTATCTGTTGAGTAAGTGGCTTGTTTCAGGAAGATTATAAAGTACCAGAGACAAATAGGGTTCACTGTAGGACAGCTTCTTACAATGCTGAGTTAAGGTGTCCTTTGAATCTTTTGTTTCTGTTGTTTGAGACAGAACCGTGCATCCCAGGCTGCCCAGGGACTGAACGAGGCAGAAGGTGACCTTGAATTCTCAGTCTTCTTGTCTTTAACTCTGAAGAGCTGGGTTACAGACCAGTATGCCAACATCAAGGTTTATGCCATTCTAAGAAGTGAACCCAGGGTCTCCTTCATGCAAAGCAAGCATTTACCATCGGACTACATCCTCAACACCTTTGTAGCTTTGACTATATTTTAAAATGATTTTAAAAGACCAGACTGAGTCTTTTGATTAGCAGCTATGAGAAAACATTTTTAAAAAGATTAAATTAAAAACATCTCTCTCTCTCTCTCTCTCTCTCTCTCTCTCTCTCTCTCTGTCTCTCTCTCTCTCTCTCTCTCTGTGTGTGTGTGTGTGTGTGTGTCCTTTGTGTGAAGGGGCACGGAATGGCCAGAAGGAAGTATAGGATCTGGAACTGGAGTTTTAGGTGGTTGTGAGCTATGTGATGTGGGTGCTGGCACCTGGAAGAGCAAGTACTCTTAACTGCTGAGCCATGTCTTCAGTCCCCAAAGAACATTTTGTTTTGGAGCAAGTATATGGTCCAAAATAAGCTAAGCATCGCTTATGAAAAATTGCAGGAGAAATGGCACTCACAGAGATCCAGTTGGAAGTCAGTGTAATAGACACTGTCGGCAAATTGTCAGAGGTCTGCAGAAAATATGAGACCAGGAAAAAAAAAAAGGAGAAGAAAAGTTGAAGTAGAGATGCTGTGGGGTTCAGTTAAGGGAATTTAACATAGAAAGGGATTAGTTATTGGAGGATTCTGGGCATTTGTCAGTTTGGAGCAGTGGAGAAGAAAGTCTCTGCTTGTCATTCATTTCACAGGAAAATGAGAAGCAGAACACAGGATCACCAACTCTGAGATATCGTTGCCTCCGGTGGTGTTGACTTCTCCCAACTTCTCACGGAATATTTGTCTAGAACATGAATTTGTTTTCTTATTCCTCTTATCTCTTCTGTGGCTTATAATTCTAAGCACAGCCCAAGGGCAGAGACTGTTACATGCTCGCTCTTTGCATCCACTTATCAGATAGTTTAATGTCAGGCCCCTGGTAAGTGCCCCAGGTACCCGTCTCCCAGGGAAACATAAACATGCTCTGCTTTGCTGCAGACACGGGTTATTTGGGCATTTACATGATGCTCCTATTACCCATATATCGTGCTTGTCTTTTTCTTCTTGTATCAGTTTTTGTTTTTGTTTTCTTTTATTAGTTTGGGCTGTCTGATAGCTGCAGAGAATTCTCCTTATAGGTGACATGGCAATCAGACGCTTTGTTCCAGCCCCAGAACGGGCCGAGCACCTTGGCAGAGACTCCTAATGGGCTAAGATCAGTTCTGAGTGGACAGCCTTCAGTTTCTCCCAAGTCTGGTTGTAAGGACTCTGAGTGTGTGAATGTGGAATGGCCCGGTCAGTGCTACCGCCAGGCGTGGTGGTGAGCACCGATAATCCTAGTGTGATAATCCTAGTGCGGGGCAGGGGACACAGGGGAATCCATGGAAGTCACTGAGCAGCTGGTCCTATGGGTGAGCTCCATGACCAGCCCTCAATACAGAGCTTGGCCATCGACTCCACTGTGCATTTACCTTCTACTATTCCCATTCTAAGTGATTAAATAGTAATCAATGCCTATAGGACTCTGGGCAAGGGAATGATGGGAAGTTTATTCCTGGAGTGTTCTGGACTCTACCCTTGCGCCTTTTCCTGATTGCTTTTGAGATAGTCTCTGACTGGGCCTGACTTAGGTAGTCAGCAAGACCCAGTGCTGGGAATGCAGGACATGTATTTGATGTGAGTGTGGAGGGCCAAATTCAGGTTCTTGTGCTTGCTCAGCAAACTCTTTACTGACTGAACTGTCTCTGTAGCTGCCATGTCTCAGGTTTTAACCTTTATCCCATCTGTGATATACGCAATGGCTTCGTTGAGATTCCTGAGTCCCAGCATGGTCCTGGGACCTCTTGTGCTATAGACAGAAAATACCAAACACAAGGTGCTAAGATTGACCTGCCAAGCTACCAGGAACGTCCTTTGTGGCTTTCCTGGGAGATAAGGTATGTGCCTAGTGTTATTAGCCACCTCCCTGCCACCCCAACCCAGCCTTCATAGAGGAAATATAAGAACAGGGTGCTGAGAGGTTTGTGAGCATGGGAGACATTAGAGGAATAGAAAGCACAGCTCTGCAGTGTGTCTTGTGTTCTTTTGAAGCAAGTGAAAAAGATTCCAATGGAATCAGGCTGATGGGGTTGTCCAATGTGGGTACTGGCAGTTGCGTCTAACAAATGCTTCAGTATAGATGGCCAAGACTAAGGACCTTATATGTTTTGTGACAACTCTCAATTGTGTCAGCCTGAGGACCATGTTTCCAATCACATTTCTGGGAGGAGCACAGTGACATTACATCCTGTGAGTAACAAGAGTCACGTCTGTTCCTCTCAAGCCCTGCCACTGCCTCTACTGCTGGGTAGTGAGGAGAGCAGTAACATAGGTGAAATTAAAATTCTCCACTAGAATGGACAAATCCAATAGCAAGAACTTGGAAATGCTCAGAAACCAAGTTGTCATTAAAACAAAAGAGACTCCAGCCTAGAATCAATATACATTGTCACTTAAATAAAATTTATATTTGTAGACCTTAAGTTGAAGAGTTCTAAATAAGTCTAAATTATTTGTTTTTCAATCCTTTTTACCTTCCTTTTCTTATACCCCTGAATATTTCTTTTTATATCTATCTATCTATCTATCATCTATGTGTGTATGTATGTAATCTATCTATCATCTATCTATTATCTATGTATGTATGTATGTATCTGTCATGTATGTATGTATGTATGTATGTAATCTATCTATCATCTATCTACCATCACCATCATCTATAATTCATCTAATCGATCTACCTAACTACCTATCTTTCTACCTCCCTATAATCATGAAAACATTTAGCTCTTTCACTGTGTAAAGACCACTGACTAGCAAACTGCATCACGTAAAATTTTAAATCTTGGCAAATGACTAAATACTTAACTCCCACCCTAGTCAGTTCTTTAGAGAAGAAATAAGTAGATGACCAGATACTTCTCTCATTAAAGTGATTTAAAAAAACAAATTTAATCTTAAAAGCACAAAAAAATTGGGTTTATTGGGTTCAAATAGCTCATGGTTGTATTTTGGTGTGGATCTGACATCAGTGTTTCTTTAGTTACTGTGCCCACAAAAAAAGGCTTCTGAGTGTGTCCTCTCTACATAGGTAGCTTGTACAGTGTGGGGAAGGACTTTTTGCTTAGATAGAAATGGTGTTTGTGTAGTGGCTTCCCATATTATGACCTACTTGGGCTTAAAACTATAAACGGCTGTGCAAGTCTCAGAAAGCATTTTTTTTTTTTTTTGCTATGAACCTTAAAATATTACACTTGATGTTTGGAAGATGCTAAGCTTTTGAATAAGTTCTGCACCTTGATGCTTCGGGCCTGTTCAGAGATCTTGGGTCTCTTCACATCCCAAGTAACATTTGTTCTATGGAAACTAGTTTTCTTTTTCTTCTTCTTCTTTTTTTTTTTTTTTTTTTTTTTTTTTTTGTATATCATTTTTCTTTTAAACTGTAAAAACAAAGTTAGGATCAGGTCATATGGCCCATCAGAACTTTCAGATTCTGACATCTGATCCTCTAAAGTAGGCAGGCGTGGGGCAGCACAGGTAGGTTGCTTTGGGGCCAGCTGGATTGCGAGCCTATTCTATCAACAGGACATCAGCTCAGCTGCAGAGTCCAAAAGACAGTGCCTGGATGCTTTCCTTGTAGATTCTGGTCACCGATTCTCAAACAAGAATTCACAGAGGCCCCATCTCATCATCTTCACAGTTGGAGAGAATTATTGTACTACCTAAATTAGGCCAAGGACTGAGCCACAGTGGGGACTGAACTGCCTCTTTCAAGATGCAGTTCTCCAAGTCAGGGGAAAGGGCAGCATCAGAGGGAACTCACATCAAGGCTAATGAGGACCTTCCTGAAAGCAGCTATGGGAATACTTTAAAAAAATCTCACCTCCTGCAAGTGCACAATTTTCAACTCGCCTGTTCGCTATCAGAATGCTTTACCATGTCTCCTGCCTGCCACCAGCCCACTGACTTGATTCATGGGGATAGAAAATTGGTGCTTGCTGCCTCAAACCAGCCATCTTTCCCCTTTCACCTCCAGGACAGTGTGGCTGACCAGTGCGTTCATTTTTCTTAGACAAAACAAAACAAAAATCAAGCCAAAACAAAATCCCTGCCTGCAGATACTGTCTTGGATCTCTGGTTGACCTCTAAACAGCTTCTCATTGCCCACCACCTTCATACTCATATACTTTTCTAAGTGGTTAACATTTTTACATGTGTATATAATGTATTATAATCGTGCTCACCCCCATTACTCCCTCTTACCCCACCATTTCACGCTGTGAAACCCTGTTCTTCCTATACTCTCAATCCTACTTCTGAGTCTTTTTTGTGTGTGTTCAGGTCTTGAACTAGCAACCACCACATTGCCTGTGAGATCGTGCAATGGTCAAGCAACACAAGCCAGGGTCATCTGGAAAGAGGGAATCCCAGCAGTGGGATTGCCTCCATCAGAATGACGTGTAAGCAAGCCTGTGGGACACTTTCTTGATTAATGACACGTGTGGGAAGTCCGAGCCCACTGTGGATGGTGCTGTTCCCTCACCCTGGCAGGTGGTCCTGGGTGGTATAAGAAAATAGGCTGGGTAAACCAGTAAGTCCTGTGTCCCTGGGTTTCAGCTTCCATTTCAGCACCCAGGATCCTCCC
Organism: Micromys minutus; assembly: GCF_963924665.1. NCBI lineage: Eukaryota > Metazoa > Chordata > Mammalia > Rodentia > Muridae > Micromys > Micromys minutus. Next base: position 5,623,539 of record NC_137953.1, read on the forward strand.
TTGAATTCCTACCTTGACTTCTTTTGATGACGGGATGTAATGTGGATAAATAAATAAATATTTATCCTTCTCTTCCCAAGTTGCTTTAGCCAGTGATGGTTTTATCACAGCAACAAGAAACAAATTAGTTCAGGGAGTTGATCTGGACACTGTTTAGGACTGAGTACTGAAAAGCCTTTTTTTTTTTTTTTTTTTTTTTTTTTTTTTCAGACTTCAACCAGTTATGAGTCTCTGCGTTAAGTGCCACCTACTGCATGGACCAAGGTTGCGATTGGCTCACGTGCTTTACATTAGGCTGTTTGTGCAGTACAAGATCACATATGTATGTTTCTTCTCCTTGCTATATTGATTCAGTATCTGTCAGAGCCCCCAGCACATCACTGATTAACGATTGTTGAGTGAAGAAGTGGTCTGCTCCGGATTGTCAGGAAGTATTTTATTCCCCAAGCGTGGTACAGCAAGAGTCTGTGTGGCGTGATGGATGGTGACCATTTTCTCCCAGGGATGTCAAGCCATCTCTCTTGCAAAGACTGTACTCTGTCATTTTCACATAAAATTGCTATAAGACAGGATGCTAATGAATGAGTGAGGCGAATTCCGGTAAAACCTTATTTATAAAAAAACGGGTGCTAGAGAGCTGAGGTGCATGTTCAGTTGGTAGCTTGTGCCTGCCTTGCATGTATGAAGCCCTGGTCTGGATCTTCAGGACAGCATCCTCCGGGCACAATAAGATTTGTCTATAATCCCAGGACTACAGAGGTGAAGAAAAGAGGGTCAGACACTTAGAATGACCCCGAGCTACGTCGTGAGTTCAAGGCTAACCTTGAACACATGAAGGTGAAAAACAGTGGCAGGGTATCTTGGGCACGTGCGCTGATGCTCACAGTTTCATTTTCTACTTTTACGTCAACAGATATAACCTTTTATGCCATCACAGTTTTGAGGACATGTTCAGGTCTCCTGCAGATCTTTCCTTAATATAGAACGAAAAGATTTTCATATTATGATCAAGATGTCAACAAATCCACTGTGTGTCCTATACTGACTCCAGGCTCCACCTGTGTTACATACGTGTTGGAGAAGACTTCAGACTGTCTGCTAAGGTGCTAAGAAACCTTTTTTTGTCTGGCGGAAAATTTAATTTCCATTGTGCAGAAAACAGCCCCCTTTTCTCACCCGCCCTTAAGAAATCATAGTCTCCGGATTCTGTCAAGTGTGTGGTACAACTGTGAAGTTCGGCTCCTGGAATCTCTTTTTGAAACCCATTTCCCCCTGCCAAAACGAGACCCGAAAACACTCTGAGTGAGTCAGCTTTCATAATATTTCCTAAACCTGAAATAAAAAGCATGCCAAAAATAGTGGGATTTCAAGTTCATGTGGCTCTGGCGCATTCCTCTCAACTTGACACCCCGGTTTAAATGTCACACCAGAGGTAATGTTGCTGCAGAGCAAGATCTATGATAAAGGCTGATATAGACGTGAGATACAAAAAGGAACCAGAGGAATCTTTCCCAGAATTCCTGGGAAATGGTAATTTCTTCACTTCCACCTTTAGAATACGTCAACTTATTTTTAAGAGTGGTTTTAATTTTACAGTATCACTAAAGATATACAGCTTTTCCTTGTGCCTCCTGCTTCTCCACAAGAACAGCCTTTCAGGGCATCTACATCCCAGGAAGAGTGGTCCATTTGTTAGAGCTGATATAGCCTCATTAACACATCATCAGCAACTTCTGGGGTTGTACATTCTACTTGGGACAGTCTATGTGTCCAACAGAATTGTTTCACTGCCCTAAGAATTCATATGGTTCTCTCTCCTTCCCCCTCTCTTCCTTTTCTCCCTTCTCCTCTTTCCTCTCTCCCACCCCCTTTCCTCTTTTTCCTCCTCCTCTTTCCTTGCCCTTCTATTTCTCATTCCTCTTCCTCTTCTGTGGAAGACAAAAGGAGGGAAAGGGGAAACGTATTATTCTTCCTGATTCACATCATGAGAGTTAGCAATAGTCTGTACTATCAGTGTAAATGAAGACTTATATATGTGAAATAATACTTTTATTTCAGGCTATTATCAATTAGCTTATTCAACAAGGTGTTTGATGCACAAAAATGAGGCCCTGAGCTGAGATCGTTATCAGAGAGATAATAGCTGGGTGTGGGGACAAGTGCTTAAAATCACAGTGCTGGAGGCAGAGATAGGAGGGCCCTTGGGGTTCACTGGTCAGAGAGTCCCAGTTCTAGGTTCACAGACAAGTTGTCTTATCTCAAGAAGTAAGAGTGACTGATAAAGACATTCAATATTGACTTCTGGCATCCTAAATGTGTGCATGAACATACAACACACACACACATACACACACACAGAATCCTGCTCTGCTCACACACTGACATTGAGCTCACTCTGCTTTGGACTACTCACAACATGCTCTGCAAACTCGCACAGAGTCCCTGTGGTTTTCCTGTGCTTTCTTGGACCTAAGGCTGCGGATGTTGGCTGTGAGCTTCTCCGTGTGGGTGCTGGGAACTGAACTCTTGATTTTCTAAGAGAGCAGCACATACTCTCCATCACAGAGCCATCACTCCAGCCTTCTGTGAATAGACAAATGTCTCCTGAGCTGCATGTACTGCTCAGCCTGCTGCTTTCCAGAAGTGCAGCATCTGACTCAGGAAACCAATTCCCGTCTTCCCTACGATTCAGATTCCAAACAGCAACAACCTCCACCTTAGCGTAAGCACCTCCCTAGAGACTGGTCAATAGACAGGCTCTCATGGTCTTTGTCCTGGAACATGTTCCTGCTTTGAATTAAGCTTCAGTGGCACAGACCATGGTATGCTTTTCTATCTAGCGCCAGCTACATGTTTTGCAGAGTGCAATGTGCACATTTCCTGATGTTCAAGACCAACTTATTTCTACAGCCTTTTGGTCACATCAAAATTTTATTTGGCACCACAAATAAATGTAGCTATTTGTTTGGCATTGTTCGCCATAAGACAGCAGAGAAGCGTGCAACACATCAGGTCACACTGTCTCTGGCTCAACATGCTCTCGGAGTTGATTATTCACTATTGTTTTATATAATTACCAAAGCAGTTCATCACTTAACAAACCAAAAACCAACAGCGTCCAACCAACAACCCACCACTAATCCACAACAGCCCATCTCTTGGGGCTCTAGCATTAATATACCCTCTGAAGCATTCCCAGCATTCCAAAAGTCAGACAATCCCAGAAATTATCTGCAGCGTGCAAAAACACGCCCCTACCAAAGCACAGGAAAAAACATAATCAGCTGCTGTGGACAGTCTGAAGCAGCCCTGTATCCCTCTTCCTGGGATTAGAATGAAAACACAATCTTACAATATTTCTGTGTTTGTAAAGAAGCCAAAATTCTCACTGTAGAACACAGGTACACATTTGTGGGTAGTGTGTGTGTACTTTCAGAGGCCTAAAAACAACCCCAGCTGTCACTGCTTGGATGTCATCCACACTGCTTTCTGAGAGAGTGTTTCTCATTAGCCAAGACCTTGCCAAGGAGGCAATGCTGGCTAGCTGGTGAACCTTGAGATACTCCTGTCTCTGCTTCCCCAGTGCTCAGAAACATGCTACTAAGACATCATTTTCTTTTTCTTTCTTCTCTTTGTAAAATACAGGTTCTGGGGCTGGAATTCAGGGCTATCTGGCAAGCACTTTGCTGACCCTTCACCCTGATTTGATGACACAGGAAACAAGAAAACTGTTTAAGGATCCAGTAGGTCTGGAAGCACAGCCACAAGGAACCACTTTGCTCTGGCTTCAGAAAGCACCTGTTTCAGTTCCCATTCATCACCCTTCTTTTAATTACTATTAATCTATAATGGTTTATTCTTGTGTATTATTAAACTGAAAGAAAAGCGGCGGGAAGGACAGATGGACAACGAGGCTTACTTTCCTGTTGCGTGTAATAATTAAAAAACAATCCACGCAGCTTCCCTCTAGTAATGTGGTCTCCCGCCCCATGGCTAACCCCATGCAGGGGCCGCCCAACTCAGGGCTCACTTGCCTTGGAACTGCTCACATTCCCAGTCATCTGTCTCTTGTGGCTGGTGTTGCAAATCCCTATAACCCAGTAAAACCAAAACTCTAGAGGCTTGTAATTTATCAGTCAAATGTATTTATAACAGTAAATTCTCAAGTCACAAAATACTTATACGATAAACTCAGAGCCAGTTGATATTGATACAAGCTGCCCACCTAGGCTGGAAAAACCGCCCTGTATTATTCTCTCCCTTCTATGATATTCATAGCCACCTGTGGCTATTTAAAGCCACGTGGATCTGATTCGTACTCTTCTTCCTCCATCTTCTCTGTCCTTCAGTCCTCTCTGTCCCATCTCTAAAACTCAGCCCACCTTTTTTTTGCACTGCCCATTTTCAGACTCCAGTCTGACATCTCACCTGCTCTCACTTGTGTATTGACAGCAACGCACACTTTCCCTTTCTCTCTTTTAACAACAGATGGGTGGCCAGTTTGTTGCTCTCTAGGAGACTCTAGGGTACTGCTTCATCACCAGCTTAGGAGGGTACTTTACGAACAGAAACTGAATTTAGGGTTTCTGGAGGTGATGTTCCATCAGGACTGTGGCCTTTCATTTATTATTATTATTATTATTATTATTATTATTATTATTATCATTTTCATGTAAGTAGTTTTGGCACCAGTGTGCATTACACCAGGGCTCTCACTGAAGAATTTCTTTTGCTTTTTAACAAACTCTGTGCTGACTCCTTGGTGTCCAGAGCTGTGCTAAGAGGAGAGTACAGGGACTGTTGACTGAAAATTTGACTGAGCTGTGGACAAGGACCCAGAAGTTACATTTACTGAGAGGAGTTGAAAACATTATGTCAGCCAGCCATGGAGATGGGATGGATTTGTCCGGTTTATAAAGCTCACATTCTGACTCCCAAATGCAAATGGACAGCAGAGTATCTGAAGGAGGGGCTCATTTGCTCCTGATGGTCAAACATAAGAAGCACAAAGTAAAACCCTGCCCACGCCTGTGCCATATCCACCCATGGTGGGCACTCAGGAGTAACTATCAAAGCACACACATTTCGGGTTTGATTTACAGCCTCAGTCTTTGTCTTCTCCTCTCCAATTTCCAGCAGCAACCACACTGTCACCCGATTCGGATGCCAACCCCTTTGTCTCTCTAAAGGTAACCTGGCTGTGCGCAGTCAATGACCTTTCCAATGCTGGTTTCCCAGACCTATTACTCTGGCTGCTTTATTACAGTTGGGCATAGGTGAGCATGGCTATTGCACGAACTTTTCAAAGTCCTAGTTCCAGCTTCCTCCACATGCTGTGACTTTGCTCAAGGGGACTTATTAAGGCTGGTTTCTCAGCTCAGACTCAAATCTTAGGACTAGAACACAGTCTGGACTCCCTGACTTAGCGTCATCCCTTTTCTCTATCCAGGCTCTGCTGGGGTTCAAGTATAAGAAAGTGGAAGGAGGAAATTGCCAACCAGTAATGGACGTTCTTGGGCTGGAGAGATGGCTCAACAGTTAAGAGCACTTGTGGTTCTCGTTGAGGACCCAGGTTCTGTTCCCAGCAACCTTGCACCCATTGACAGCTATCCACAATTCCAGTTCCAACCGACCCAATGCACTCTTCTGACCTCCACAGGCACCATGCATGCTAATTCTACACAGACATAAATGCAACTTAAACACTCAGATACATAAAGCAAATATATCTAAAAAAAAAATTAGACACTATTTTTCCAGCTTTGGGTATACTGACATTTTGTGTGATCCTATTGATTTATTTAATAAGACAGCCACATAGCGTTATCTTTTTTTTTTTGAAGACTGCTATTCAGAGTTCTGAATAGAAATAGTGACATCTTAGCTTAAAACAAGTGGAGGATTCAACTGGAAAATCTTAGATACATAGGTAAAGGGTGTAAAGACAAAAACCAGCCATCACATACGTTCTTTCTTATTAGCTTTTAAAATTTATTTATGTTATATGTATATGAGTGTGTACCTGAGTGTATGTGTACCATGTGTATGCAGTACCCATTAAGGCCAGAAGATGACACTGGATCCTGAGTTATAGACAATTGTGACCTACTGTGTGGTTCCTAGGGCACAAAATTTGTGTCCTTTGTAAGAGCAGTAAATGTTGCTAACCACTAGCTACATCCCCAGTCCATTTCTTGTTTAACTAAGAACTGAATGATGACATTAATAATGGAAGCTAGATTATTTCAAGTATTTTTGTATTGAATGAGAGTTCATGGAGGCGAATTAACAAGTCTTGCTTTATTGGCTAAAGTGTGTACCCCAAACTATAGCTTTGTATACATTGATACTGTTGAGTCTATACCTGAAAATGGCTGTCCTGGAAGGAAGACTGTTAACTTTAGTGTTAGAAGGAGACTTGGAAATCTACCTCTAAAACCATGTGTCTTCTGTCTTCCTGTCCATTATGGTCACCCTCATCTTAGGAATCAAAGTTGTAAAGCCAAACACTCACATAAATCTCATTAGGCAAAAGTCTAGAGAACTTAATTTTTTCTAACTTTCCAACCGACCCCCTCCCCTTAAGAATTATTTCCAGCTTTCCCTTTACATCAAAACATAAAAGGAGATTCTTTGCAAATAAAATATTTTCCACCCCTTGTGCAGGACGTGGTGATGAGAAAATTATGTTTCTCAGAAAGATTTGTGAGCTCGAAAACTCAACGTCTTTTGAGTTATGTCAGCAAACCCAAGTGCTTTTTGGTTTTCTTCCTGCTTTGATGAACAAGAGCAGAGTTAGCAAAAGCAAATAAATAAAGTAGAGAGATCTTAAATGTTCCATTATGCGGAGGTTCTGGCAATTTGTAAATCTTGGCACTGTGCATAAGCAGGCATGGGGGAGCCTCCATGCTCACTGCCAGGCCCGCCTGCTCTCCTGTTCTACCCCTCTAGTCTGCCATTCTCTCTTCGTCCTTCCCACCCACACCTCTCTCCAGCTCAGCAATATACTTCTAGCTTTCTTATGTGCCACTTACAAATCAATGCCCACCTCTATCCAGTGTGAGCCGTGTCCACTCCAGAGGCCCTCATTTCCTTCCAGTCTGCTTTCATGTGCCCTCAGCAAGTGAAAAAAAATATTTTCAAAAATCCCCATTTGTGCTTGACACTCCATGCATGCCTACTTCCAGAATTTTCCAAAATAAACAGCTTAAAAGGGTCCCCTTTTTACTTGAAGACTGAAGGGTTTTCAAGGAAAATCTACTGTGTTACTTAGGAAAAAGCTGTAATCAGAAAGGATATTATTTTCCAGTTTTCCATTCTTATATCTTAATTTTTAGTTTTAGGTTGTAACAATAATTCAATACATGACTTGAAGTTATGGAAAAATCTCATTGGGTAAAATAAAATAATTGCTTGTTATGTAATAAATGAGAAAGCATACAGCTTCATTTCAGGGTTTTTCCTTTCTTTGGGTTATTTTACAGTTAGCTCTGAGTCCTGGAATAAAAATGGAGGCATTCTTTCAGAGTGGCACTTTCCAACCTAACTAGATCAGGTTTGACACGTTTCAGGGTTTTCTCATTTGTTGAACATGAATGAGAAATTATCTTCATGTCATTTGTTGTCACCTTGATTAGAGAGTAGGTAGGGGATTAGTGAATTGTCCTCAGGCATTTCAAGAGAGCGGCATTTAAAGGGAGAACACCTCTTTAGTGTGGAGGGTAGCATTCTCACTTGAGGGTCCGGACGGAACACAGGAGGAAAGGAGGAAAGCACCTGCCATGCAGACATCTTGACAGCCGCGATATAAGCTGCTCTCCTCTAGCATGCTACAAGTAGCAATTGAGACCATGAACCAAAAGAGAAATTTCTCCCCTCATAATTTTCTCAGGTATTTTGACAAAGAAATGAAAAAAGAAAAAAATCAGGTTGACACAAACAGTTGAAGTGTGAAGAATTATGATCTTTGTCCATTTGAGTCTCTGTCGTAAGAGCTGGTGACGGTTGGTTGTTCGGCTCTTACAGAAGCAGGTGAGTCGATAGAAACGCACAAAGACTGAAATCTCACAATAGTACTTTTACACTTTGGTTCTAGATTAACATGTCCCCCTTTATTTGGTCTAAAAATTCTGTGTGTGTGTCTGCGAATGTCTGTGTATGTCTGTCTCTGTCTCTCTGTCTCTCTGTACATACATGTCTGGTACGTATTCACTTATAAGTGGACATTAGGCAAAGTACAGTATAACCATGCTACAATCTACAGGCACAAAGAAAGCAAGGAACAGGGAGGGTCCAAGGAAGTATGCTTGAATTTCACCCAGAAGAGGAAATAGCGTAAGACGTCAGAGGGGGGATGAAAGAAGAAACTAGGTGGGAGAGGGAGCGGGGAGGGGAGGAGGGTGGTGAAACAAAGTGGGAACAGAGGGTGGGAGAAAACTGGGAAATGTAACAGAAATCTGTGGAGGGGCATTTCTGAGACAAGCCTGAGATCTGGGACAGGGGAGGCTCCTGGGAGTCAATGGGGGGGGGGGGTTAGACCCTAGCCGAGATGCCTAGCAGGTAGGGAGGGATATGGAAACTGAAATTTTTCAGTGCAGCATTTTCATTAGTTTTCTTTTGAGAATTTTATACACAGAATATATTTTAAGCATATACTCTTCTGCTCCTCTCTCTAACCCCTCCCAGTTCAACCCTTGTCATCTTCCTACTTGGTGTTCTCTATTTTTATAAAATAGCACACTGAATTCCATCTGTATGGCTAATACAAACATGGATGTGTATGTGTGTGGGTGGGTGGGGGCTTGGACGGTGGTTGACCTGCAAGGGGACAAAAGCGAAAAGAATCGCCGACTTTCCATAGAGTGCCTCCTCTTGATGCCAGGGTACTGACTGCTTGATCTTGTGTAGGTAGCTATGGCTGCCTTGAGTTTAAGAGTGCAGAGGTCTTGTCAGACTCAGAAGATGCTGTTTCTCTAGTCCTCCCTGACCTCTGGCTCATATAATATTCCAATTCTCTTTCCCTTCATGGTACCTTTGATGGGAAGGGACAGGGAGTGGCGTGTGTTCCATTTGTGACTCTGTGTCATATAGACACTTACTCTCTGCTCTTTGGACCAGCCATTAGTTTCTGCTAACTGCCATCCACTGCCCACAGCAACGCCTCTGACCAGTTCTGAGAGCTATGCTAACCTATGAGTATGACGGTTTGTTGTCTATTTGAAGACTCGAGAGAGTGGTAACTAAATACTCACACCCACATGGTAGCTGTCAGGTAGTCCCTTGAAGATTCTCTTGAGATAAAGCACGCTAAGGATTATTCCTGAAATACTTATACTAGCATGTAATAATTCAAGGAACCCCAATCCCTTAGCACATTCAGAAGTACAATTCACGAGCTGATAGTAGGAACCAGAATTACACTCCGAAGCTGGGTAAAGATTTGTATTAGTAAATGGAATGTCATCTCTAGTCAGCTTAAAATATGGACTCCTTTGCACTTGCTTTACTCTGTAAATATCTTCTTTCGTCCCGAGCTTGCATTCCAATTCTTTGCAAGTTAAGAAGCACCTGCACTCAGAGACTGCTACGAATTAAGAAAAAGAGAACAGCGATTAGAACTGGAGAAACCTAATTTTATTTCTTAACTTCTCTGTCCTATTTCTAAGGCTAAGGACACATTACTGAAACTCCTCCAGGCTCAATGCTGTTAAGCAAAACATGGCTTCATGATTGCTTTGTTCATAGGGTAGCTATGTGAGGCTTAGTATTGACTCTCCAGTAGATAGGATTTAGAGTCACCATGGAAACAAACCTCTGGGCATGTCTGTAAAGGAGTTTCTAGATTTTGTTAGTTGATAGGAAAAGACCCACCCTGAACACAGGCAGAGTTGTTTAACATTTTGGGGTCCTGGAATGATAATGGTGAGTAGCAGAATGAATCTCTCTCTACATTCTGACTGTGTCCCAACAGCCATCAGCCACCTTATGCTCCTGACATTTCTTCCCCACCCTGAGAGACTGGCCTGCAGCCGTCAGCATAAGTCAACCCTCCCCTCCCTAAATACCTTTGATCTGGCATTTTGCCCTGATAATGAGAAAAGTGAGTAACAGTAGTAAACATGAACGGATAAGGCACTATATTATTATGAACCAATACTAATACAAATATTGCTTTATAGTTTAAGCACTTTATAAAATAAGATAGATATTAAGAGCTGGTCATCATTGTGAGATTCGAAATTAGTAGACAAGAAGCACAGAAATATCAGGTCATCTTTGTGTGTGTGTGTGTATGTGTGTGTGTGTGTGTCCTATGGGAACTACTGGCCTACTTGATTTCTGAAGTTGCTTGACATTCCCAAATTCTTAGATTCAATAGTCTGCAGAAAACTTAAGAGAAAGGGAGTCTTCTCAAGTTGATTTTGAGCAGTCTGTGACACTGGAGTCAGAGTGGGAGATGGAGGAGATCACCAGAGGCCTGGAGACTTAGAAATCAGATTAAGAGATATTTGCATGTAGGACACCTACTGAGTGTCCTGGCCACCAGTGTCCTGCAGTCCTGTTCTCCCTGCAGACCAAGCACCCTGCAAAAGCAAGTTCATGAAGAAAGGGTTGATTTTGTTTATAGTACGTGGCTGTGGTCCGTCAGGGCAGACAAGTCGAGGTGGCAGGATTGGGAGGCCACTGGTCACACTGCATCTGAAGTGAGGTAGGGAGGAGACTGGATGTTGGTGCTCAGCTCCTATCCCCAGTTATCTGGACTAGAGCTCTAACCTGTAGAGAAGTCTGGGGTAATTTGTGGGGTGAAGTACACGTTATCTGGATTTCCATAACTTAGTGTCTAATTTGGTTCAGCCCTTTGATTTCTTTAGAGATTAACAGGCATTGCAGATTAATCCCTAAATGAATACCTTCTTTAAGTTCAGAGACAAGCAGCCACCCCGTCCCCTACATGTATGTGTATGAAACTTGCATCTCTCCAGTTTCTCTGCTTAAATGTCTTCTCCTGATGACATAGACACCCTCTGTCAGCTGTCAGCTGACCTTTATTTCTTTATTTCATCTTATTTATTCACTTGAAGAATTTTCACACAGGCACATATCATATGCCGAGTGTAGTCCACCCTCCCTGTTTAGCTCTTAAAATTATTTTTAATTTTTATTTTATGTATATGAGTGCTTGCCAGCGTTTATGTCTGTACACCGCAGACACGGGGTGTGTGCTTGGTTCCTGCAGAGGGCAGAAGAGGATGTTGGATCCCCTAGAACCAGAGTCACAGGTTGTTGTGAATTACCATGTGGTGCTGATAAAGGAGCCCGGGTCAGCTGCAAGAAGAGCAAGTGTTATTAGCCGCTGAGTATCTCTCCAGGCCCACAAAGTCTCTTCAACAAGGAGAACAGGCCAGAGAAAAGAGCAAACTACCTTTCCTTTGATAGCTTTGGTATTTGTTGGTTTCTTAATAAAAATAATGAGTGGAACAGAATCTGGATGTGGAAGACCTGGATGAGAACAAAAGTTAAAATGTTTATTAAAAACACAACCCAAAGTTTGTGAAACACATCTTTGTGGAAAACAAATGAACATCCAACAAGTATTGACTTAAGATTGCCAAGGGCCAAGATCCAGAAGAATCTGTGCTTTTGTATAGTGCAATGTTGGCAAACATTCTTCTTTTTGTCTGGTCCAAGTTCTCTTATGTTAAAATCTATGGCTTTGAACTTGATTGATTGGGACTCAGCAAACTGCCTTTGTAGCAAGAGTGCAACTAAACCAAAGGGCAAATGAATGGGTGCAGTCATATTTCAATAAAACTTTATACCTATATGTCTGTCAATCTATCTATCTATCTATCTATCTATCTATCTATCTATCTATCTATCTATCTATCCATCCATCCATCCATCCATCCATCCATCTATCCATCCATCCATCCATCCATCCATCTATCATCTATCTATCTATCTATCTATCTATCTATCTATCTATCTATCTATCTATCCATCCATCCATCCATCCATCCATCCATCCATCCATCTATCTATCTATCTATCTATCTATCTATAGACACTCACAGTATACTTATCAGGGCACCGGGTTTCAGTGCCCAAATGTGAGTGATGGGGATTCTTGGCATTCCTGCATCAGCTGCTTCCTCTCATTCACATCCGTGCACAGGGACTGCAGTCACAGGCAGGAGGCTTACACCAGGACTAGCACACAAGTCTGCAGGTCAGATGGAGGATGTGTGTGTGTGTGTGTGTGTGTGTGCGTATTTGCATACATTGGGAATTCTGGGTTCTGTTCTGTATACCTCACCTGCATTCATTCCCTGACTGCTCTGTAAAAGCTCTTCTGAGGTCACCAGTAGAGGCACAAGCATTGGGCAGAATCACCAGACCTCCTAAAAGGCACAGAACTGAAATGGTTTAATGTCATTGGCACTTTTCTCTCATTGATGTCTCACAGCCTGGCCCAAGATGAAGAATGTAGGAGGATAATTTATACACACTGAGGTCATGATAAGAGTCCAGACAAAGGATTATGTAACCTGTAGAATTGGGGATCTTGTCTTTTGAAGTCACGTTCCTCAGCCCCATGGTCACAGGGCCTATCTCAGCAGGACTGCAGCTGAGTTTGAAATCTGTGGCTGCCTAATCACCCCAGAAAGCCACTTGATCAGATGGTTTTCTAAGGCCCTTGCAACAGGGACTCAATCAAATGGAGGCTTGTATTTCAGGAGAGCACTGTGTGCTCAGAAGGTCCTTCTAAGCTGAGAGCCAGCAGGCTGACCGAGGCTTGATGGAAATTCCACTGTTTGCTCCCACACAGAGCTCTGACCTGCTCCTCCTCACCTCCTCCTCCACCTCCTCCTTGGACCACTCCTGTGGGTACCAAGCCATCAGGTACCTGTGGAGGGAAGTTGATGACAACTATCAGTAGGCACAGCTGGACTGAAACCAACTCATTTCACACTGCAGTGGCTTGTAATCAAATGGTACTATGGGTTTTATTAATTTGCAATTGCCCCCCCCCCTTTTATTTTCTTTTACTCATAGGTCACTTAAAAATTCCTTGATTGTGCAGCAGTGGGGAATAATCCTTCTCTGAAATATGTGGCTGCTTCATTATGCAACTACTTTGCTCAGCATCTTGGGGGCACTTCTCATAAATATGTAATGTGCATCTTAAAATTGATATTTGGGGTGATTTTTCTTTTCTCATTGAGGGAAGCTTTTAATTGTGCCATAATGACCAGCCCTGTCACCATCAATATCCCCGGGTCAATAGCATATTAAAAGGTAGTAACGGTGGGTCTCTGCTCCGTCTCTGCCACGGTGAGACGTGTGGGTGCAGCCTGAGTAAGAGGCCTCATGGAAGCTGAGCTCAGCACAACACGGGCGGCTGCAGGGAACTCACGTTCATCTTCTGCTTTGCTAATGTAACGGGAATTTCTTTCAAAAAGTCCAGACATTTAAGTTGTCCGCATGTGATTAATTCATGGGCTGCTTTAAGTGGACACCGAGACCCATGCAGGCTTAGGAAAAGAGGACACAGGTCTAGAAGTGGTTTTTATTAATAGGTGGCAGTTATATCCAGGGTTCTTTCCTACTCTATAAAATTCCTAGAAAAATATAGGGAATAATAGTACCACCCACTATAGCATACCCTAGTATCCTGGCTGAAGTTTACCATGTATTGAATAGTTGTCTGTATGTGTGTGTGCATGCATGTGTGTACATGAGTGTAAATGAACAAATTTGTTCAGATTACCTTTAATATATATGGCAGTTGACTTGAGAGTAATTCCAAGTGTTATAATCAAAATAGCTACTTCCTTCTCTTTCATCGGTATTAACACAGTGCATTATCTTCTGCCCCCTGACGTTTTAAAGCTTTAAATATGGAAATCACATTTGTTCACTCGTATGTTCACATGTGTGTATGTGTTTGCCATGCATTTCTGCCCCGGCATGTGAATATACATATGCAAGTCCACCTTGTGGGTTCCTTCGATGGTGTCATTGTCTAGCTCACCCCATTGCTTATTTTCATGGCCTTAACTTTACTGTCTCTCTCCCACTGTGTGTCTGTTCCCTCCGGTGGTTCCTTTCATCAAACCTCTTTTTATTTTGTATCAGCTTATTTTCTTGTTTAACATCTGCCTCCCTCACCAGCCATTTGAGGAGGTCAAGGACTGTGCCCATCTGGTACTTGCTGCTGAATAAACAGGAGCCCATGACAGGGCTGCATGTAAGGTTTCTGAAGAAGGGCTCAGGGTTCCTCAAAGCAACTTAGAGTCTTGATCCTGACGCTTACTTCCACAGTAACATTCTTTCCGAAGCTTGTTTGTACTTTTCTGTGTCTCTATGTCAGGCTCGAGGAAAGCACATGGTGCTGTGTTGGAAAAAACATGTTTTACACTGAAAAGAGGGTAAAATACCCAGAGAGAAAAGTGCTCAGGGCATGTAATAGCTACAAATGTCTTTCATATTATTTAATGTAGCCTGTCCTGTTCTCAGGGCAATAGAAGAGATAATGTCTGTACAAGAACAATCCTCACCCATTATGCATTCGTACATTTGCATTTTTATTGGGGTGCAGTTAATGTGTAATAAAATGCCTAAGTATTAAGGGCTCACTATTCCTATTTTAATTAATAACTGGATACTTAAAGCTGGGTCTTCCTCAGATCTATAAAAGCCAGAAGAAAATGGCCTTTGATGTTTAATTACTTTTTATAGGCTTGAGCAGAATCCCCATTCATGCTTAAAAAAAATGAGTAGAATAAGAGAAACCTCAACAAGAAAAGAATGTGGAAAAAAAAATCACACAACATAGCAACCACCTGTCTCAACTCTCTCTCTCTCTCTCTCTCTCTCTCTCTCTCTCTCTCTCTCTCTCTCGTGTGTGTGTGTGTGTGTGTGTGTGTGTGTGTGTGTGTGTGTGTGTGTATGAGTGTATGTGGTGAGCCAATGAACCTTATTGTGGTTAATTCTAGGAGCAGAAATGACTCAAAGACAGCTGCATCACCACAGCCCACCCCATCTCGAGTGACAACTCACAACAGCCGACAGTTTGAAGCATGCAGCACAGCCTGCAGGCAGCTCACCAGGTTGAAGAGTGTCCTTGGAAGTGGCTCAGTTGGTCTTCTCCTTTGCCAGCGTCTTAGCTGGTTTCTGTTTCTTCTGGGAAGCCTGGCTAATCTCGGCCGTTTCCAGGCAGCTTAGCTCCTTTGCCTTGTCAGTGTGTCTCTGCTTTGTGGAAGGTCTCTGAGCGGTGTATAACAGGGAAGGTAAAAGGGCTGGTGAATCTGGCCAGTTTTTCGAACTTTCTGAGGGCTTCCTGTGCTGTAGGATAGAGTGCCCCACCTCTCCTTAAAACATCCTGTCTTAATAATGAACTTCTCTCCAAGATGGGGATATTTTACCACCAGGTAGATTACCTCACAGCCTTGTCAGCATCAGGAGTCCTCTTCAATCATTTGCTGTCTTATTTATTTTTGAGATAGGGTATCTCACTGATCCTGGAGATCACGGATTTGACCATACTATCTATCAGCCTCAGGGATACCCCCTCCCCCCTTAGCCAGTGTTGGAATTACAAGAATATACTACCATACCTGCTTTTTATGTGTGTGTGTGTGTGTGGGGTTATCCAAACTCAAGTTCTTCTGTAACAAGTACTTTATTACCCAAGCGCTCTCTCTCTCTCTCTCTCTCTCTCTCTCTCTCTCTCTCTCTCTCTCTCTCTCTCTCTCTCTCTCCCTATTGTCTCAACTCTGAGGGTTGAGGTACCAATTCGTGGCTTTCTCTTTGGCCTGTATCTTTACTCTTTTTAAATGTGTCCATATAAACACTATTTATACCTGGACGATTGTCAAATCCAATATTTCCTACTCTGACCTCCTCTCATCATCCAGATTACTCGTGAGGCCTACTTATCACCTTAAGCAGATGTCATCAGTATAGAAACCGACTTTTTGTTTGTTTTAGTTTGTTTGTTTGGCAAATATTCTCCATCCAGTAACTACATCACCCCCCACCTGGAGTCACAATCTAAAAAGATGGCATTTCTCCTTGAACAAAGGACAGCAAACTATCAAGAGCACCCACATTAATGAGGATTCAATATCTTCAATGGAGCATCTAAAGCACTAACCACACAGCAAGGCTCAGGGACATCGTGGGAGAAGAGGTGGAGAGGGTAAGAAAGAGAGGACACGAGGAGTGCTGTGGAATGCTGTCTCTGGATCACAACACGGCCATCACATTCATGAGCTCCCAGCAACTACATAATTAATTACTCACACAAGACCTCCGTAAGATCAAGCCAGTCAAAATTCCAGTACAGGAGAGCAGCTGACAAGACTCCACCCTTATCTGAGGAGCCATTAGCAGTTAATAGCTACTGGAGGGCAGATTATAATTTTTCTTTAGTGATATTTACACCGGTAAGCAGCCCTTGTGGATGGCTCCACACCCACGCATTCAAGAGCAACAGTAACAGGACTCTGTGGGTTGTTGACAATAAAGAGAGTATTAAGTTAGGAGGGAGATTTTTCAGGAACAGGTATGACGGGGGTTGGAGTACACTGGAGTAGACATGGACGTGACTTAAATACATGATATGCATATATGAAATCATCAGAGAACAAATAAATATATTTGAAAAATAGTATCCAAGTCAGGACAGGACTCTGCTTAGTGTGATGAGAGTTAAAACACTCAAGAAGATAACCACATATGTTATGTGCAAGAAATAAGTGTCTGTTGAGCCAAGTGGTGGAGGGAAGGTGCTTTGATTGCAGTGGCTGTATGTCAGAAGCCTCAGCCCTCCATATTTCTTCTCTCTTACTCTCTCCCAATGTTCATCTCTTTAAAACCATCTCTCTGGGCACTTTGTTGAGGTCTTTTTACACCAGACATCCTGGGGACAGGCCAGCCTAGATCTGTGGCCTTTGGGTCAAGTAACTCTGATCTGTTTGCTGCAGCTGGGTTTCGGCTAGCTCCATGGGGTTCAGACCTGGGCAGCCCCAGGTGGCTCCATTGCTTAGTAGCCTCACACGGGAGGTCAATGCCTCACGCTAGTCAACTGGAAATTCATTGCAACATTTGAAGAAGCAAATTCTGCTCCATTTTCATATCTACTATTTTACTGAACACGGCTAGCAGAGCTAAGGGTCCTTTCAGACAGTAGCGCGGCACGCAAACAGAAAGTCCAAGGGAACTGGAGGGGATTTTGCTTGGCACCCAGAACGCAAGGGCACCAGCAGAGGTCACATATATAGTTTAGGAGATTTACCCATATGGATCAGACTGTTTTGATTCTGCATGAGTGAGCATTTGTCTTTCTGTGACTGACATCTTCCAGCTCATGTATTTTACAGGTCTGTCAATGTTGTTGCAAATGATAGGAAATCTTTAATGGTGTTTTACTGTGTGAAATGTGTATCATATATCATTCATTCATTCATTCATTATTCTAGATTTATTCCGTGTTTTGGCTAATGAGAGTAATACTTAATTAAACATGGGGGTCTAGCCATTTCTGTGACATATTAGTTTCATTTTGTTGGGCTATTTATCCAATAGGATGGTTGCTGGATCATATGAATGTTTGATTTTTCAGTTTCTTGAGGAACTAGAGAAGCCTAAATATAGCCCAGGTACTAAATGTACATAAGTGGGCCATATTTAAATCAATTCACTCCGTGATTATCTATGGAGGAAAAAAAGTGTTCCCTTCATCTTTTGGGCAGGGAATTAATTAGTACAAACAATTTGGTAGTTTTATTTATTTTAACACACACATTCTAGCTATATTAAATCTGTGCATTTAGCTTAGGAAATAACTGTACATAGAGAATAATCTCATCAAAACGTTACATTTGTGGAAAACTTCTCTTACACATTAAAACTATCATAAATAATACATTTACATCATCTAGATGTAAGTATATTAACATGAATAATTCATGTACATCCTCTATTTGTATGTATACATGTACATTCAGTAGTCTATAGAAGAATATACATTAAATATTCAAACAGTGATGGGTGGGATGATGGGCAGCTTTGAACTTTGCATTGAAAACTAATTGATAAACTATTTGAGCTGTCTGAAAGGCCATTTACAGAAAAGGGAAGTGTTGGGAAGGAAGCCTGAGTAAGGCTTTAATGAGGAAAAGGGTGTAATGTCCTTCAAGATGACCTTCCAAGCTTTCCCCAGTGACTCACTCCCAGGAGCAACCGTGGCTCACCCAGCACTTCTGCTCCTCCTCGGAGGTAAGATGGCAGGTTCCTTTCAAGTCACCTAGTGAAATCCCAGCAGAAATCCCACCAAAACTGGAAGATGCTTTTGGGTGATAGATCAGTTGTTTTACTTGTAGGACATACTTTTGGACAATAATTGAAAAATGCACATGGAATATTTCTATCAGAAAATGGTATTATGTCATGATTTATGGTAAAAAAGGGTGAAATTTCCTGAAAGATTGCACATTTTCATTATAAAACTTTTCATTTTCATAAGAAGAGTGTGGTGCTGAACGATGGCTTATCAATTACAATTCTCTATCCAGCACGAGAGAGACAGCTCGGCAGTTGCTAACACTGGCTGTTTGTCCAGAAGACCTGGGTTTGGCTCTCAGCATTCACATGATAGCCAACACTTGTCTGTCAATCCAATTTCAAGGCATCTAACACCTTTATCTGGTTTTTGAGGGCACCTGGCACATACATGGTACATATACACATATACATGCAAAATATTCATACATGTAAAGTAGTAAACAAATGTTTTAGAACATTTTAGAATATAGTGACATTATCAGTTGTGTAAGACATTAACCCTGTGAAATGTATTCTTCCGGGTTTTCCTAGAAGGTAGAATGGGGAGCCTTCCAAGAGGCATACATTCTCATTGCCTGAACCTATGCCCATGTAGTCTAAAATGGCAAAGGAACTTTAACAATGTAATTAAAGCTAAGGAACTTGAGATAAGTGTTTGTCTCAGATTAACTGTAATCAGTGGGATTATTTCATTGGTAGATGGAGTGCGTTTAGAGAGAACAATGTCTGGATGGACAAAGAGCTCAAACGTTGACACAAGTCCAAAATCCTGGTGCCTGGGAGGTAGAGGCAACAACATGAGGAACTTTAAGAATGTAATTATTATGTGGCAGGTTCAAGGCTAGCTTAGACTGCATGGGCCCTGTCCCCAAAAGCTAAACTAAACCAAAATAATAATAAAAGAAGATAGTTAGACACCAAGCCTCCCAAAGGTGAGTGCCCCCTAAATTCTCATAAAAAACAAACAAACCAAGGGATGAAGATGTTCTAGGGTCTCCATCAAGGAATGTGGACAGGATGACATCTGGCTTGTGTTTGACTCTTAACCTACACAGCCGTAAGATGATCAATTTGTGTTGTTTTAGGCTGTAATACCTGTGCTGGTTTTCCATAACAATAGAAATTAATGCTCATGAAAAAGAGGGGGAAGAAGAAAGAGTGTGAGAAGCAAACAAAGGGAAGAGACCTGAGGTAGCTCTGAGAGTACAGCAGAGTCCAGAGAGCCATCTGTTACAGCTGGACTTCCACTCTGAATGAGTGAGCTTGTTTAGTATATAGTAAGCCAAAGTAAAAGACTAGCAAGGGACAGAGAGACAGATAGACAGACTCATACATAAAAACAGAGGCAGACAGATGAAATCAGATACTCAAAAAACATCCAGTAGAAACTCACTAGGAAAGCCTTGTGTCTTGTCCCTTAGTTCCTGCTGTCAGGATCTCCAAACTTTGTGAGTCTCTCACAAATTTATCCAACCTTGGAAGACAAAAGAGAGGAGCCCTGACAAGACTTAAGTTAAGCTCAGATTTTCCTCGATGAACCGTTGATATGGAAGCTAAAAGATACACTGTATGAACTAAATGAAGAAGCATGTCCCATCACATTGGCCCCGACAAAGATTTAACTTGTTCCTCCACTTCCCTAATAGCCTCATGCAAATAGATGAAGCAGAGGTATATGAAGTCTTATGTGCAGCTCCTGGCCCCTTTCAGGCACACAGACATCAGCTGAAATAATACATGGATTGTCTAGGAGATGTTTCACGTAGTAGATAAAATATAACTTATGTAACATTACACATTTATCCTTCAGCTATTGTGTAGCCAAGGATGGAGTTCTTATTTATCTGCTTGTTTACTTATTTATTTTTCCTTATGTGTGGCTGCGCGTGAGCACGTGCACAGAGGCACACTGAGGAGGTCAGAGGATCTAACACACTGGAATCTACTCTTTTCTTCCACCATGGTCCTGTAGACAGAACTCCAATTGTCAGCCTTGGTGACAAGCATCCTTACCCACAGGGTCATCCTTCTGACTCCACTCTGAGAGTCTTAAGGAATTTCTCATTCATTTGTAATCAGTAAAGCAGCCCTTTAGCTGTAGATATCCTATTAACGATATTCTGCATGAAGTCCTTTCTCTTAGAAATCATCACAGGTTTAATCATCTAAAGTCCTGGCCGATAAAGAGATTACACAGGATCCCCTATCCCTTCTCTTTAGAGCTAGTCCCCTCAGAATGGGAGTGAGTGACCCCTCAGCAGCCTGAAGCCCATTCTCTGATGTGATGGTTTGTGACAGTTGAAATCATTATTAATTTTTATTCCCAAGGGAGAAAGGTGTTTAGATCTAGTGAGTGACAAGTAGGCAGACAGAAGATGATGACGTGGAGCTCATTTAACTTCTGCAGGATCCCCCATTTCTATTGCTTTATGAAGTTATGATAGTGTACAATTTTAATATCTACATCTAAGTGAAAATCAGAGAGGAATCTGAATTTTTTTTTTTTAGAATTGATTTGTGTAATTAAAAAAAAAAGGGACTCACTCAGAGCCCAGATTTGAGGTATTGCATCACGAAGAGATTTGTCTGTGGCCCATCTCCCCTTCCTGAGATATGTGAGAGCCCTCAAAAAGAGGAACAGCTGTTCCTGATCTCTGTCATCAGTGTGTGAGGGTATTATTGAGGTCATTTGATGAGGGGAAAGAGATGGGACAAGGAGAGCAGGAAGAATCGACATTAAGGCATTGGCTTACACACACTTTGTTAAGGAGTGAGTACTTCAGAAAGGGGTGAAGAGCAACCTCTTCGTTGTTTCGTTGAATCTTGCTTTTCAAAACGAGGTCTCAGTATGTACCCAAGGCCAAACTTCAACTCAAGGTATTTTTGCCTAAGTTTGGGATTATAGGAGTGTTCTACTACACTTGGTTCCAAGTAATGTGTGTACACACACACACACACACACACACACACACACACACACACACACACCCCTCATATACGAATACATACATGTACATATTCATGAGCATGTTTATCCAGCCATTCTAGTACATATGTGTGCATAGGTGTACCTGTTTTCTCTCTCTCTCTCTCTCTCTCTCTCTCTCTCTCTCTCTCTCTCTCTCTCTCTCTCTCTCTCTCACACACACACACACACACACTCCATTTGCTTGTTATTCATCATGTTATTTATCTTGGTCTACTCCGAACACTACAGCAATATTACTTTTATGCACATTTCAACTAGAGGCCATGGTCATTGTGCTAGTGTTGGTGAAATGGGTTTTGTAGGCAAGTCTGATTTTAAGCTCCAGTTAATTGTAATGTTTCTTTGTATTCTGAGTTTTTAACCAGTAACTAACCTGCCTATGAACTCCTGGACTACAGCCCATTCGTAGCCTGGGAATGTAAATACATCCCAATTTGATTATCAGACCCACTTATTTGCAAGAATCTTTTCCTGGGCTAATTTACATGTTCATTCTTGTTAGCAGCAGATGCCCTTTAATGACCTTGATGCTGCCATTGGATTAGCCTGTTTTGCCCCAGCAGTCTACACCACCCTCAGACATTCAGCTTAGAATTAATAATCGAACATAGTAATTAGCGGCCCAGTAGCGATGAAAAAGATCACAGCTAAAGTCATAGCTATTTAGTTAAGAGCAAATTCTTAAGTAGGTATTGCAGCTTGTTTCCAAGCTGCCTGCCTGGGGGAGCATTCCTGTAAATGCCAAGTTCCTCCTCACCAACACTAAAGACACAAAAGCAGCAATTAATGTACCACTTGGAAGGGAAACGTGATCACTCAGTTTGTAGAACCAGTCTGATCAAAGAACCAGAGATAAACATACTCAGACACACATATACACATACACAGAGACTCTGAGACATTCTCACACACACACAGATACACACAGATACACACGCTCACACACACACACAGTAGAAGCAGTGGCTGATAACATCTTTCAGTTGATGACTTTACTATGTTAATTGCATGTACTATGAAAATTCAGTCGAGCAAAAATATCAGTGTATGAAAATGTAGGTTTGCCTCCAAAGCAGTTTATGGGCAAATATAACCCGAATTTTATGAGTATAGTTTCACAGTTATAAAAATTCAGTGTTTAAGTAAAATAACTCCATTAGCATAAATGATGGCCCAGAGATAATCTTAAGATGAGATCGAAACAGGCTTTCTTACTATATTTACTTGGGATCAGAATGACGAGTCCACTCTACCTGTAAAGAAAAAAGGGTATTTTCTCCTAGGAGATAAAAGACTCCTGGAGTGTAGCACAGTATCGTTGGACTAGGGGATCACATAGTTTTAAATGGGAACTGAACTCAGGTTTGGAAGAGCAGCAAGTACTCTTAACTACTCAGCCATCTCTTCATCCTGCCTAGGCTTTATTTCTATTCCTGTTGTAGGGTCTCTGTGTATCCTTAAAGCTCCATTGTGTGATCTGCCCTGTGGTCCTGGCTCCTGTTGCTGGATTTTGAATGGGTCTCTGTATTGTAACTCACCCAAGGCTAAAGCAGCTAGCTGTATTAGCCTAAGCTCAAACATTTTCTCATGTTTGAGAATTTTAACCGCCTGACAAGGGGAACTAGAAGGGTGGGCATGTAGCTCAGAAGAGTGCTTGGCTGGCAAGCATGAAGTCCTGGGTATAATCACCAGCACCAGGTAAAGTGGACTTGATGAGTACATACTTGTGGCCCTGGAGCTCCAGGAGTAGAGGAAATGATGTCATAAGTTCAAGGTCGTTCTCAGCAAAAATAGCAGTCCATAGAGAGTTCAAGGTCAGCTTGGGATACAGGGTGGGTAGAGAGGTGAGAAAATTTTGGGCCCAGTTCTAGGAGAAGGAATACAATCAGAACACATTGTATGAAAAATAACTTTCAAGTCAATAAGTTAACAAAAAAAGAAAGAGAAAGTGTAACAAGGAAAAAGAAAAAGAAGCAGAGGCAATATGAGAGAGCTGGATTAGGGACCCTCAGTTCAGTTCAGAAGCTGTGTCTGTCGTTTGTGTTAGAGCATCCCAAGATTTATCCCATTCTTTACAAAACTGCAAGAAAGGGTTTAAAAAAAAAACACATTATTTCCTAATTTCCTTCAGAACAGTTCCTTCCATGGTTTATTCTAATGTTATGAAAGTAATACTATTCATTTTTATCTCTCTTTTTTTATTTAAAGACTCCCAATACCTTGTGGGTACCTGATAAAACGATGTTTGTTAGAAACAACCAAGTCTGTGAGCCAGCGGTTGAAGATGCAAAGACTATACATCCACGATGCGGCCTTGTGAGTCTTAGCCCCAAAGACACCGAACCTCCCAGTGAAGTGTTACTACCCAACACAATGAGTCTCTTCTGATCCCATCGCATGGGCTCATTTTCTTTTGCACCATTCAGTGCCCATTGGTCAAAGAGCTTCTTATCTTTGTCAGAACAACAACAGAAAAAGCTCTAGAGAAAGTAAAGATGAGAAAAGACATTCTGTCTGGTGGGGAAAGCTGGGAATTAAGTCAGAATTTCCCAGTGTAAGTTGTTCTGACAGAGATCTGCTCGGCTCTTGTTCCTGGTGGCCTACTTATCACATCTCAGCAACGCTGTCAGCCATGAGTAGGATTCCTGGTCTTGTGACCGCTGAGTCCCTTTTAATCCAACCTGCCAGTTCTTTTCCATGGGATACGATTGGGTTTCTCATTTCAGGATGCTTTGCAACTCATTATCTATTTCATTCTGTCTTTCACACGGATTCTGTTCGTGTTTGAATTTCCTGCCTCAGTTGCCAGGTTCTTGTAAGGTGGGCACCAGATTTGCCAATTTCTTCCCATTTCTTCAAGTGTCTAAGGGGAACGACATTGTACAAATTGATGGCTATTTAATAAATATTTCTCCATCTGGGCCTGACCAACTGAGAATATGTTGTATCGTTTGATAGACGTGATGTTTTCCACATTCCCACGTTAGAGAGTCCTTCCTCTTTTTCGTAAATTCATCCCAGTTTACCCTCATCTGTTATCTTTTGCCAGAATTTCTTCCGCAATCACTGAAACTCACCTGGTTTACAGATGTGACTTTGGGCAGTCCTGCGTTGGCTTAGCTTTTCATTCCCTGTTACTGACCCTTTAGAATAAAGGAAAGCAGAGAGGCAAGGCCTCTGGCGCCAAACGCCTCCAGTGCTCTCTGCTTTTGCAGCAGCTGGCTGGGAGGGTTGGAAAAAATAAATCTGAGTTTTCAATGGAAACTAAAACAAAGGAGTCACACAATTTGCTTGCTTGTCCCTTTGTTGTGCGAAGAACAAACTTGGGTTAGTCATTTCCCAAATTTGATGGCATGCTATTGTAATCTGTTCCTTCAGTTCACACCGTCACCTTAATGTTTGCATGTCCACTGTTCTATGTAGGCTACTGTGTTGCTGTGTTTACTCATGCGTATGTATGAAGCTTTGCAAATACACTGTTTTTATAAACACTCGCATCTTTCTTGAATAACTCGATGCCATAGTTTCACGAAATTACTTTACTCTGCCTCATGATACTCTCTATTTTTGACACAAGGTTTTATATGTCCCAAGCTAACTTTAAACTCTCTATTTAGCCAAGAATGAGTTTGAACTTCTGATCCTCCTGTCTCTGGTCTCAAGTGTCGGGATCATGGTGTGTGCTACCACCCGTGGTTAGAGAACAATACTCTTCCAAAACATCTACCCACTTTGTTGGGTTGTCACTTAAAACAGTTGCAGAGCATTGCATGGTGCCAGAAAGCACTTGGCCATCACATTTCATTGACCCGTTCTCTGGACCCTGGACATCTAGGATGCTTCCAGATTCTTGGTTTGGTGACAACCTGGCTTACTCTCCTGAGATGCCTGGGGGAATTTTAGGGCAGGGCTTCAGAACAGGGTTGCTGCATTAGATGAAGGAAAGGCTGTCCATGACTGAGTGCTTTACCTTCTGAATGATTGTTCATATTCATTTTTCCATTGTCTACGCAGGGACATTTCATTCTGCAGTGCTTGTGAGTCACCTGTTTTTAGATAATTGATCACCTTCAAATGTTGTGACCTAAAACAGCAATGTCTGCGATCTCACAGCTTCTGCGTCAGCATCCTGGAGTGTTTCTAGTTCAAGCCCTGTCTAGGTTGTAGTGACATACAGACCGGGGCTAAGGGCACATCTGTAGGCTTTGTTGAGGGAGGACCCACTTCAACTACAGTCATGTGATTGCTGGTAAGATTTTGCTTTCATGGGCCGTTGGACAGAGAGCCTAGATTCCTTACTGGCAGTTGACTGGTGGCCTCTTAGTTTCTTGTCACATGGGTGGTTCCCTAGAGAGCAGGCTGAATGGCAGCTGACTTCCATTCTAGCACACAATTGAGAAAGTTGGGGGTGTTGTGGGTTGCCTTGGTGCTGTTTGTATTTCGATGCTAATTTGCTTTTTTCAGGAAGAGCTGCCTAGTCACTGGCCACTACTCAGGTGACTTCATAGGAACATTGTTCCCATTTTCACTTGTAAAATAAAGGCTAGAGCTCGTGACTGGGCAGGGGAAGGGAGGGGAAGGCAAGAGGAGACAGAGAGGGTCTATAAAGGAAGGGGAGGTGGAAGGAAGATGGAGCTGAAGCACGTGACCTGGAGAAACCAAAAGTTATAAGAGATTTTATAGCAGGGGAACAGAGTAGTGTAGTATAGATCTGTGCAATCTAGGATCGCTGTTTGTATGTTTGTATTAATTGAGTTGTGTTTTCTTTGCACGGGCTTATTCGGGTTGGGTAGGTTACTGCAACATGGGGAGGGAGTGGTCAAAAGAGACAAAAACTACTTTTTTAAAATCAAGATTTTATTTATTTTTATTTTTGTGTATGAATGTGTGTACTTGCATGGATTTCTCTGCATCATATGCATGTAGTACCCACAGAAGCCAGACAATTTTATTGGATTCCTGGAACTGAAGAACTGAAGATACACACACACACACACACACACACACACACACACACACTGCTGTGAGTTCCTATGTGAGTGCTGGGAATCAAAGCTACATACGTCCTCTGCAAGATCATCAGCCAGTGCTCTTAAGGACAGAGCCATCTCTCCCGGCCCAGAAGCTACTTTGTTATTTGATATTTCTAGTGCCATCTTCTGCTTTGTCCTATTGTGCTTGCTAAAGGTAAGTAAGTTGACTCAAAGTCCCTCTCTCCTTATCCTTGGCCTTGGTGCAGCACCAGGGGCATTGTGCGTAGCATTTACAGAAGCCATTTTGGAGTGAGGCAGCCTAGAACCTACATCCTAGCTCTGCTCTACTTTCTGATCGCAGGCAAATTGTTGTTATTGTTGTTGTTGTTATCAACCTCAATTTTCTTGTCAATAAAATGAGTATTCTAAATCTATAACCTATGATTGTTTTTGAAAATCCAATGAAAGGAAATATAAAAAGTACTTAGTATGCTGCATATGGTAGAAAGAAAAGTATTTGAGTTAGATTTTTTTTTTCTTTTGCTGAGATTTTCATTGAAGATACAGTGGTAAAAATGCTCTATCTTGAGGTGCCGTTTTGCAAAAGTAGAAATGAATGGGAATAAGGAGGCAGTATAATTTTAGAGGGTAACCTATAGATGACATGTGATGGGCATCCAAGCCAGTCTAGGCAACATTCACAACAGAAGGTTGCTACATTGTTACCACAAGATCAAAAGACAACATGTGTTACATCAGAAGGTACCGATGGAGGGTGAGTTTGAGGTGGGGAAAAGAACCCCAGGAAGCATGAAGTAATATTTATTTAAAACAGTGATGACAACAGTGGGCCTGGAGAGATGGCTCAGCATGTATGAACACCTTTGTGTGTTAGCGACCTTCCTGTTGCTGTGATAAATCACCAGGAACAGGGCCACTTACAGAAGAAAGGTTTTATTTGGGTTTATGGTTCTGCAACATCAGGTGGAGTGGAGAA
Source organism: Micromys minutus (assembly GCF_963924665.1). Classification (NCBI taxonomy): domain Eukaryota; kingdom Metazoa; phylum Chordata; class Mammalia; order Rodentia; family Muridae; genus Micromys; species Micromys minutus. The sequence goes on from NC_137953.1 coordinate 5,650,849, forward strand.
CTCAAATTGACTACCATGGACCGGATCCTAAGAACTCTTCATCACCTGGGATTTATTTACTTCCTTAAATCCTACAAGCCTGAGAGCAGACAGCTCGATTTTCACCGGGCATAGTATGTGCCTCACAATTGGAGGTCGCTGCTCAGCATAGGGTAATAATGGTGAACTCCATACAAGCAGACAGGCTTAAGACGTGCCTTTAGGAGGCAGGGAGAGCCTGGTGCCGTGCATCAGTGGCTCAGGCCCCTGACAAGGCTTCTCTTCACACGCTGCCATCCATCAAGTCTGATCAATTGGCTGCCTTCAGTGGAGGGCTGCCAGCCCTATGCTTTTCGCCATGCATTATTCACCTCAACATAAAGGACAAAGCCAGCTCTGTTAGCCACCGCCTGAGGGCAGTCATAGGGGAGATGCCTATTTGGGATTGTGTTTCCCTGGGAGTGGAGAAAGGAGACTACCCAGAAGCACTTGCCACTACAGTCCAGTTAGTAAAATATGTAGACTCACCCAAGGCTCAGGGGTTATTTCGTAGGGAACCAGAAATTTCTAGAAAAAGAAAATCAGAGTACGCACAATGAGATCTCACTTCATCTTTGTGCAGTGTTTATATCCGAATGAAACCTATTTCTGGGTTAAGGATATGCCCTGCTGAGCCCCCTGGTGGGCTGTGGAGGGAACTGTGTGGGGGTTGCCGAACTGCATCAAAAATCCCAAAGCATCCCGCTGCAAAATTCAGCTTTTGACAGTGAGTTGAACAGATAGTTGATATTTCCAGAAAGTTACCATCAAGCATCTGTGTCCTGTTCCTTTCTGGACCAACAGACTGGTTGTGTTTTACACAACAGATATTTCTCAGGTGGTAATAATTTTGTCATAACTTGTCTGCGGGGTCAAACTAAGAGCCCTTTTTTATAAGGGCTCACATTCCAGTCAAAGGAGTCTTACCAATGCCACGCCGTTAGCCGTTAGAGAGTTCAATGTATGGATTTTTGGGAAGCGCATAGCACGTTGGTGTCTGTGGGTGTGCACGCCTGCAGGTGCACACGTGCACATATGCACACATCACCATCTTAGTTATTCCCACACTTAGTTATATTCGTGTTGCTCTGATAAAAAATGACCTACTGTGAAGAGTTTAACAGAGAGAGACTTTCTTTTGGTTTAGGGTTTAGGGAGACATGGTCCATAGTGGTGTGTAAGATCAGTGGCGGGAGCAGGGGACTGACCACAACTTACCTACACTCAGGAAGAACAGAGTGAACTGGCAGTGGGGCCCAGCTGTGACACCACGGAGGCCCTCACAAGGAACTTGCCCTGGTGAAGCTCCACCTCCAAAAGGCTTTCAGCACATTCCTAGAGAGCATCACCCTCCTGGAACCATGTGCTCAAGCATATGAGTTTGTGGGAGATGTTTCACAATTAAATGACAACACACACTCGCACACATACACACACACACAAACACAGACACACACAGGCACACACATACACACACATACACACACACAGACACATGCACAGACACAGACACACAGACACACACATACACACACACACACAAGAGAAGGAATGAGAAAGTGAAGGATTTTTTTTTTTTTTATTATAAAATGTGAACTTCTATTTAAAGCTCTAAACTAAGTTGGCATTTCCTCGAATTCTGAAGCAGGTCCTGCAGCTGCCCTCTTTTCCACAGTAAGAAAGTTGAGAGTGCCCGGCAGTAAAGCGCAATTTTCTTACTAGAAAATAAATTTTCACTGAAAGTATATTAGAAATTAGGAGTTATCAAAACAAAGATACTGTCAAAATAATTAGCGTTGATATTTTATGCAAATGATCGTTAGTCTTTGTATCAACAGATGAGTTTGTGCTGCTTAATGAAATTTTTTATAATGTTATCAAAAAACACAAAGCATAATGAACTCCCGCTGTTTCGTACATCTTTTGTCATTTAAAAACTCAATAACGAAACACAATTGTTACTAATATTAACAGAACCCTTTGAGAAAAATTTAAAACATGTATTTCTTATTATTTATTTATTTACTCTCTCTCTCTCTCGTGTGTGTGTGTGTGTGTGTGTGTGTGTGTGTGTGTGTAAATAAGAAGATAACTTGTAGAAATTTGTTTTCTCCTTGTACCATGAGGCTGGGTTGGTTTTCTCAGAGTACCCTGTGGGTGGATAGGTGCCGGGGATTGAACTCAGGTTGGCAGGATTGGCTGTAAGCACCTTTAACTCAGTGAGTTAACTCTTGCTGAGCCTAGATAGTGTTCGCCCATCTCTATGTGTATAGGATACACTTTTCCAGTTGTTTCTAATGATCTGGTCCAGATTTTCAAATGTGTGTTACCTTTCGAGTCACCTCTACTGCGTGTGCTTAACATGTGATGTTCCTATCAGATTTTACATTTTAAAAGTAAGCGTTGTGGACTCTCGTCCTCACCCCCACTAAGTTTGATTGCCATAGAAACTGTGGTGAAAGCTGGAGGGAAATTTCCTCTCCACTCAGCAGTTTTGGGGAGAAGTCAAGGCCTTTCATTTTAATGTAATGATCTCAACCAGGCCGGGCGAGCAACTTCGAGCGACAGAGCCTGGGCAATTGCTCTGCTGCATTATCTTTAGTCTTAGGATAAAATTAAAACTCTAGTCTTGTGGGTATTTCTGTACCTCACTTAACAAAAGCATCAGCCTCTCTCTCTGATGCAGCTCCTGTCTTTACACTGTAGCCTGTTGGGTACAGTCTCTCCCTCCTTCTGGAACAGCCCAGGCTCCCCCCTGTTCTTAAAGGAAGTTCCACCCTCTTCCAGGTCCGAGGTTTAAAAGCCAGTGCTCGGTGCCACTTTCTGAAACCTCTCAGCAATGGCTGATGAGTGTCCCAGGCAAACTCTTGGATTAGTCCCTGGTCAACCCCATAAACTCTGGGGCAGTGTGGATTTAAGTAGGATTTCCAGTTTGTTAGCCTTTTGACCCTAGGACACGGGCTTAATGTACTTCAAGCTTTCTATCTGTTAAAGTTGGAATAAAAGTAATACTGGTTAAAGTGACAGTGTGTGTGTGTGTGTGTGTGTGTGTGTGTGTGTGTGTGTGTGTGCTACACCGTGAGCATGTGGAAGTTAAGAGAGCAGCTTTCGGGAGTTGATTGTATCCTTGTACCATGCGGATTCTTGGAAATTGACTGATACCGCCCGCTGGCCTCTTTGCTCATTGAATCATTTCCCCAGCCACAGCTGTCATTCTTTTATCTTAGACGTTCCCATTTCTGTAATAGTGACTTACAGGAATGATTAGTTCATGTCTACTTCCTCAACTAAACCACAAGCTTTAAGTGGCTCTGGGTTTTCCCATCACCAAACCATAGTCCCTAGCTCAGGGGTGTGGATACATTTCCTAAATAAATGGATATTTATTTACTCCTCCTTCTCTTTATGCTTGCATTCCTTCAGACTTTAAAGTGACTTGCATTTATTTGTTTGTATTATTTGTTTATTATTTATGAGTATGTGCTTCTGCATGTGTCCGTGTGAGTATGTGCTCATAAGTGCCGTGCCGTGCCCGTAGAGGTCAGGATAAGGCATTGTACACCTTGAGACTGGAGGTTCAGGTGCTTGTGAGCTGCCTCATATGGGTTCTGAGAACTGAACTCTTGATCCCTCTGGAGGAGTAACAAATGCTCCGAACAACCGAGTCCTCTCTCCAGCCCTCCCTCGAACCTTTAACAGTCTTAGAAACTTTGCTAAAGCTTTTCAGGTGACATTTCCCTCTCATTTAATAGGCAAAAAATTAAGGCTCTAACAATTTTATCTCTCCCGTAATGACACAGTTTAAGGCTGTCTTCCAGTGTCACCAGACACCCGCTTTTATTGCCCAGGGATTGGTTTAGCGATTTTATTGTGTGATCTTTTGCTGTGATGAGTTTTTTCTTTCCTCTCAGCCCTTGCTTTGGATTCTTATTACTCTGTCTCAGAGCACACACCGAATGGGTGGGGTAAGGAAGAGGAACTCCAGGTTCAGCCCCGAGCATCATGGTACTTCAGTTCCCTTTTTTGCCATGTACTCTGGTCAACTGCTAGATGTGGCTGTGTTTTTGAACATTTTTTTTTTCATGGCATATATCATATCTGTGACACATTCAGCTCCTGGGAATGCTCAAAGTGCATCTTGTCACATCACATTATAAGAAATGTTCAACGGAGCAAATGAATAACTCTACATGGGACAGTGGGCCACTAGCTGACTTTGCTATAGGTCAGTGGGGAGACAGTAAGTGGGTGAATGCTGTGAAGGTATACGTGTCTGTGGGTCAGTGGTTCTCAACCTGAGGGTCGTGACCCTTTGGGAGTTGTATACTACATATCCTCCATATCAGATATTCATACTATGATTCATAACAGTAGAGAAATTACAGTTAGGAAGTCACAACAACAACAATAAAAACTTTATGTGGGGGGTTACCATGACATGACCAAGTGTATTCAAGAGTTGCGTCATTAGGAAGATTGAGAACCAGTGCTCTGGGTGGACATGGGGGGGGGGTTTCCTAGCAGATCTGACTTTCTCACGGGAAACTTAGATAAGAAATTGTCAACAGGGAGACATTCCTGGCTTCCTGTGAGTGGAACTTCCACCCAAGGCATCATCTAGAGTTACAATCCATGGTCCCATGCAGCCCATCTAGGCGCAACTTGTGTTCTGTCCCTTTCTCTGAACCTAGAAGATTTTATGAAAACTTGTTATCCATCATGGTTCTCTCCTCTTACCATGTCTGTCCCGGGGTTTGAACTCAGGTCATTAGGCTTAGCAGCAAAGGCTTTTATCAGCTGATTCATGTCACCAGACTTGAACTTAGAAGTTTTACAGTGAACAAAACTCAAATACAAACTTGTCTCAACTCAGCACAAGATAAAATTAACTGTTTTGTTTCTTTTTAAAATGTGTGTGTGGGGGGGATGTCTCTAATCATGTGTACATAGGTATATATGCTTACATGCATGGATGTTGAATTCAGACAGAATGACAAAAGTCCTGTCTGTCACTCTCTTCTCATCCCCTGACACAGGGCCAGACTGATACCAGTGAGCAGCGAGCTACAGTGGTCCTCTTGTGCACACACTCCTTGACACTGTAGTCACAAGTGTGCCTGTTACCATGCCTACATGTATATGTGGGTGCTGGGGATCTCAACTCAGGACTTCATGTACAGGAGCAAACACTCTTACCCACTGAGCCATTTCCCTAGCTTTATATTGGAACAGTGACCAAAAATAGGGACATATGTGTTGGAGAAATGGCCCAGCAACTGAGAACACTTGTTATTCCTTCAGAGAAACCTCCACATTCAGTTCCCAGCATTCATGTCACGTAATTCATATAAGCACCTGTAACTTTAGCTCTCCAGGGGATGCTTCACGTCACATCAGGAATCTGTGGTCACCTGAATATACACAGATACAAACATATATGCATACATTTAAACAATTATTAAATGGCATTAAATTTTAAAAGGAGGAAAAGGGAAGCTAACTTAGCTCAAACCAGTGCCCACCAGATCCAGAGCCTTCTTCTCATGAAGCCATATTTGCCCTGGGAGCTACAAAATGTAATTATGGAAAAGCTTAATTTGCTTTGTCAATAGGGTAACTTGGCATTTTAATCAGCACAACGCCATTAGGAGGAGGAAAGGAGAACGCAGAAGACTTTATTGGAATGTATAATCCCTCTCCACCCCATCCATTATGATGATGTTATTTTCTCTTAAATAAGTCAAGATGGTAATTTCCTATTGGGACGAGATGCTGAAATGAACAATCACTGTGCTTGTTGAAGTTCCTACATCCTTATCTGAACATAGAGTGAATTCCTCTGCCCTCTTAAGGGAAGTGATCTTTCATCTCTCTAGTCATAGCCTTAGCTCATTTCCAGATCTTTTGGTGTCCATGTGTAGAGAGGCTGGTGAGAGGGAAGGACTCCACCCCAGTGGGAAGTTCCCAACTAATCTTACTACTATGCTCAGCAGGATATCTTAAGGCAGGCATCTAAAGACAACAGAGGTTAATTTTGTTATTTTGAGACTGGACATCAGATATCAAGATGTTACTAGGGCATTGAGCCTTCTGAAGGATGTTTGGGATCATTTCCTGCCTCTTTTCAGCTTTTGATGCTTGGGTTAGATCTTTGGGGGTCTTGGCTTGTGACATCCTTCCTAATTTTGCATTGGTAGGTAGTCATGTGATATTTTTCTGGGTAAGGAAACTCTGTGTTTTTACATGTGTGTGTGTGCTTGTGTATGTGTTTTTAATATAGACTTCAATCTACCTGAGGATGAGTTGGACCTCACAGAGACCTCATTGCATCTTAGTGGACTCTCATTCTAAATGTGATCAAAATCACAGGTGTTAGATATTAGGTCTTTTATTTAGATATCATATTTTCAGGTTATACACACACACACACACACACACACACACACACACACACATTTCAAAGACAGCTTCAGATGTCCTTCCTCAAGCGTTACTGACGTTTTTTACATTTTCATATTGTGAAGACACATTCTCTCCCCGGCTTAGAACTCACCAAACATAACAGACTGGCTGCCTGCCTTTGCATCTCTAGTGTTGTTATTATAAACCCTTGGCAACTTGTGCAGGCATTTTACACATGGGCTCCATGGATCAAACTCAGATCATCCTATTTTCAAGCAAGCACTTGGCTGACAGAATTGACTCCTGAGGCCCCTCTCTGGATTTTTATGTCCTTTGATCTCCCCAAGCCTGCTTCTCCAGTCTTTGCCTTTTCTCTTTGAGTTAACTGTTTTAGATTCTGTAAATACACGGATCACAGGGTTCTTGTCTTTCTCTGTGGTATATCTCACTTAGCATAGTGTTTTCCAGGTTCAGTTAGAGCATTGTAAATGGATACATTTCCTTCTGTTTTTACCACAAGGAATAGTATTCCACTCTCTGGATATTCCTCAGTGCCTTTATCCATCCCTTTACTGATGGACACTTACATTTCCATGTCTTGGCTGTTGTGGGTGGTGCTGCAAAAACATGAATCTGTAGATCTCTTTCTCATGCACCGACTTCCTTTTCTTTGAATATATAATCAGAGGTGGGGTTGCTGAAACATAAGTTTTCCATTTCTTAATAGTTTTTATAGGGATTTTTTTTTGTTTTGTTTTCCATCACAGATGTGCCGACTCATGTTCCCACCAGCCATCTAAATTTCCCCTCATTCCACCATTTTTTAAAGAAAAATATTGATACTATCTATTCTAACTGGAGTGAGTGAGAGCTCGGTGTGGGTTCAGGTAACAATTTTTCTGATGATGACTGGTGTTGAACATGCTTTTCAGGAACCTGTCTGCATTGCCCATTTTCATCAGATTATCTTTTTTTTTTCTTGAATTTTTTATGTTCCTTATACATTCCTGTTATTCGCCCCTGGTATGCATGTGGTGCTAGTGATATCTCTACTCACTAGTCTGCAGCAATCTTCAGGACGCCATTTTGTATAGCATTTGCTGTCATCTTTCCAGAGTTCTGCTAGATTCCGATGAGTGTTTGCCATTCCCAATAGTCCCTAACACATGGCACTGCAGTCAGTACCCTTCTGAACGACAAGTTAAAAATGTCTTCTAGCTTACTGCATGATGGACTCTTGCATCTGAACCTAACCCCTATCACAGGCTATGATATTTGGGACTCACTTATCTCTAGTATTTGGTGCAGGACGTCCCCTCTGAAGGCGAAAGGTATTTTATAGCAGACAGGCATCTTCTTAATATCTGTCTTTCCAATGGAGAGAGACAGGAGAGGTATGTTTTCTAAGCTGATTAGAAAGGATGATTTTACTACTCCAGGGCCTCCCTGTCAATAACCATGGGTCAGGATATGACAGCATTCTATTCAATAAGGAAGCTCCCTTGACAGATTGTTGGGCTCAGATCCTGATCGCCTTCCTTTGGACAATAAATACTAGCCCCCGTATGATGTGCTGTGGACATCAACAGCTCTCAGGATTGAGGAGCCAATGTTCTCTTGGTTGCATCATTTATCCCATCTTGTTGTCGCTGTCACGGAATTCTTGCTATCGAGCTCCTATTGGCCAAAATATTTGCTTTGAAATCTGCCTTGCAGGCCCCACCCATTGTAAATTCCTCTGTCTGCTAGAGAATGAACTCTGTTAAGGTAAGTCAAGTCCAACTACTGGGCATATTGCTTGCCATCAGTATTACACAATAATTAGCACAAAGTTCCGTGGGGGAATTGACTTCATTAGCCCTTTACAGACCCTACAAGGCAGAATAATATCTATAGTCCTGCAGATCTCTTCTGCTGGATGAATTCAGTTGTCTGAAGAACTCAGTGTTGGTGGCTTTTTCTCTGACATGATGGGGAGTAGGACAAATGATCTTGAAATGGTATTAAAAGATACTTTTCAACGTATCAAAGCTAAATTATGACTCTTATATCGAGATAAAAATGAGCACGGGGATTGGAGGATGGTGTAATTGGTGATGTACTCGCTTTTCAAGCATGAGGACCTGAGTTTGGAACCCCCAGTGTCTACACAAAAGCCAGGTATGACAGCAAGCAAGGGCAACCCTAGTGCCATAGATAGAGCAGAGAGAGGTGGATCCCGGAAGTTGCTGGACAGCCAGTCTATCCTAAGTGGTAAGCTCCAGGCTGAGTGAGAAACTATATTTCAAGGAATCAGGCATAGAACAACCAAGGGAAACAGCAGACATCATCTTCTACCCTGCACATACACACTCACACACATTCATTGGAACTCCTCTCCAACACACACACATGCATACACACACACACACACACACACACACACACACACACACACACACTCTACACAAAAATTAGGGTTTCTATTGCTGTGACAAAACACCATGACCAAAAAGCAAGTTACAGAGGAGTTTATTCTACTTATACTTGTCCATCGCTATTCATTACCAAAGAAGTCAGGACAGGAATTCAAGTGGGGCAGGAATATGGAGGCAGGAATCTGGAAACCTTGTGGGATGCTGCTTACTAACTTACTGACTCACTTCACATGGCTTGCTTTCTTATACTACCCAGGACCACCGGCGCATGCATGATACCCACAATGGGGCTGGGCCTTTCCCCATTGATCACTTACTGAGAAATTGCCTTACAGCTGGATCTAATGGAAGCATTTCCTCCACTGAGACTTCTTTCTCTCTGAGGATTCTAGCTTGTGTCAAGTTGACACACAAACCCAGGAAAGTAAGTTACCCAATGAGAGAATTAAGGACATGTTAAAAATGATTCAAAACTGAACTGAATTCAAATAACAGAAAACTGTAAGGCAGAACTATTGAAGTAGATGTGAAAATGAGATGAAGCTGGGCTTTTCAGTAGAATGTTGCAAGAAGAATGGCTGGGAAGAGCTAGGAACCAGAGAAGACTTGGCATAAAAAAGACAGATGTTGGAGTCAGGCTCAGGTTGCATTTCTACTAGATGGTCCAGGATTGACACACATGTGTACACATATATTACTTTGTATTAGTATCTGCCTCTATGGAGTCATATAGATGACTGGAGTTCTAGAGTGTAGACATTTTGCACACTTCTTCACTGAGATAAAGCTTTTCCTTATGTGCTGGTGTTCAATAAACCCCAGGTTCAAAGTCTTTCAGTTACTATAAGCATATTGCTTTATAACATTGCAAGAAGAACCTCTTAGGCTCGTTTGGAAATTCATAGAAGAAGATGAAAGAGACATGTTTAGGTGTCTCTAGGGGTGTACCCTAAAGAGTAGAAGGCATACTGGGAGATACCGTAAAGAGAAAATCATGAAAGCCAAGCTGTATGTAACAGGGTCTAGTATAGACCATTAAAGACAATGACTTCATTAAATTCTTAGGCAAATGTATGGAACTAGAAAATATCATCCTGAGTGAGGTAACCCAGTCACAAAAGAACACACATGGTATGCACTCATTGATAAGTGGATATGAGCCCAAAAGCTTCAAATACCCAAGATAACAATTCACAAATTATAGGAAGCTCAAGAAGAAGGAAAATCAAAATATGGATATTTCAGTCCTTCTTAGAAGGGGGAACAAAATACTCAAGGGAGGGACTTGGGAGGAAGAGAGGAAGAAGAAGGAGGAAAAGGAGAAGCAGAATCAGGTATGGGAGGAGACGGAGATAATATACAGAGGGTCAGGAAATTGAACAGAAGTGCGTAGCAAGGGGAGTGGGGAGCTGGAGGTAGCCAACAGAAAGTCCCAGGTGCCAGGAAAGCAAGAGGTTCCCAGTACCCAACAGAGGTGACATTAGCTGAAATGCCCAACAAATGGGAAGGAGAACCTATAGAGACCATATCCAGAGGTTAGGCAAGGTCCCCAACTGGGGGATGGGGTCACCCACCAATCTCCAAACTTTTAAACCCAGAATTGTTCCTGCCTTTAGGAAATACAGGGACAAAGCGTGGAGCAGAGACTGAAGGAAGGCCATCCAAAGGCTGCCCCACCTGAGGATCCATCCCATATACAGACACCAAACCCAGACACTTGCTGGAGCAAAAAGTGCTTCCTGACAGGAGCTTGTTATAGCTGTCTCCTGAGAAGCTCTGCCAGAGCCTGACAAAAGAAGAGACAGATGATCACAGCCAACCATCAGACTGAGCACTGGACCTCAATGGAGGAGTCAGAGAAAGGACTGAGAGAGCTGAAGGGGTTTGCAACCCCATAGGAAGAACAACAATATCAACCAACCAGACCCCCCTCCCAGAGCTCCCAGGGACTAACCCACTGACCAAAGAGTACACATGGAAGGACCCATGGCTCCAGTTGCATATGTAGCAGAGGATGGCATTGTCTGGCATCCATAAGAGGAGAGCCTTTGATCTTGTGAAGGCTCAATATCCCAGTGTAGGGGAATGCCAGGGCAGTGAGCTGAGAGTGAGTGGGAAGGAGAAGAAACACCCTCATAGAATGTAAATACACAAAACATCCAATAAAAAAGATTTAAAATGGGCAAGAGCAAATATTGTAGGGCACAGACCCATCGAATCCCTAGAAGAGCAAACCTTCTAAAGCCAGCTCCCTGCATAGGCAGGCTCAGTGCATCCCCACACATCCAGGTATTTTCTCAAGAAGGGGACACAGCAGGGCTGGAGCAATGGCCCACTTTCTGTCTTTACAGAGAACTGGGGTTTGACTCATAACATTCATGTTGAGCAGCTCCCAGTGGTCTGCAGCTCCAGCTCCAGAGGATCTAACATTCCTTTCTGGCCTCCAGGGGTACAGCCCTCATGTGAACCTCCTTTTCCCCCAACACAGACAATTCAAACTAAGAAAATCAGCAGGGCAATGATATCGCACACTTTTAATCCCAGCTCTTGGGAAGTAGAGGAAGGTTCTGAGTTCAAGGCCAGCCTGGTCCAACAGAGTTATTTCTAGGACAGCCAGAACTACACAAAGAAACTCTGTATTGAAAAAAGAAAGAAAGAAAGAAAGAAAGAAAAAGAAAGAAAGAAAGAGAAAGAAAGAAAGAAAGAAAGAAAGAAAGAAAGAAAGAAAGAAAGAAAGAAAGAAAATATTTAAGAAAATGGGACAGGCAGGGAGAAGAAATCCTCTGGAAGAAAGGGAAATGGTTCTGAGAAGATTACATTTTGAATATTTGCTCTAAGTCACATTAAGTGAATTAAACCAGTCTGAGGAAAAACAAATACATGCGTATTTACTTTGGGGACCCTAGATTATGCCGATTAACAAACTCTTGCATATGCACATATATCATGAGGACAGAAACAAACTATCTAGGACTAAGGGAAGGTAGAAGATAAAGGGAGGGCTGGAGAACAGGGGTGATATACTCAGTCTCCTACTTAACCGAGACCTTAAAAACACAGAGTATATGTAGGCTTAAGGAAGGTCAGTTTCCTAATTCTAATTTCCATGCTTGTTAAACAGCATCTGTCCTCATCAGGAGAGGAGTTTTAAGACCAAGATAAGATCAGATATAAATGATGAGATGTCATTTAACCAACACATTTGGATCCCTGGCTTATGTTTGTAATTGCCCAAAATACACCCCAGAAACACATACAGCACAGCCTTCATTTGCTATAGATTCCTCAATCCCTAAAGCTTCTTTGAAGTTACAAATGACGACTATTTTTTTTCCTTTTAAGCATGTTGATTTTACTGAAACTACATTGGTTAAAGCTTAAAATTGTCTGATTTATGTGCATTTGATTTGTGCCTAGTTTTGCATCTTGATGTTATAAACAGATGCCTCCTCCACAATACTTCCTGATTCCAGGACCGGTCTCATGATTGTCAAATGAGTAATTAAGGTACACAGATGTAAAACAGCACTGCTTTTGCCTTTGTCAATCAGCATGACGATCGATTCAATTGATTCAGTACTTAATTGAATCAATGTACAAAAATATACTGACTGGTTTGGAGGTAGAATCTCAAGCAGCTCAGGCTGGTCTTGAACTCACTAGGTAGTAGAACTTGACCTTTGAACATCTGATTTTTCCATTTCTGAAGTGCTAGAATTGTAGGTGTTCAGCACTCCTCCTGATTTCCATGGTGCCTGGCATGGGACCCAGACAGTCATGCCCACAGATACATGCACTATCTTAAGTTCCAGGGCATTTAGGTCAACTTTTATGCTTCTTTTTTCCTTCCAAAGGGAAGGTCAGGTATTAATGCTGCCATTTAATACACTTCTTAAACACTTTCCTGTATTCTGATGTTATTTGGCATATGAAAGATGTACCTTTGATTCGTAATTATATAATGCTGTAACCCGCCCCCCAAATACTCAAAACAAAAATCTGAGGGAGGTACTGAATTTTTCTCCTTGACTTATTGAAGTAATGGACTATATTGGCCACGTTCAGGGAATCGAGCCTTTTGCACCCTGGGAAAAGAGAACTCCTGATGCTTGTTGCTGTTTTGATTTGGGTGCTTGTGAGGTTTGCACGTTTGTCTGCATTGAGGTCAGTAAACATGAATTGGGTGGACTGGGTGCTTTGGGAGGTGGTGAAGGTTATTGTGGAGCTGTGCAAACTACTCTTACAAAGGTGTTGTTGAAATTTGACTAGAGCATAAATGGTTTATACATCAGGTACCTCATCGGAGATAAACACGTCTTTGATCCAGGTCACAGTGCTATTGTTTCTTTTTGCGTGTCCAACTTGTAGAAGGATGAGTGGTGTATATCAAAATCGCCTTTATGAAATTGGCCTTGCTCATTTCTTCACATTTACAAGTTGTGTTGCACCTCTAATCCAATTCGTCATGTTTTTTTTAATTCATCTACATCCACTTGCCTGACATTTGTCTTTCCCTGACTCTACCCAGTCCACTGGTCTACTCACTCCCATGAATTCTTAGTAGAAACCCACTGATCTTTTCTTAAAGTCATGTTCCTAAAGAACTATCTGGGGTAGGAATCAGTTGGACTGAATTTAAGTTTAGCATCACAACCATTATGAAGTTCTTCATGTGATATACTGTAGTATAAACAATTTAGCTTAGCCACAACTAGCTTCCAAATAAATGAGACTCAGACTATGGTTATCTTATTTGTAGTTAACAGTTACTGTGGGTCACCCCTAATCTACTCTTATAAACGAAGGCCTGGCTACCTCCTCAGCAGGGTACCCCAGATACTTGCCAATTCTCCCAGTCATTTGCTCATGGTTCCTCTCCCATCATGGTTGCCTCCTCCTTCTTCCTCTTTCTCTCCTCCTCCAACCACGTCACTCCTAACCCAACTACCTCAAATCCCTCCAGTCATTGGCTGTAGCTAATTTTATTCAATCAATAGTTTAAAATCAAGGAACAAGGTTTGCAACACAAAAGTTTGTAAAAACCACAAGAAGTCACTCATAGGCCAAGTTCTCAAGATATGGAATTTAGCATTTCCTTTCATAGCATTAGACCAAAACTGAATGATATATACTTCAGCCTACAATCACAGGCGATTCTTCTGTTGTAGTAACACACATCTAGCTTAAACTGTCAAAACTAAAATCAGACCAAACTGATAAAAATATGTAGATTCATCAGGTGAACAAAAGCATCATTCAGGCAAATGAAAGACATAAATAAAGTTGGTATCTGAGGGCTGGAGAGATGGAACAGTCAGTAATGTACTCTTGGTGCAAGCATGGGGACCCAACTTCATAGTCTTTCTATCACATAAAAGCCAGATGTGGTAGCATATGCCTATAATAGTCATGCTAAAGAGGCTAAGACAGGAGGATCTTTGTAGCTATCTCACTGACCAGCTGGTTTTGTCAAATTGGTGGGCTCCAAGTTTTTGGAGAGACTGTTTCCACAAATAAGGGACAGTAACTGAGGAAGACACTTTAAGTTGACCTGTAAGCAACACACACACACACACATGTACACACAGATACATACAACATATTTGACATAGACATATACATATATACAAGCAGGTGTTGTATATATACATATGCATATATACAAACATATTTATGCCCACACATAGACATACATACATATTTGTGGATACATAGACACATATGCACACATGTATACATTCAGGCACACATATGCACACATAACACATATTTGTGTACATTTAGACACATACAGACACACACAGGCACCAGGCATTTATGCACATACACATAGACACATAATGCCATGTGCACATTCACAGGCACACATGCACAACATGTACACACATATTTGTGCACACATGGATACATAGCAACACAGAGACACTTATGCACACATATGTGCACACATATACACATATACACAGACACTTATGTACGTACATACACACAGAGACAGACAGACACATACACCTTATAATGATAATTTATTCAGCTCACAGGAGTAACACAACAGCTTCTACGGCATAAAGAAAGAAGTGTTTTTGACCTTTTTCAGGATTGGTTGCTGTAAATTAACATTCTTTGTAAGGCAGGTCGAGCTGTTTAAGCTGATTTGACTGCATATGATTGGTTTAATTTCCTGGAATCATGCTAAGATGCAGAAAATGTTTATATTTGGCATTTCATTTATGTTGAGAGCTAAGGTTTCAGAGGAAATGGGTCCCTCAGACTTTGATACATCCTGATGTCCAGTCAACTTTGGAATATGTGTATATATATATATATATATATATATATATATATATATATATATGTGTGTGTGTGTGTGTGTGTGTGTGTGTGTGTGTGTGTGTGTGTGTGTGTGTGTGTATGGTGGCTCTTATTTACAATTTTTAAATACCACTTCAATAAGGCTTTGCTTAAATTGATTGTTTTATAAGGAAAATTTTGAAAGAAATAATCCTCAGTGAAGTACTCTTGTATTTGTGATTAGACTCTGCTGTGGAGATTTCTTTAGATGCCTGAAAAAAAAAAAAAAAAAGAATCCAACTGGTAAGGAGAGAGAATTTAACAGCAGCTTTATTCATTAGCTAATGTTGCCCACCCCTCAGCATCCACAGTTCCTTCCCAGGGGTTGTATTGTGAGGAGCCTGGTACGAATGAGCAAATCCTGAGAGAAGCTGGAGTTAAAAATAACTCCCTGCTAACTGATAACAAAGGGTGAGTGAGGCAGCAGCCCAGTGCTGAAGCAACCCCATTCGAGCATGACCAGGGCGAGCCGTGCTGAAGGGCACGGGGCTCTAGAATCTTCTCCTGCTTCCTTTGCCTGACGTCTTAATCAGGATTTTGTATAAAGTGTCCATTCTCTGATGTGCATTGCGGCCCGCCCAGTTTCACTACCCAAGGCACTTTCTCTTTGGTGCTCATCTCTTTAAATCCTATGGGAGGATTTTGAGTAAACATGCCCCCCCCATCCGAGATTTATATTGAATTTGTAGTCAGCAGGGAGGGAGTGGCACTATTTGAAAGGATTAGAAGTTTTAGCTGGTGTGGTTTTATTGCACTATATGGACTAGATGTGGTCTTGCTGGAAGAAGTGTGTCACTAGGGGTGGGTTTTTGAGATTATAAAGGCTCTATCCAGGTCCAATGTTACTCTTCCTGCTTGCAGATCAGGTTGTAGCTCTCAACTACATCACTAGCACCCATGCCTGCTCTGCCTGTTGCCCCATTCCTTACCATAATGATAATGGACCAAGATTCTGAAATTGTAAACAAGCCCTAATTAAGATGATTCGTTTTATAAGAGTTGCTAGGATCATGGTATCTCTTCACAGATATAGAACAGTGACTGAGACACCATCCTCATTACCAAGAAGTATTTAGGATCAAGCTTCAGCTTGTGGCTGGTGACTGCTATTGTGTATGACAAGGGGAAAGGCACTCCATTCTTGTTCATCTCTTTTATAAAAGTCCCTGTAACTTAGGGAGTTTCTGTTCAGATGCTGCTTATCAGAGGAGAAAGAAGAAATCACACAAAGCTTTTCTTGGTGAAGAAATGGCTAATTGACTGTTAGTGTTATAAATTACAGTGTGTAGTTTTGAGTTTCAAAATAGAAGGGCCAAATGGGAAAAGTTGGATGAAATTGGCAAATATATCTCCATAGTTGATAGGGTTCACTTAGCAGCTTTCTCAAGCCAGTGGAAATTACTCTTTCATCTGAGACTACATATTTTCTTCCTTCTGTCTCTGACTTTCTGTTTGTCTGTCTGTCTCTGTCTCTCTGTCTCTTTGTCTCTCTGTCTTTCTGTCTCTCTCTCTTCCTCTCCCTCTCCCTCCCTCCCTTCCTCCCCCTGTTGCTTCTGAACTGAAATACTGAAATAGTAGCTTCTAGAGAGGGGAGGAAAGATTATCAGAATTACAATGATAAAGAAATTTACAAGGTTTAGGGAGCAAAGGAAGTTTACAAGATTCACAAGGCCCCTCCTCAGTAGTATACAAGCCGTAAGTAAGTCTTATGGGGTAGGAGGCTCTCCATTGGAACTGCCTGGAGGTTGAACAGGGTGATTCACGGGACACAGCTTCCCAGAGTGTTCACCTATGCTGGGTGATCTTTTCAGTAATGCAGTTAACACAGAGTTGTGTCTTCTCCTATAAGTAACTCCAGTAAATACATTAGCTAAGCTAGAATAAAATCAGTTTGTTTGATTGTTTGTTTGTTTGGTTTGTTTGTTGGTGGTACCCTATCTGGAGGGATAAGATATTTGTTCACACTTACACAGGAAAAACCTTACAACACTAATTTCAATGAGATAGAAAAATTAGAATCCAAAAGAGAATGGTCACTAGTTCCCAAATTTGGCATGTGACTGATACTACTTTTGGATCTAGAGGCACAGCAGTGAGTGTTAACAAGAAGCTGACTTGTAACTGCAGTTTCTTTTTTGGTAACTGGAGAAGGAAGAAAATCAATACATCATGACCTACATGGCACTGAACTGTAGGGCCCAACAGGGTACACACAGTAAAACGTTGATGAGACAATCTATTCCTACCACCCAGGGCTAATACTCCTTGTAGGTGAGAGATAATATTTTTGCTAGACAGCTGTGATAATTTGGATGAGAATGTTTCTCTTAGGCTCATATATATTTTGGTACCTCAAAGTAGAACTGTTTGAGAAGGATTAGGAGGTGTGGCCTTGCTGAATTAGGTTCCTCACTGCAGATGAACTTTGAGGTTTCAAAAGTTCATGCCAGGCCCAGTCTCTCTGCCTTTTCTTATAGCCTATGGATTAAGGTATAAAGCTCTCAGCTACTTTTCTGGCAACCATGCCTGCCTGCTTCCTGCCATCTTCATCATACATTAACCCTTTAAAACTTTAAGCACCCACTGAAAGGAAATGCTTTCATTTGTAAGAGTTGCTTTGGTCATGGTGTCTCTTTATAGCAATAGAACAGTGACTAAAATGAAAGTATTATTTAAACAAGGTAATGCTATGGGCAGGGATCATAAGACACTTGCTGAGATCTCGAGATTCTTGTATATTGGACTAGAAACTTGTAGAAGAAAAATGAACATCACATAGGTGAAGACAGAAGACTCTCTCAAGCCTAGGATAAGGGGGCTGGAGAGATGGTTCAGCAGTTAAGAGTCATCCTGCCCTTATAGGTGACTGGGTTTATAGTCCCAGTACCTACATGTTGGCTCACAATTATCCTCTTCTGACCTAAATGAGCACTGCATATACACTGTGCACAGAAACTCACACGGGCGCACAGGCACACACACACACACACACATCACACACACACACACACACACACACACACACACACACACACATACACAAATACATCTTTAGAAGACAATGATGTGCTTTGTATGTGCCATTCCTTCTTGTGTGAATTAGAGTTGCCTTGACAAGATCAGACAGGCACTTCTCTGATGGGTGCCACACTGGAAAAGCAGGTTGACAAGTGTGATCATCCCTTATTATTGAAGCACAGATACATCCAACACAGCTGACATCAGGATTTCATATCTTTGGGAGAATTATTCTAAAGATTCATTCAAACAGGATGGCATTTTGAAATTCCATGTGCGTGCTAGCTTCTGAAAGTGAGGAATAGTATAAATTCATTTTCCCCTCCACGTTAAAAATTTTTGACCATTTCACACATTTGTATCATGGGTTTCAGCCATCTTTACTGCATTCCTCTCCCTCATCTCCTTTATACTTCCTCTAGAATCACCATTCTCTGTACAAATTCCTCCTCCTTTCATGTCCTTCTTTTGTTCGTGGACCACTGACTTCATTTAGTTTCTTACTTGAGTATGGGTGGCATATTATTCAGTTGAGCCAGGGCAATCTATCTGTGGCTACACTACTGAAGAGGGTGACACCCCTCCCTCAACAGTAATTTGGTCAATAGTCCTTCTGGAAGTGGTGGGCCCTCCTGTACCCTCCCTCATCCAGGATGAAATATTGATGAGCCTAATCTTGTGCAATCAACTATAAGATTTGTTGTTCACATAATTCTAGAAAGACTAAGAAGGCCAAGGGTATCCATTTGGTTCTAATTGTTAGGCTGGCCATTCTTCTTTAAATGTCTGTTGGTTCTGAGGATTGAACCAAGAAGTGTTCATGCTAGGTAAGCTCTCTGAGCCACAATCTTAGCCTTCTCCTCTAAATTATCTGGAGAGCCATGGTTACTGGGGAAATATTAGACCAGTTAAACATCTCCAATCAGCCTTCCATGTTTGTTGGTTCAATTGACTGAGGGTTGAAAGAATTCAGAAAATGTACTCATATTGGATAGATATTTTTAAAACGTTTACCATTGTTCTTTAAACAATTGAGTCTATGGATCATTTCCTTAGCTTTTCCATTATGGTTGATGCTATTAGTAGCCTAGAGAAGGTTTTAAGTGCATGGCAGCATTTGTTAATGTGATACCATTTGTGCAAGAAAATTGAGACTCTATAGGCTTAGTATCAATAGGAGAACTGAGCCCAGTCCTTCATGGGTGTAGACCACCAATGATATTTAACATGGATAGCACCTGGAAAGCTATTGTCTTGATAGGTGTGATTGATTCTTTGTTTCAGAAAGGAGAATGCTGTCTCAGAAAGGCAAATGAGAAGTCAGTGCTCGTGTGTGTGTGTGTGTGTGTGTGTGTGTACAGGTACAGAGGATGTCAGGTGTCCTGTTCAGTCACTCTCTACAATATGCTCTTGAGACAGAGTCTCTCACTGAACGTGAAGGTGGATACAGTTTGGCGGCCAGCAAGCCCCAGCCATCCTCCTGATTTCCATCTCCATGGCACTGGGGATTATAGGTGCCTGGGCTATGCCTGGCTTTTTTACATGGGTACTAGGCCCCCATGCTCTTATGTGCTAAGTAAGCACTCTTATTCATGGGGCCATCTCTCCAGTCCAGCAAGGGATATTTTGGAGTGAAAATATGTGATACACAATCTAGTAACCTTACTGGGGTCTGTGGGTACTAGAATTATTCAGGAAAGGTTTAAAATTAATATTTAACAGTATGCAGTTTTGTTTTTAGGTGACCTATAATACGTGCCTTTGTCTGGGAGGTGGAATATGCTATATGGCCTTTTAAAGCAGGTGTATGGGGGATGGAGAGATGGCTCAGAGGTTCGGAGAACACGTTGCACAAGACTTAGGTTCAGTTCCCAGCACCTATATATATAATTGCTTATAACTCTTCACAATCAAGTCTCAAGAGATTTGGTGATGTATGACTTCTGCAGGCACCAGGCACTTACATATTGTATATACATACATGTAGGCAACACACTCACACTCACACACACACACACACACATACACACACACACTTTCTCTCTCTCTCTCTCTCTCACACACACACACACATAACATGCTCTCTCTCACACACATACACATGCTCTTTCTCTTTCTCCCCCCCTCTCTCTCACTCACACACACACACACACACACACATACACATGCTCTCTCGCTTTCTCTCCCTCTCTCTCTCTCTCTCTCTCCTCCCCCCCTCACACCCCCCCACACACCCTCAAAGTTTGTATATAATGTTTGACCTCAGGTCAGAATAAATGTTATATCCATAAGTTCCTTCCCAAGTTTATCACTTCTGTGACTTAGGAACATTAAAATCCTCTCTACCAGCTGTTTTGAAATGCTTCAGTAGCTTTTCTACTGAACAATGCTTATTCTATTATTCCTCAGAACATAGAGAATTATTCTTCTGTCTTTACTCCTGCGCCCACTAACCACACTCTCCACATTTCTTTAACCATTTTTTTCCTAGACTCTGATAACTACTATTAATTTTTTACTTCTTTAAAAGTTAACATTTTAGGTTTCGTGTATGAATGAAAGCATACAGTATTTGTTACCAAATAAAATCACATATGTTAGAGAATGATCTAAAGCCAGTAGTGTTTTTCATTAGTTCTCTTACATAAAGTATTTCTTTATTATTATTTAATATTTTAGAAAAATCAGTGTTCAAAATTTAGGCAGTACAAAAGAAAGTGTAAATTAGAAAATTAAACTCACTTATAACCAACCAAAAAGATAGCTATGATTTATATTCGTTCTGTTTTCTTCCAGTATATTTTTTGGTATAATATGTAATTTTAAATTTAGATGAGTTCTATCTCCCATAAAATTAAGATTTTTCCTTTGTAAAACTTGTTCTTTGTAAAAAAAATAATCTTATGTTCTGATATTAATCTATGGTCCTTTAAGCAAACAAGACTTCTCAAAAAGACTTCTAAGCTTAATCTGAGGTCGGTGCTCAGTAGCTGAAGGTCGCATAGATAAATTAGCAAATATGGTTCTCAGGTCTGTCCTCACCATCATGGGAGCATGGGAAAGGCAATCTACAAACAGATAGGCACAAAGTGATCAGGGTAACAGAAGAGACCTAGATGTTTGGAATGCGGAGATGAACGACTCACCTTCAAATGATGACAATTGCCCTGGAACAGCTGTGAAATACAGTTTAGTATTTCTGCCTTTGCAACAAGTTAAGTGGATCAGGCTGTGATTTCTCATGGTAGCAGGCGTGACTTGACCTGCAGTATTTCTAGACTGTTAATAATGGGCAGTTTCATTGGGAGCACCAAATTTTCTTAAAAGCTTGTAGTGAGGCAAGGTCATTCCTTTTGAACCATCAGTTGTTATTGGTGTGCCAAGTTCTTGGAGGAAAGCCTTTGCCAGCAGTCTAAACCTTACAGAAGGTCAGTTCACCTACAGTTTAACAACAAAATTATTCTAGGGTCTTTCCCCCTAAAGGTTCTTACTTAGTCACCCTTGGGTTAAGACCCACCATCCTGGGTTGTAATGAACAGTCAGGACAGGGGGTTGTATTTGTTTTCAGGGCATGTTCTCCTTTTTTTTTTTTTTTTTTTTGTGATGTTACCTATGGTGTTGATAAGCTAGTAAAGGGTTTTTACTGAGGGCTTCATATTGCCTTGTTCTTCTTTCTTTTCTTACCTTGTAAGTTGGACTGCCTTAGACTTTTAGAAGACAGGCACAAAGAAATTATTCTAGGTCTTGCTTCTCTGTGGAGCCATCCACAGTGGCTGTAACTGTAGGTAAGGAACAAGGACCCCCAAAGGGGCTCTAAAGCATTTTCTTTGGGCACATCTTGGACGGAAAAGACAAACAGATTGACAGGGGTCCATAGATATCACCCCATCCCCCTACTGTACACACACATACCACAATTACTGTTGTAGATAAGACCACATTGCCCAGCCTTCAGAGGAAATTATTTGACCACCAAGCCTTCTTATCCTACACATATTTGAGAATTATTTTCTTCATTATAAAGAAAATACTTAAATATATTTTCACTAAAACATTTTTTAGTTATCCAGGCCAAGGAGCTTTCAGAGCTTGCCATATAGGCACGGACATTTGAGTTGTATTCCTAATGCCTATGAAGAAAACTCTGGGTGTGGTGGCACATGCTTATTATATCCCAACTCTGGGGAGAGAGAGGCAGGAAAAACTGCTGAGTACAAACAGTCTAGCAGAATGGGCTTGTTCTGGGCAGTTAGATTTTTCTCATAAAGACACCTGGACCTTGATTGATGAATAAATATGATACCAATCTCTTATCTCTACATGAAGCTGCTTACATGCTAATGTACAATCTTCCATATAGATCCCCCTAACACACACACATACACACACACAGACACACACACACACACTCACTCACAGAGTTTGCACACGCAGTTTACAAATAGAGTTCACACAAACACAGTCCATGTAAGCATACTTAGCACACACATACAGTCCATGGATTCATAGATTATACACAGTTCATGTGCACACATAGTTCACATACACAGCTGACCTAGATATTTTTCTGATAGACAAAAGTAAGCCCCTGCTTTGTTAGGGTGACTTGTTATGCAGTCATATTTGAGACTGATATTGTGATAATTAGTCTTCATATCTACTGGAATGGATTTTCTCCTGAATCAATCAGGAGATGTGGTTAACCCCTACTTTTCCCACCAAGCTCTTCTCCCTCCTCTCTACATCTCCTGGAAGTCTCCACCAGCCGAAGGTTCCTCGCTGTCTGTTTTCATAGTTCAGAAATGGCCAAGTTCATTTGATTACTTTTCTCTGCATTTTACATTTTTTTCGTATTCTTTTTGATTACAACATTCATGGCTCTCTTAAAGAACAGGTGTCTGCAACTTCTGGTTTTGCTTTTAATTTTGAAATAACTTACGTGAAAGACTTTCTAAAATACATTATGATAATCAACAGAAGCTGGGGATTATTTGAATTTTACTAGTGACTTCATAGCAACTATAGTCCTAGCATTGGGGCATGCTCTGTGAGCAGATGTACAAATACTTGGTGAATACTTAGCCTTACTCTGAATGGTCCTTTTGAATTAATATACTCCCTTATACCATGAATAGACTCATGTAATAAAAAGCCAGCACAGGACCTATGAAACCATCCAATACCGTGCCCTACTTTTATAGATTTAAATTCCCCTACAGTTAAGTTTGACTGTTCAGGGAGATGTGGCAGAACTTGGAGTCTAACTGAGGTCTCCTGGGTCCTAAGCTACTTCTGGCTTTTGTTCTCTTAGCTATGTAAGCTCTCAGCTAAGCTTCATGTAGCTCTTGGTACCTCTCCCTGGACTAGCTGGATTATTGTTTTCTTATGTACAGCCCATTTTTACATGCGTTAACACCACTCTTAAGAAAAAAAATTGGTTCCAAACAACAAACAAGACTGGGGGAAAAATCAGAACAAAATCCAAACCCAAAGAAAATGCAGAGATGTACTAATTAATAAAATGGAAATCCTTGCTTTATGTAATGAATGGGGCTTTGCTATAGGTGAGCTCTCTGCAGGCCTTTGGCTTTGTCCTCCCAGGGCTGTCTCAGGATGACTCATGGAAGCAGTGGGGGGGAATAAACTTCCCTGAACTCCCACACTCTCTCTAGACTGTCAGGAGAGGCTAATTGGTCAGGATGGCTCCTACAGCACCACAGGAAGCCTTTGCCTGAAGCCTCCATCAGGAGTTTCCTACTGAATCACTGATTAAAATTGTGACTCATGTCCTGCTAAGTGTCCCTGTGGCCAGAGTAAAAGGCACAATACACCGACTGGCTGAATTTAGCTCATGTGCTCTTTGGGGCTGGTGTTAGGGTGGAGGGAAATGTAGGCAACTTTAAATGCAGGTAACTGGCTACGGCCAGTGAGGATGTAGCTGGTAAATGGCCAAGTTGCCTAAGAGTCCATGAATAACATTTGCCAGAACTCGATGAAAGAAGAAAACATGTGGAGTCTAAGGAGGAATGCGACTGTTTCTCATACATAACTTCATACTGACATGTTTGTGACTTACTCTACTTCTCAGAGAACTTCTTGAAAACTTTTGTTTGTGTGCCATTATTCTAGGCAACTAGGACTTCGGAGACGATGAAATGTAGCAATAAAGTTCCTTCTGAAATGGAAAGACAGATTCTGGCTTTTTCTGAGACAGGGAGGTATTGGTAGTCAATAGGATTGAGTAGAATTATAAAGGTATCATAGACATTTTCTGCTATAATATTCCAGATCCTTGAGAACATTTGGATGATATCTTTCTACTCTGAGACTTCTTGTCACTCAGGGATTTCTTGCTCCTTTGATTAATCCAAATCCACTCACTTTATGGTTCAATGGAACCTTATATTCTGAAGTCAAGTTATTTAACAGAAAGCCAAATAGCTCAGACGTCCAGCAGGGACATCTAGAATAAAGACAGCAGAAATCTAGAATAAAGACAGCAGAAATCTAGAATAAAGACAGCAGAAATCTAGAATAAAGACAGCAGAAATCTAGAATAAAGACAGCAGAAATCTAGAATAAAGACAGCAGAAATCTAGAATAAAGACAGCAGAAATCTAGAATAAAGACAGCAGAAATCTAGAATAAAGACAGCAGAAATCTAGAATAAAGACAGCAGAAATCTAGAATAAAGACAGCAGAAATCTAGAATAAAGACAGCAGAAAGGCAATCAAACCGAGTTCTCTGTAGACCCTGGTAAGACTGGAAAATTATTCTTCACAAGTTTATAGTAGTGGGATGTGAGGTACAGTCATGTAACTAGCTTTCTTAATAAAATGTGAGAAGAGTTCTAGACTATTTTCAAGGGAAGATTTGAAAGCCACATTTCTCTGTGTCCATTACTTGTCCTGTTGATTTGATAACATTCTCTGAAATAAAAAGAGGCTCAAATTCTAGGGTATAGTCCATCATGGTGGGGAAGTCAGGCCAGTGTGCACTTGAAGCAGGTAGTCACATTGCATCTGCCACCAGAGCACAGAGGTATGAATGCTGGTACTCAAATCATGTTTGCTCTTTTTAGCAATGATTTATTTGTTTTGAGTTTGACTTTCTAATATAGTTATATCATCTCCTCTTCACCTCTGTCTTTCTAGATCCTCCCTAATATCCTTTTTCTATTTTCTTTCAAATTTATGTCCTCTTTTTTATTGTTGTTCCTTACACACACACACACACACACACACACCCATCCACACACACACACACGCACACACACACACCTACCTAAGTTCTTAAGTATAACCTCTCAGTCTGTATATGTTACTTGTGTGTATATTTTCAAAGCTGGTCAGTTGGTATTGAATATAATCAGTTGGTGTGCTCTTCCCTGGGGAAGACTATCTCTCCTGCTCTCAGCATTCCACGTTGACTATAGTTGTCTCTGTAGGGCTGAAGCCTTTGGAATTCCACCTGTCCATGTTAGCATGTTTATTCCTGCTGCACTTATTTCAACTCATGTTTATGTAGTTGCATCGGTAAGACATCATTTTGTAATGTCTGACATTCCTAGGAGACACAACCTCATTGCACATATCTGATCCTCCAGCTTTTACAAATTTTCCATCCCCTGCTACACAACAATCCCTAAGTCTTATGTGTGGAAATTAATTTTAGATGTATCCATTAGAACTGGGCTCTACAGTTCTGCATTTTGATTGGATATAATTTTTTTTAAAGGTCTCTGTCTATTTCAAAGAGAGGTTTCCTTGACAAAGTGAAGAAAACACTTATCTGTGTGTATGAGACCAAATGTTTAGTGTAGTTAGGGATTATGTGGGTTTAATGAAGTGTTGGCTGTAGCTTCTTTTCTAGGATACATGACCTCATTATTACTGTGTAGTTAGCTGTTTTTCTAGCATCATGCATGCTTTTCCTTTTTTGAGCAGTCTGATCAGATTTTTTCAGTCTAATTTGAAAGCTATTGGCTACAACTATGTTATGCAAACCATTACTGCACCCTCAGGTTATTGTGCTATGCTGGTAAATGTTGTGGTTCAAGGCATCAAGATAGTTAGGACTATGGGTGGGTTTTCTCTTTTAGAAGATGGCATGGTGCCTTCTCATATCATGAAGGCTAGTTTTCAGGTAGGAGGCTTTTAGGTCAGATCCAGTTCAGGGTCCTCTGGGACCTGAGTCTGAAATATAAACTGTCTCCAGCAGTAGGAATTTAGCTTCTCTCATACTCTCTTTTTATTTAATCTAAAATCCCAGCCTCTGGAATACTGCATTCCATAGCTGAGATGTGTTTTCACACTTCACTTAGCTTACGTTGTACAGTCTCTCATAGGCATGGCTAGAGGCTTTTCTCCAAGATAATTCTAGATTCTCTTATAACTGACCAGCACTATTAATCATTATATTCTTTTCCTGTCTTGGTACTTTTAGAGTCATTAAAAACAAACAAGTGAACAAGGAGCTCTTGATCTTTATGAAAGGCTCTCTCTGCCTCTCTATATGAATGAAATGTGTGTGACTGTATCAGCAGCCTGGAAGCTCTGCAGGGGAGTTGCTGACATCTGAGTTAAACATTGAAGGTTTGGACATCGGACATTGGACTGTTACCCTGACTGTCTGACTCACACAAAATCAATCAAAATCCTTTCTCAGAAGTGCTATTGAAAAAACAGTGAAAAGTGCTCTCCTTTTGGTAGAAGGCCAACCTGGAATGTTACGTTGAGTGTGTCTGTGCAGGCACATAGAGGTCATAAGATAGCCAGAGATGTTACTAAGGTGTTAGCCACTTTGACTTTTAAGACAGGCTCTCTCACAGGCCTGGCACTTGCCAAGCATGGTAGGCTAGTTGGCTAGCAAGCCCCATTCTTTCCTCTGCCTTGCCAGTACTGAGATGACAAGCACATTGCCACAATGTGCATCTTTTTACATGGGATCCTCCCAGCCTTCATTTACCATTTTTAAACCTTTTGAGTTAATGTGTTAAGTACGTCTTGGGACGAAGTTGTAATGATGTAAGATGAGAGTTGAGCTTTCAGAAGAGGTGCACAATACAAGATCGTAACCTCTCTTAGGCAATATAAGAAAGGAATCTCAACCCAAAGATTGATTTTTTTTATTGGATATATTTTGTTTGCGTTTCCAAACACATGGACACTGGGGAAAACTTCCTGTACAGAATGCCAACCAATGGCTTATGCTCTAAGATCAAGAACCAACAAATAGGACCTCATAAAATTGAAAAGCTTCCATAAGGCAAAGGACATAGTAATAAGGACAAAATGGCAACCAAAAGAATGGGAAAAAGTCTTTGCCAATCCTACATTCAATGGAAGGATAATATCCAATATATACCAAGAACTCAAGAAGTTAGACTTTAGAGAATCAAATAACCCTATTAAAAAAATAGGGAACAGAGCTAAAAAAAGTATTATCAGCTGAGGAATACTGAATGGCTGAGAAGCACTTAAAGACATGTTCAGCATTTTTAGTCATCAGGGAAATGAAAATAAAACAACCCTGTGATTCTACCTCACACCAATCAGAATGGCTAAGAGCAGAGGAACACTCCTCCATTGTTGGTGGGATTGCAAGCTGGCACAACCACTCTGGAAATCAGTCTGGTGGTTCCCCAGAAAATTGAACATAGTGCCAGTTGAGGACCCAGCTGTACCACTCTTGGGCATATACCCCAGAGATGCTCCAACATATAGTAAGGACACATGCACTGCCATGTTCACAGCAGCCTTTTTTTGTAATAGCCAAAAGGTGGAAAGAACCCAAATGTCCTTTGACAGAGGAATGGATATAGAATATGTGTTACATTTACACCACGGAAAGATTGATTATCTTTATCACTTGGTTTGGGGCATGTCTCTAGGGAATTGTCTTGAGCATGAAGTGATGAAATTATGTTTCAGCCTTCAGTAGAAATCAAGATCCTTAGCCACGGATTTCTTCACAGGCCAGCAAGCAGCATTCTTCTATGATTCCTTGCTACTTTCTTAAGGATGGACCATGACTTGGAAGTAAATTTCTTCCCTCAAATTTGCTTTTGGTCAGAGTATTTTATCACAGCAAGAGGAATCAAACAAGAAGACAGCTTTAAAGAGAGATCAAGGAAAATACTTTCACAAGATAACAAATTGTTTCTCTGTCTCTCTCTTCATTTTTTTACCTGTAAGTGATGCTAAGGATTAAGACTAAAATCACAGGCCTCTTCATACTTCTCTAACTCTCCAAGAGCCTTTGAGTTGTGATAAATAGAAAGAAAACATCAAAAGTGACAATTACATTGCCTTTTCCAAAAAAGACTTGGCCTTTAAATTGGAATCAATAAAGCTTCAGCATTTCTTATTCACACTTTTGGGTGGCAAAACAAGATTGATATAGGAGGAAAGACAGAGAAATACAAGAAAAATTTGGCTTGATACTCATTGCTAGCTACCTTAGAACATTCACCCCTTTTCTTGTTCACTCCTTTAGAGATTTAAAATTTTAGATTTCCCAAGACTGAGTGATTTTTTTTTTGGAATTGTTGATCCATTTATCTAACACCCTTGTGGAAGCTGAGAGGAACTTGATTTGGCTCATCTCTCTCGAGTAGAAGAGAAAACCAGATGCTAAACCCATATATTCATCTCTTCACCACATAATATGTCAATCCCACTGCTAAATTCTGCAGTGTTTAAATGCCTTAAAATGTGGGGGAGAATTCAATCTCATGACATTTATTATCACACTCCCCTCCCTGTAGCTCCTGTGACTTTATCTCATGCAGCCACTATGGGTGTCCATCCTAACTGGAGCACTTCATCCAGAAGGTCTGTGAGGACCCTTCTTTTCCCTCCTCCAAATAAGGCCTGGCCTGAGCCCTGCTCTAAAATGAATGCACATGCTTTTTATGAGCTATTTGTCATCATAGGGCATAGCTCTCATGAGCTTAGAAAGTTCTCTTGTCTTCCCAGAACAGTCTTAATATGTAACAGGGATTTCAAAGTTTGGTTGAATGCATTTTAAGATTCAATTACTCAAGTCTATACACGATCAAAAAGAACCATTATTAATTTGAAACACTAGGTGTGTGAGAAAGGCATGTCACATGGAGACATGTAGATTTATGTTAGGGTAATACATGATTGGACAGTGAAGAGGTAGCCAGGGAAAAGGTAGGAAAACAGAAGAGGAGCAGAGATTGGGAAAAAAAAAATCAAGATGGAGCTGGAGAAATCGAACCTAGATCCTGGTGGCCATAATTGGCGATAGGTATATGAATATTTTTAAGGGATTTTATAATTCTTTTTATCCCTTATAGAAGGGCAGTTTGTATCTTTGTTTATTGTTTTTAATATTACTTTGTAGAGGGTTCGTGGATTGAGAATCTAATATATAAACCTGAAAGACCCCTGCAGAGGAGAAACCCTCACTCAAGTCTCGGGATAACACCACCCCCCGCCCCCAAGAACTCACGACAGACCATTCTTGCTGCAATTACACGAAGATTTTTAATGGAGCAGTGCACTGAGGTCAAGACTCATATCCCACGCAGGAGTAGAGGAGTCTGATCTCGAGTGGCTGAAAGAAGAGGGTTTTAAAGGAAACAAACCAGAAGCCGGGGGAGGGGGGTGAGTACGTCACTGGAGAATACCAAAAATACCAGTGAAGAATCGTAACGGAAATACCTGGTTTCTCAAGATTGCCTATAAGGTGAAAATTACCAGTGAAGAATTGCGAGGGGAACATCCGGTTTCTCAAGATTGTTTATGATGTGTTATTTAACTTTTATGTTTTTATGGTCAGTCAATTTCTGAAACAGAGTCACCCTGACCTTAAGGCCATAAATTCTTTATGGTCAGCCAGTCCTTGAAACAGTGTCACTGAACTGGCTATCCTACATTTTTGGCTCTACTCTACCTGCTAGGGGTCTTCTACTTTACCTGTTAGGGGGTCAGGATTTATCCTGGTCTTTCAAACCTACAAAGAAAAGCAACCCGGCTTTGGAGTAATGTTTGAGTTTGTGCTGGGCGGTAGTGAAAAGAAACACACCGGGGCAGTCATAGCCACCCTGGGCAGAAGCAGTGGGGCAGGTGGAGTGAACTGCCTGGGAAGGGAACCATGTGGAGAAGGCAGCTTGGACCCAGGGACAGGGTCCATGTGTTTGGCTCTATACTAACTGTAGTCCTCTGGAAAAGTAGTATGTGTTCTTAATCACCCAGACATCTCTCTATCCCTTCATAAATATTTTTTTATCTACCGTTTTTACTCGTTGGCTTCAAATGAGGAACTAATAATTTCTAGATAGCACATATTTTCAGTGTTAGTCAATAAGACTAGAGATAAAAGAAGGGGAAAAACAACCCCACAGAGTTCTTGTGAGTAATTCCATGAATTACTTTCCTGCTTTGTGAAAAGGCTGGTTTGTTGTGCAGATGGGTCAGCCCAGAGGCCCTTGTCTTGCAAAGCTGTGAACTGCAGTCTCCAGAGCAAGCAACTGAGGGGCAAGATGACATTACATCCTATTCTGAGGCAGCAGGCTGGACTGCGTCTCTGGAGACACTCTTGGTCTTGGCCTCCTCTTCCAGATTAAGGAAGCTCTGCCCACTTAGTAACAGGCTGGCAAGAGGCATGATGGGAAAAAAGGGTTTTGATGATAGTTCAGAAATGTTAAGATTTGGTGTTTTAAATCTCTGTTTCTTCATGGGTAAAGTTAGTGCAGGCCAGCTAAGAGTCTGAGTATCAGAGACAATATTTTTTTTTTAAATGTTTATCTGTCCGGAAGTCTGAAAAGGACAATGAGCTCATCTTTATTATCCTTGTTGATATAAGCAGGGAGTGATTCTGTCAGTAGGTGAGTGTCACAGGCTTTGTCTCCTTCTCTGATTCTTGCATCATATTATTTTCAAAAGATAGAAGGGGGCACAAGAGATAGAAGGGGGCACATCCATTTCTTTCTAGACAGAAAATGGACAGCTGTTTAACATATTTGAGAAAGCAACAGGGTGGAAGGCCCAGAGTTCAGTGAAACAGTGGCTAATGTTCCTAGCACGTGTGCAAATGGATGTGATTTGCATATATTTAAAGAGTCTCTCATTTCTGAGTATCTTTATGCAGCAGGTGCTGGGTTGGTTAGATAGCTCAGTTGTGCAACATGCTTTCTATGTTAGTATGGACACAAGAGAGAACTGACTCCTGACAGTTGTCCTCTGACCCTTATATATGTCATATAAAGAAGAATCTATATAGGATGATGATTCCGATTTAGGTGAACTAGGTCAGTTTTATTTTGTCCAGGTGCGCAGCTTATATCTTTATTAATTGGCAGTGAATTTATTGTGTGGATGTATTGTGGACTGAGAATTTAACACGTAAATCTAATTGTTAAAGTACAAGTTTCTAGATCTTTGATTTACTGGGCAAAGAGGACAGTGTGTAAAAGCAGTAACTAAGAGTTTGCTGGAGCGCGTGGGTCTGGCTCTGTTGCTGGCACGGAGAGGGAACACATGGGGCCTCGGAACTCGATGTGTGTCTCAAGCAAGGTAAAACCCCACCTAGGGTGACAGTATGGGAAAGCAAATGCAGAGAGACAGCCGGAGAGCACAGCTCCCCA
This sequence comes from Micromys minutus, assembly GCF_963924665.1. Lineage (NCBI taxonomy): Eukaryota > Metazoa > Chordata > Mammalia > Rodentia > Muridae > Micromys > Micromys minutus. Next base: position 5,682,674 of record NC_137953.1, read on the forward strand.
CCGGAGTGGCTTGTGGACCCCACGGAGTGAGAACACGCAGGAACTCTTAGCCACCCATCCATCTTTAATATTTACTGCAGCACATACACATAGACACAGGTACATATACATAAACACATGCACACACATACACATGCACATACGCACATAAACACAGATACATATACATAAACACATGCACACACATACACATACACATACACACATAAACACAGATGCACGCATGTACACACACGCACACACACTCTAATGATGACGATAGTAGTAATAATGAACAAAATATTCTTCTAAGAGGAGGTGGCAGCTGCTATGAAAATACAGATGCGAGAGTCAGAGGACTCTGCTCTAGGGGACAGAATCTCTTCTCTCTGTCCCCAGATATAAAACGTCTGTACACCGATGAGCAGTCGAGACAGAGAGGCTTTGCTCATCACTATGGCTGTGATGTCCTTTTAGACGCTCTATGACTTTCCTCTGTTCACTGGGCCACATTCATCTAAAACTGATTGTGAATTGATGTGAGAGGAAAAAACTTATCATTAACAGCCGCTTGTGACCTGAAAATATACTAAAAATGAGCTTAGTGTATGTTGGTATGGGGTGTGTGTCAGGGGGTGGGCAGTGCTCTGGATAGATCCATTCAGGGAGGCCAACAGGCAAAGGGGAGGATGTAGCCTCTAGCCACAGCATAGAGAATCCCCTTGAGATGCCTTCTTTTGGTAAACTAGACACTGAATCCTACAGAAATTTTTTTTCAGGAGAGTTCAAGCATCTTCTGGGCATGTGCACCTTGCCTCTTCAAATAAAAGCAGGAGTTTATTTGCAAAGCAAAAAGGGGACATGAAAGCAGCCAAGTTAGAAGAACATTTGCTGACCTCCCCCAACCCGGTGGTTGCAGAGAAAATAACCAGTATCTGGATTAGAATGTGGTTCGAGGCTGCAGAAGAGGTGGGCATGTGAGGGAGAAGAAAACCTGTGAGATAAGGGGGAAAAGACTAAGAGAGAAGAACTGAGAGGAGAAAGTGACATATATGAGAAGCAGAACCTATAAATAACAGGTATGCTACAGAGGGAACAAGAACAAAAAATAAACGAATTTAAATGAAAAGCTTTGCGCAAACTTGCACATGAAGATTGAGAAAGGAAAATCTATTCTAGGCAGAGAGGATGGAAAGAAACCAGGCATGTGTATTTCATTACAAAGACATTTAGATTTTAAAAATAAAAAAAAAAAAAAAAAAAGGAGAAGGAATTTAAGGGGGAAAAGCCTGTTTCTTTCGAAGCCTAAAATGTCTCAGTTTTGCAGGACCAAAGCTGAAAGTCAGTAGGTACAACAAGACTTAAGGCATTTCAGTGGGCAAACCCCACTAGTAATTTAATAATTCAATACATATCCACAGAAGCACACATACCAATAAGCTCAGAGGATACAGGATAGAGTGTGCTGTGTGAGAGGATGTTCTCAGGGATGGGGAGATTAGGAGGAATATGGGGAATCATTACCTAATGTCTTTGGAATAATATTGCAGTGTGGACAGGGAGACATCAGGGCCTGACTTGGGAACATAATATTCAAAAGAAGCTTTGAGCCAGACATATCAGCACAGGCCTCTAATCCCAACACTTAGGAGGCAGAGGCAGGGGGACTCTCTGCTGAGTTTGAGGTCATCCTGGTCTACATAGTGAGTTCCAAGACAACTAGAACTATGTACTGGGGCCTGTTTCAAAAGAATAAAACAAAACAAGAATACCCACACAGAAAAGCTTTTATAGAACAATTGGTGTTTGAGCCTGTCCTGGTTAGTCTGTCAGCTTGACAGACTAGATTCATCTGAGAAGGCAGTCTCAACTGAGGGATTGCCCAGGAAAGATTTTCCAGTGGGCATGTCTCTCAGGATTGTCTTGAGTGGTAATTGGAGTAAGAAGGCTCAATCCACAGTGGATATCACCATTTGCTTTGCAAGTAGTCTTGGGCTGTGTATTAAAGCTAAGTTTGGCATGAACCTTGGTGATCCAGCAAGTAATATTCCTCTGTTGTTTCTGCTCAGTCTCAGCAGTGGACTGTGAGCTGGAAGTATTAACCGAAGAAAATTTCCCTTTTCCTCTAAGTAGCTTGTTAATGTTTTATCACAGCAACATGATAGAAACTAGAACCAAGTTATATGATTTGTTATTATTATTATTATTATTATTATTATTATTATTATTATTATTGTTAATTTTACATAGGCTGTATTTAGTGCACATGTACCATGTACTTTGAGTGTATTATTCTGCACACCCACATTCTTCATCTTTCTTCCTCTCATTGGTTTTGTTTCTTCCACCAGGGGTTTTACTATTGCTTCCCTGTTGTCTGGACATTTATAATTCCATGTGCCTATAAAGTCTAGGACCCACAAATGATCCCAGACATAGGGTATTTGCCTTATTGGCCTTGAGATTCCATCTCACCCAAATGAGAATGAAAGTCATCAAGAAAACAAACATCCACAAACAATGACAGGAGTGTGGACAAAGCCTAACCTCCCAGCCAGCTGGTGAGAATGCAAACTAGCTGACCACCATGGAGATCAGCGTGAAGAGGCCTCATGCCCTGGCAAAGGATCTACCACAGGGCTAAGCTACCCCACTTATCTTTGAGGTGAACCATCTCTGAGAAATGACGTTTCAAGAATGGCTCTGCATTAGAAGCAAAAGTGGGAAAAGGAAGAGGAGAGGATGGGGTTAAATTTGGAGCAGTTGAAATAACTAGATGCTACAGTGGGTCCAGGAGACTGGAAGTGTAGGGCTAGTGGGCAGACAGCCATAAGAGCTGATAATGTTGAGTGAGCACAGACCCTGGCAATATCAGATTTGAGAAAGACAGGGGTGGAGTGCTCCCTGAATGTATCTATAGCCTTCTCTGGAACACATAACATGACACCCCATTGAGAGGACCATTGGCAATCAGTCACATCATATAGCACTTGAAGTCCTCCATGCAAATAGAGCACCATTAACATTTTGAAATCAGCCAATGGGAAACATCTACCCTCAAGATTTATGTAGTCCCTGTCTACATGGAATAAATAAACCACATAAATTCTACCAAGGATCGTCTGAGAGTAACTGTCTTTACTAAGCTGTAACACTCCAGAAGCCTTCAGGGCTGCATCTTGGATCTGAGTGCCTGGCCAGGCTCATTCTACCCCATCTGCCAAGCTGCTGCTGCTGTACCACTGTAGCTGACCAGAGACCTAGGACCCTGGGTACCACCCCATCCCCATCCCCACAGGCTGCCCAAACCTCTTTGCTTCTCTTCTAAGATCTACAACACTTGCAGCATTTCAGGCCAGACTGGAGTCCTGTGGAGCCTCTCATCCCCACGCTCCATTTTGCTCCATTATCCCTGGTCTGGTTTGGTATAGAGGCATCTGACACCCCAGAGAGAAGCAAGAAGACAGCTAGCAGATGACATGGAAGGATGTGAAGCGAGGAGGGCACAGCTGCCAGTCAATCAACAGTGCATGCAGTTGATTGCTGAACATGCCTCAGGAAGAGAGGAGTTTGGTAAGAGGGTACAGACAAGAGCCCACGGTGCCCTGAGTAGGTTCATAGAACAGAAAGAATGCATGCCTGAGTTTTACAGCTCTTGGTTTGTGAAGTTGGTAGAGTGATAAAAATCTATAATTGAGGAGATTGTCTATGCAACTGTATCTTTAAGGAACGCCCAAGATGATGGTGAGAAAAGGTCATTTTAGAACTAGACAAGGCCTTTAGGGTTTTAGAGTACAATATAAACAATTGGAGAAATTAAAGCCAATCCGGTCTCAATAGTCAAAGGAATTCAAAAGACAGTGAGTTAGATTCTCTCTTGAAACCTCTTACTTCAGAGCACAGGTTAGGATTGTTGGTGCTACGGCTTAAGCATCTCATGAGTTCTCTGCAGAGATTTACACTGTGTGTTCTTCTTGGAGAGCATTTTGACAGTATGTGCCGGTATGTTCAGTTGTATGTGCTTTTGATGCTGCCGTCCTTTTGCTCTTTAGAGCTAAGCTTTTAGCTTAGATATTTTGTTAGAGGTGGCACTTCTTAATTTTCTAGAATGGCACTGCTTGCTTCCTATTTGTACTCCCATGTCTTAGGCTTTTCATAATCTTTCCTATTACATTTACTCATTCATGTGTGTGTGTGTGTGTGTGTGTGTGTAGTGCACATGTAGAGGTCAGATGACAACTTGTTGGAGTGGGTTCTCTCTTTCCACAATGCAGATTCTGAGGGAATCAAACTTATATCAGCAGTCATGGTGGTAAACACCTTTCCCCACTGAGCCCTCTTTCCAGCCTTGTATGTCAGTTTTTATAATTTATCATTATTCCATATTTACAAATTTACACACATGTTCAGAGATGGAGAAGAGAGTGTAAGACGCGAGGAGGAAAAACAAAAAGGAATAAATTGAGAATGTTTTCTATTACATTTACCAAGGCAATGGAAGCATAACCTGGGGTCCACTTGTTGATATTTTAAAATGTGTCTCTTACTTGTATAGCTTTTGTATTTATATTGATAATTTATGATTTAATTTAATTTTTTATTCACTTTACATCCTGCTCACTGCCCCTTCTCCCAGTCACCCTTTCCCACAATCCTCTCCCCATCCACCCTTCCCCTTCTCTAAGTGGGTAAGGGTTCCCCTGGATATACCCCCACCATGGCACATCAAGAATCTGTGACACTAGGTGCTTCCTCTTCTTCTGAGGGCAGACAAGGCAGCCCTATGCTGATAATTTTTAATAAAACTGTCTTAAAATGAAATAGACTTGGAACCAACATTACCTCTCATGGTTAACTCAGATGTACATAAAATAATTATGCAAAACAATAAGAAATAAAAGTCCCACTCCTTCAGATTATTCATTTGGAGACAGATGATCTAAACCAGAGGGCTAGATGAACTTGGAGCAGACAATCCCAATCATGGCCAAGAGCAAAGGGAATGGATGAATGCATGCTTCCATTCAGTTCACCTCCTCTACTTTTACAAGGGAATGGTGCCACTCAGAGTGGGCTAGGCCTTACCTCATCAGCTAACTAAATCAAGAAAATACCCTGCTCAATTAGAACAGAAGTGTCTAGCAGTAGGGGATGGGGAATTAGGAGTAAGCACCAGAAAGTCCCAGATGCCAAAAAAGCAAGAGGCTCCCAGGACCCAACGGGAATGACATTAGCTGAAATACCCAACAAAGGGGAGAGAGAACCTGTCCATCATATCCAGAGGTTAGGCATAGCTTTCAATTGACATACAAGGCCACCCACCCATCTTAAAAATATTAACATTGAATTGTTCTTATCTAAGGGAAATGCAGGGACAAAGAGTGGTAGAGAGACTGAAGGAAAGGGCATCCAGAGACTGCCTGTACTGGGGGTTTTGTGTCAACTTGACACAAGCTGGAGTTATCACAGAGAAAGGAGCCTCAGCTGAGGAAATGCCTCCATGAGATCCAGCTGTAAGGCATTTTCTCAACTAGTGATCAAGGGTGGGAGGGCCCAGCCCATTGTGGGTGGTTCCATCCCTGGGCTGGTAGACCTGGGTTCTATAAGAAAGCAAGCTGAGCAAGCTAGGGGAAGCAAGCTAGTAAGTAACATCCCTCCATGGCCTCAGAGTGGGCGAGGCCTTCCCTCATCTCTGCATCAGCTCCTGCTTCGTGACTTGCTTGAGTTCCAGTCCTGAATTCCTTTGGTGACGAACAGCAATGTGGAAGTATAAGCTGAATAAAACCTTTCCTCCCCAACTTGCTTCTTGGCTATAGTGTTTTGTACAGGCATAGAAATCCTGACTAAGGCACTACCCCACATAGGGATCCATACCATTTGTAGACACCAAACCCAGACACTATTGCTGATGCCAAGAAGCACTTGCTGACAGGAGCCTGTATGGCTGTCCCCTGAGAAGCTCTGTCAGAGCCTGACCGATAGAGATGTGGAAGCTCAGCTGCTCACAGCTAACAATAGGAACGAACACAGGGATCTCAATGAGCGAGGGGAAGGACTGAAGACACTGAAGGGGTCTGCAACTCCATAGGAAGAACAACATCAACCAACCACACTCCCCAGAGCTCCCAGGGACTGAATCACCAACCAAAGAGTACTCATGGAGGGACCCATGGTTCCAGCTGTTTATGTAGCAGAGGATGACATTATCTGGCATCCATAAGAGGGGTGGGCCTTGGTCCTCTGGAGATTCAATGCTCCAGTGTAGGAGAATGCTAGGGTAGTGAGGCAGGAGTGGGTGGGTGGGTAGGGGAGTTCCCTCATAGAAGTGGGGAGGGGGAGGGGAAGATGGGATAGGAGGTTTGTGGAGGGGAAACTGGGAAGGGGAATAACATTTGAAATGTTAACAAATAAAATAATGAATAAAAATTAAAAGAAAGAAAAAAACAAAGAAAAGAAAATACCCTGCAGATTGGTCTATGGTAATCATTGACTCTAGATTGTTTCAAGTTGATAGTTGGACATACAATTTTCTTCTATATAGGGCTGACCAGACAAACACTAGGGTAAGGCTGTATACTACATGGACACAAATACACATAGGCCTGTGCAAGGTCACATATACACATATACACACATAACCAATTATGTACCAATTGTAGAAAAACGGTTAAGAGGAATGAGGAGGAGCAAAGAGAAAGCTACACACTCAGACTGAAGATGTAGCTTGGGTGAGTACGGCTGTATTTGTCCAACAGTTTCATTGGAATTGAAACAGTTCCTCTGGGAGGGGAGGCAAAAGAAAAATCAATAATTAAACATATTTCATATGTCTTGGATACTGAAACTTTCAAGATTCAGATACACACACAGACACACACACACACACACACACACACACACACACACCATTTCTTGGGGTTATAGAATCAGTAAATAATCCCTGAATGAGCCTCTGCCCAGCCAAGCTACCTTGAGAGAAAGGACATTTCTCAGGCCTACTGAGCTGCCTACAAAGATATACAGAGCGCTCCAGGATTGCAGCTCTTGTGAATCATCACTGGTGCTGGGCTGGCCTTCATGGTGTGTGGTTGCATTCCTGTTTCTATAAGAAACCCCTCACACATACCTGTTATAGTCCCAATAAAGACTTTGGTGCGGTTGTTACTTTGGTCTGTCTCTGGTTTCCTTTGTGGGGTGGTTCTGTGTGTGTTACCTCTCCCTAGGAAGATGTTCTCACACAACACTGTTCAGCTCTGCCTGTTTTTGAGGGAGAATAAATCTCTAGTGAAATTCCCTCCCCGACAGCCCAGGGAGCACTCACCTGGGGATTCGGACAGACAGCTCATGTTTCTTGTGCAATGGGCTGTTAACTTCAGTGTGGAGATTATGCATATCTTCTAGAGCTCATCGAGGTGGCGTCTGTTTATAAACAGTGTAAGCTAGCATCATGCATCAAGTTCTGAATTAGATAAAGTTTTACTTGAATAATAACTTTTGGTGGTATTTGAATAAATGATATAAAAATAAAGATCACAGAGAGCCACCATTTCACCCTCAGGGGCAACATTTGGTCATCTCATTCATTAATATTATTAGACATCTCTATAATAGAAATATTCAGTGTTTTATGTAAATGTAAAAAAAGTGAGTAAGTCATGATTATTTTGTCTCATTGATATTCTTCAATTTAACAGTAGATGCTTTAAAGAAATAAGCTAAATGCGATAGTTCTGTCAAACTGTTAATGAAACATTTAGAATTTTAATAAATTATAACATATTTATATGAATCAAATGATAAAAATACTAAATTTCTGAATGTAATTTTTTAAGTTACAAACCTCAGAGGAAGCATCTTGCCTACATATATTATAACCTTTATATCCACGTTTTGATAGTTATTTATAGTGTCTTAAATTTTATCTTCTAACTTTCTCAACTCTCTCCAATATACCATTATTTTTCCTTTCCATATCCATTTATTTGTGTGTGTGTGTGTTTGTGTGTGTGTGTGTGTGTGTGTGTGTATGTGTCTGGAGAGAGAGAGAGAGAGAGAGAGAGAGAGAGAGAGAGAGAGAGAGAGAGAGAGAGAGAGAGATAGTTTGCTTGTGGAGGTCAGAACAAGATACACAGTTTTCTTGTCTCCTCCTATGTAGACTAAGAATCTAATTGAGGTCATCAGGTTGGGCAGCAAACCCCTTTACTAACTAAGCCTTGTTTCTGGCCCATATTCTAGATTTTACACCTTCTCTCTTGTGAAATGGTTTCTTCTGAGCATAAGCAACTCTTTGTGATATGAAATCCAGGGAAATTTGACATGAATCTAACTTACGCTAGGGCAAGCTTGCGATGTATTTTGGTTGTGATTGATAGAGACCTCAGAAAATCCATCCTGCTGTGCACCTCTGTCACCATGACTTCCAGTGGGTGTTAGACATGCAAGGACAGATGGCAAAGAGCCACTCCAGCCATTCTTAATCAGTCATCTAGAGCCATGGTTGATCTATAAGAGAAGTTTAAAAGGGAAAAGAAATTCATGAGGTGTAGGCTGTGAATTTCAGTGGAACTTTTTCAGACTGAGAAGAACCTCAAGTTGAGAGAAGGAGTTTGCTAAAGCTACACATGACTTGAAATCTGAACCAGGAGCAAACCATACCCAACATTGCATGGATTTTATTAAACTATGCTTGTTATATTCTGTGAGATTAAACCTAAAGATAAAACCTATCATGAAGGGTTGGCACAATGATTGAGTGCTTGCTGTACAGTTATGATAATCTGAATCCTGAAACCTAGCACTCTGGAAAAAGTTTGGTGTGGCATCATGTGCCTATAAACTCACTCTGGAAGAGACAGACACACAAAACCCTGATGGCCAGCCATACTGGTGAGTGCTGGGTTCAGTGAAGAGATCATATGTCAAAAATAAGGCCTTCACACATGCATGCATCATATAATACAGTAAAAGCCATACTACAAGGAAGAAGATGAAGTCTTCCACAGCAAAACTCTGATTTGGTAAAACTCTTCATTGATGGCTGGGGTGATATTTGGGATAGTTGGGATGTTTGATACACCAGGAGGAGACCCTGAGTTAGATTTCTAGAATTAATGTAAAACAAAACAAAACAAAACAAAACAAAACAAAACAAAAAAAAAAAAAAACAAAAATAGCATTAGTGATGTGCTAGGGAAATAGAGAAAGAAAGATTTCTGGGACTTTCTGGTTAGCCACACAAGCCTCCTAGATGAGGTCTACCAGTGAAAGTTCTCTCTCAAAAATTAATAATAATAATGAAAAAAGAAATGAGGAACAAAATCCAAGGTTGTCCTCTTTGACTTAACCATGCACAGAGATACAATGAACAGCCAGAAATGTGCATTTGTACATAGGAGCACACACATCTACTTTCTTTTTCTCCTTCTCCTTTCACCTCACCCCCTTCTTTTCCCCGTGTGTGTGTGTGTGTGTGTGTGTGTGTGTGTGTGTTTGTGTGTGTGCATCTCCTTCTCCCCCTCTCTGCCTATTGCATGTATTCTGTGTTGTGATGTTAGATGTTCCTTTCCTGGTAGAAAGCAGGATTAGGCTGATCTTGATGAAGAAGCCACATGGAGTAGGAGAGAGCAATGGAGAGATCTTTAAAGGATCACTTCAAAAGGGCTTTGTTCAATTGTTCTTGCTAATTCCTAGTAACATTTCATTTATGAGAAGGGTGGAAAAGAAAAGGGTATGTATATGTAAATGTATATGTATATATATATATATATGTATCAAATAAAACATGAAATGTGAATAAATGTACAATTATTTGTTTCTGACACTGTGCCTGGGAAGACATGAACATATATATACTTAACCTAAATAGAAAACCCATTACAGATCAAAGTGATAATACCACTTAAATCCAGTGTGGTGAAGCTATGAGTTTACTGGGCTTATTTACAAGAGTACTGGCTAGGGGTTACTTAAAGAATCATGAACAACCAAGAGACAGCTGTATCACATAAAGACCACTCCAGTGTGGAAGAAGAATCATGAATACGAGAACCCTGGTGTTCTTTGTATAACTAGCATGCAGATCAACAGATCAGAGAGTTTCTTCTCAGTGGTCATTAATATTTAATACATTTGAGACTGGAGGTGCTTGTGAGTCTACTAAGCTTGAGGGACTTCCTGAGATTTGTGAGTTGCTTGCTCCTAGAGTCTTAGTGAGCCTCCCTTTATAACTTCCTGACACTCAATGAGTTTTTCTTTAGGGTGGAATGTTTTAAGTCAGAGGCCACTGCTTCACTACACCCTTAAAAGGTAAAGATTAGTATTCTTATTTCCTAAATGTTCTGATCCTGAAATTTTACAAGACTTGCTGTTATATGCCAAAGAAGTTGGAAAATTAAAGGAAATCTTTAAGGAAAAGTAAGCACCAGGTTGCTAGTAGGTAAAATGACATACAGGCAATAAGAGCATGAAAGCATTGAAGAGTATGAGACATAAAAATTCTAATGTAGTTTATATAGTTAGATTAAGAAGAAATGAGAAATAATAGTGCCATTTAAATAGGGTCATTTAAAGACATGCCTTTCAATTTGAATTGAAAAATCAGACAAAACTTAACATTTTCATTATGTAATTCAGAGGCTCATTAATGCAGTGCATTCCAAACTTGTATATTAAGGAAGTGATAGACTTTCTTTCAGACCATATAGAACATTTGTACAAATCCATTTTCTTTTAGAAAAAAATAAACTTTGAATTTCAAATAGCAGAAAGGCTTTTTGTGTACATAGGTATCAAGATGATAATACATGTGTATCAAGATGAAAGAAAAAAAATCACAATATACCCAGCTAAAATATCACAATATACAAAGTTAAACTCAGAAGTGCTTGAGGAGGGTGGATATATCAGCACGAATAGTCTCCTGTTTTATTGCAGAAAAGCCAATGAGTAATGTATAAAGAGAGAAAGCCAGGAAATAGAGACAAAAATCAGCTCACGAGCACAGTATGGCAAAACAGCTGTGTAACTAAGAGGAAGGAACACCTTACAGTTCCAGAGATCGCTCGGTAATTCAGAGCACTGACTGCCATTGCAGGAGACCAAAGTTTGCTTCTCAGCACCCATATGGTAGGTTACAACCACCTCTAATGCCAGTTCCTGGGCATCCGATGCCCTATTCTGGCTTCTGCCTGCATCTGGCATGCACATGGTACACAAACATACAGGTAGGCAAACAGCCATCTACATAAAGTAAACATACACAGGTAAAATCATGATGAATACATTCATCAAAGGAAAGTGTCTTTGACACTTTGTACATACTAAGATGGGCCAAGATATACTGACAAAGGTTAAGGGATGAAAAGAACTGAATGTTAAAATTAGTAACCTGCATTGAAGCAGAGAAATTTTCTGCAATAAAGATTCTCACATACTTAAAGTTCACAACAGGAATACTTAAAAACCTTTCCGAACCAAGCTAGATAGCATGTAAATTCATAGTTTATAAAGTAGAACATATGTACACTGGTACGAAAGCATGCATTTATGCATATATGCCTAAAACAGAGATTATTGCTTTTTAAAGTGCGTAGAAACATTTGCGAAAGTTAAAATAGATTCTCTTCTAAACTACAAAGAAATCTCAAACAATTTACAAAAGTATAAATTATCTAGACTCTATTATCTGAACATCATTCAAGAAAACAAGGAAAGTGAAAGAAGGCATGTGCTGATTGAACAGGCGGCGCCTCTGGAGGAAACAAACCTGTATTTCCATCTGTAAAACATCAAGGAGACGAGTATAAATAAATATGTAGGATATTCCTGAGGCACAGGTCAGAAAAAATTCATAACCCTAACCATCTATCTAAGTAAAGAATGAAAATCAATAAATACTCAACTCAAAAAGTTAAAGACTCGACAAAGCAGAATTAAAGGATCAAGAAAGCAGGCATTAAATTATGAAGCAGGAAACAGGTATTAAAATATGATGCAGAAAACAGGTATTAAATTATGATGCAGAAAACAAGCCAAATATTCGAGTTCTTTAGATTCAAATGAGGAATGTTAAAAGTCTCAAGAGCTGTATTATTTATTTATTTAAAAACAAGCAGGAAGCTTGGAGAGCTGGCTCAGTGCTTCACAGTTCTTGCTGTTCTTATAGAGGACTAGAGTTCGGTTTCTTGCACACTTCAGGTGACTCACAATCCCTTTATCTCCAGCTCCAGGGAACTGGCTTCCCTCTTTTGTTCTGTGAAACAGCTGTGTATGTTTGCACTCACACATACACACACACAAACACACACACACAATCACACACACACAAACACATACACAGACACACAAATGCATGGCCACATGCTTGCCCACAGACAGACAGACAGACAGACAGACAGACAGACAGACAGACACACACACACACACACACACACACACTCACACACTCACACATCTTTGAACACTGGTTATCAGTACAACCCACTATGGTTTCTGCCAAACAAATGAATGGGCTAGAACTCCTGGAAGGCCTTATGTCTGCAGAAATGACTGGGATCCATCTGAAAGGCTGCTGATTTTACAGGCTCAGATACAGTTGGATTCACTGTTCCAAGGCCTCTCCGTGAATAAGTACTGAATCCAAGCAAGAGAGAAATCATTGTAAAAGAGGGAAACCAGAAACTAGTGAAGGAACAAACAAAATCCAACTGGGTAAATAATCACAGACAAAGAGGAAACTGATCTTACCTGCCTCCTCAGCTTTGACTGACTGCCTATGAGTCTCAGTAAGTGTCACTGAGACAAGCCTCTGATTGTGGGAACTTTCTTAAATCTCTGAAGTGATTTTGGAGTGAGCATTAGAACAAGGCTTAGCTATGTTCTGTTATTTAACTTAAGGATTAAAATTGTGGCAATAGGGACCAGAGAATTAAAGACGATTGTTGCCAAACCCGTAGTGGAATCCATATGCTGGAAGGAGAGAACTCACTGTAGCAAGTTGTCCTCTGATATCCACATGTGGACTGTGCTGTGGGTACCACACCGGTTCAAACGTAAGCAAATGGAAAATGGTAGGGATAAAATTCTGATGTTTCTATAGGATGAAGATTCTAGGCTATGGGCAGTATTATTTTCAGTTTCTCTTGCTTTTCAGTTTACTCTCTGAAGATCACTATTTCTTTGAAATGGAAATGTAGGAGCCCTTACTCCTAAGGGTGCCCTTTCTCCATTCCAGCCATCTGCTGGTGTTACAGAATCCATAGTTTGCTCACTCCATGGTTTTAGTTATCATCCACCGCCTCTTACTCTGTTCTGAAACCACTTAGTAAGCAGTAAGTTTAGAATCGCATAGGATTCTAAGTATCCAGATGAAGCCTCACCACACCAGGCCCTGTCTTGCCCTAGGTGTCAGCTTCTTGTTTGGTGTATTCAAGCTGTGTATGCCGTCTCTGCATGGCAGGCTCTCTGCAGCCATCAGATCAACTGTTGTATTAGAGATGCTTGGGATTAAGTTACCTTTCTATAATATTAGCCTTATGCCATGTGATGACACTAACCACTCCCTCATATCATCTTTTCACAAAAGTATTGTGTCATCTACACCATCACAAGAAGGAAGGTAAGGATGACATAATGAGACATTTTTAAAGGGGAAGAGACCACATTCCCACACTTATTTTTAAAACGTGTGTGTGTGTGTGTGTGTGTGTATTAATGCAACAGTTGATGTTGGGTTTCTACCTTGCTCTCTCCACTTTATTTACTAAGGCATGGCCTCTCACTGAACCCAGAGCTTGCAATCTTGGCTAGGACAGCTGACTAGCTTGCCCCAAGGAATCTCCTGGAAATACATCCTGGTGGGTCACATACTTGACTGACTTTTACGTGGGGCTGTAAATGCCATTCATTTATTCTTGAATGGAAAACATTTTATCTGTTTTGACATCACCTCCCAGTCATTGTATCAAAGTGGATTATGACTACAATTGATTTTTATTATTGTTAATCTCTTACTGTGCCTAAGTCTACAAACTAAACATTTCATGAGAAAGTAAAGTAAGTAAACTATTAATATAAAGTATTAAAAATCCACTGTTTCAGTCATTCAGTGGGGCTGCTTCCTGCTGCTAAGGGTGTCTTACAGAACATGGTCATTAACTCCATATGACAATATTTATGTTTCTCTAGAAGTTTGACAGTAGATGAAATCAATTATCTCTTCAAAGAAATATTGCCCCCAAAGAGTCTAAAATAATGGGGAAAATGTTAAAACCTTCATAAGTTTTTGGAGAAATAAGGGACTGAATATGATCAAAATACACTGTACAAATAAATGTATGAAATATTCTTTATCAAATGGTGGTTAATATGGAGAAATTGCTCATCATTGTTAGAACTACAAAAAATGCAAAGCTGAAGAATGGGCTGTCTTTCACATCTTGCAAAGATTTAAGAATAATATTCATCATATTGTTGCAGAAAACAGAATACAGGAATTCATGGTAGGAAATGAAGTTTATAGAATTTGTATAAGTTAATCGACAACTTGAAACAATTAAAAAAGCATAATTACAACTCCACACTTAGAAGTTTTAACACTCTTTTAATTTAATTTAAGCCTTTTTTTTTTGGTTAGGTTATTGAGTATGAACTTTCCTTATTTCTCCACACTTAGATTTTAACTATTTTTCAAGATTTATTTTATTTCAGTTATGTGGTGTGTGTGTGTGTGTGTGTGTGTGTGTGTGTGAACGTGCACATGTGAGTGCAGTGACCACAGAAGATATAGGAAGGCAGTGGATTCCCTGGAGCTACATGGGTTATGTACCATTTTGGGATCAACTCTTTCTCTGTACAAAGCAGTATGTGATATTAATCCATCAGCCACAACTCTAGTTATAATATACTTGGATTTTAACTATATTACTACATAAATATATTTCTAGGTAACCAAATCATAGCAATATTTATATAGTGTTTATAATACATGAAATTTGGAAAAATCCAGTATAAAACATGAACTAACTGCTTAAATGTCATTGAAGATATCAATATATCGATTTTATGAAGATATTAATATACTGATCTTATGAGTTGTTATCTATTGACAGAATAAGAATCACTGAAACAGTGGAGGTGGGTTTTAGAATTGCCCATGTAAGTATCAATACTGACGGCTGAAAGTAACAATCACAAAGACTACAAAAGAAACAGAAAAGTTCCTTTGTATACTGAAAAAAAAATAACTGAGAGGAATATTTTTAAAGTTATGATTGGCATTGAATTTTTAAGTTACCCCATATACTTTTTGAGTTTTCCAAAACTTATATTTGCTTGCCTTTAGATCAGAAAAAATATATTTTATATTAACTAACTATAAAAATGTTACCATGTGTCAACCAGAAGCTAGTTTGAAAATTTCACAGAAGCCATGTAATTTGTCTTAATGGTTCAATTTCCATGGAGAAAACGCTGGTGAGGAAAATAAACATATGATTTGAAAAGAGGGTCAAGAGTTTGTGGCTGAATGCTTTTCCTGTGTTCTGACACCTGTCATGCATAGCACTGTTTAATGAAGTCTGCTGCAAATACCCCACACACCCGACCACCGAGGTTGCCCCTAAAGTACTTAGAAAATATGTCTCTGACCAAGGTGCTTGACCACCACTGCACCTATGACTTAGGGTTTAGATCTTCACAGGCAACTGCCTAATCTTGCAACTTTGTTCCTAGAGATGGCAATTCCGTAGGTCTGGGGATCACAAAACATGTGTGTGTGCGTGGGCACTTGCGTTTGTATCAGCACATCAGTTCCATAGAGTTGAAGAATCCTAAATTAGATAAGGTGGTTAGAGTGAGGAGGGGGAGGGAGTGGAGAAAGGAGAGGTTGGGGAAGGGAGGGTGAATTCACTAATTAGAGGAAATTAGAAAACTTGAAACATTAGCTGGTGTTTCAAGCATTCTAGTTACCTAGAAAAAGTTTAGAAAAGGAAATGTGTGCATCAAAAATGCAAGCCTTTTTATGTACACACAATGAAAAGGGAAGTTCCTTCATTAAAAAGAGAGAGAGACAAAAGAGAAAATCAGCCATACAGAGATGACCTAAGTCATTATCAGCTCAGTTCAGTTGAAACATGCACAGATGTGCATAAGTTATATTATTTACATTGGTAAGATTTTGTGACAGTTCTGATAAGTTTTCAAAAGTTATATATATATATATATATATATATACATATATATATATAAATATATATATATTTGTAGTTTTAAGGCAAAATGACTACTCTGCCTGCTCTGTTATCTTTTTTAACTGACCAAACAGCACTTCCAAATAGATGAGTAAGCATCCCAAGTACGTTATAAATGCACCAAGGAATGCTATGTAAGGGGGCACCAGAAGGCTTCTATCTAAGGGTGCACAAATCCAGCTCATAATGTGTCCACAGAGATAAAAATGGTGCTGACAGAGTCCGGAGGACACAGTGGCAAACTGGCCCTTTCAGAGATGACAGGTGCTAATCAAACCCTGCCTGTCCACACTGCACTGCTGAGTTCATTGTTCCTTGCTCTTTGGGAGTTTCAAGAATAGCCGGAAGTCTCAATATCTATGATAATCCCCTCATTTTAATATTTTATGCACTCCTTAAGTATTAAAGAAGTTACAGTGTAGGCTGAGCGAATATGTCAAATGTGTTCCTGTGATAACTGACTTGAATTGAGAAAAAAAAAAAAAAAAAGATTAGAAATAAAAAAGTCCCATGCTCCTCATCCCTTCCACTTCCAAGTTTCTTCCCCCGGGGTTTATGGTGAGTACCACTAATCACTGCAAACAAGTTCGAATTTGGCAGCTTCAGAGAAAGATCAACATTTCCCTGGGCAAGATATTAAGAGATTTATGGGTCATAAGACCTTAGCATGCTTTCCTCAGATGAATGGGAACATGAAGGCAAATAAACTAGGAGAAGAGCCATGTGTCTGCAGAGGCTGGATTTGGAAAATGTTGTTCGACTCTCCAGATCCTTTCTTTGTTCCAAGTCAATACCTACGTCGCCCTGACTTTTAGCGAAGGTCCCAGCTGTCTGCAATATGTTTTGCATACGATTTGATGAACGTGTCTCAAAAGTGTTAGAAAAACTGCACTTGGCTTAGATGCTACGTCAAATCATTTGAATTGACGAATGAAAGGAAAAGACATTATCTCAAAGCCATGGAGACGCAGGCTGGATTACATGGTTTTCCATAACTTCATGGGGACTGTTTCAGCATGCTCTTCTTTTGTAGATGAAATATTTCACATATGAGTGAAAAACAAAATGAATGGTGGATGTGTGTGAATCAGTTCAAAGTCAGGAAGCAGCAGTATCTGCAGAATGACTTACATAGATTTGTCAGAAGTGAAAAGAGAATATTGGGGAGAAAGAAATACATGGCACAAAGCTACTTTTAATTTTTACTTTTTATTACATTACAGTCTGAAACCGCTTTTTAAATTTGTAGACAGATGGTGGCGGGTAATTAAAATGCTAGAAAAATTATGGAAGGTAACAACAACGTACATATCTCCACAATAATGGAAGAATTGGACGTGGTTTGCAATAAATTGAAGGCAGGGATGGGGTCAGAATAAAGTATGTGTTGGCAGGGGCACCGATAACATTCACTAAGGTATTCCCTTTCCCATTTATGCACTGATTTATACAGAAATGAAAGGCAAAATTTTCAAAGATGACATGAATACATATATTTCTGGATATTTCCCAAGCAGTTCAGAAAGATAACTTTTGATTACTTGTTGTTCTTATTATGAGAGATGAAAGTTGACATCCAGTAAAATTGAGGGAAAATAATCATGATAACTTCAGTGCAAGCTGATTAATGTCAGCTTGGGAAATGACATTACTACCTCTCTTCTGCTAGATTAAGTGTGGAATGTGGAGAAAGGAGGTATAAGCCTTGCCTTCCATTCAAGAATTCTTTCTGTCCTGCATTATTTGATTTTAATATCACTAGCAAGGTAGTGCTTTGTAGATAAAATAGTGAAGACAAAATAAGCTAGAAGAAAGTCTTTTGTACTGTCTTGATGTAGCATAATTATTGTAACATATTTAAATCATCCATAATTGCAAGTCACTAAAAGGCAAGCAACTTTCAGATATTACATCATTATCTGTGTACCTCATTCCCCCTATTTTCTTTCTATAGGCTTTATACATATCATTTAGAATTGACCTATGTTATGTGACTATTTTCTTCTGAGAGGTGGCTCCCTAAAACCCAAGTAGCAAACTCAAGACATAAGAACATTTAAGTCTTTGAAAATTCCTGAAAATTGTAAGATTCTGGAGCCTTCTCCCTGAAGTGATAGAGGCAGCTGTGGCAAGTGCTGGAGAGGAGAGTCTCCTCATGCTGCCTGAGTAGGGTTCCAGCCATGCGGCTTTCAGAGTGCCCATCCGTGCTGGGGAGGCTTTTCCATAGTGCAGCTGCCTTTGAGTCACCTAAGCTCCTGGAAGTCGCCCCTCACAAACCTCCTGGATGTAATCCCAAGGCCATTGGATCAGGGAGAAGTGGACAGAGTCTTTTTGTTCTTTAGTTATCAATGTTCTATCTATTGTGAATAGATGTTTGCTTACACCTCCCCAGAAGTCACACAACAGCCCATTAACACACTGTTGCATGGCTAACACTCCTGTATATCCCTTCACTTCTATTTATTTATTTATTTATTTATTTTGGTGTAATAGATTCATTTCAAAACTTGAGTATTCTAATCCTGTTGCAAAATAGCAAAAGTGCTAGCACTTCTTCAGTATAATATAGAAAGTAATATTGATATTTCTGGGTGAACAGATTTGCAGGATGATATGGTTATGCATAATCTTAAAGTGTCCCTAGTGAAGGCTAGAAATTACAGAAGAGATTCTGATAAAGCAGATGAACATGAGAGTGGCCATGCTAATATCAACAAAACAAATAAACCACACACACACACACACACACACACACCCCTAATGGTTTTTCAAGTCCTTTTTTCATTAGTGATGAGAAAAGCCTTTGTCTTTGTTTTCAGGAATTCAGATCTTGGCACCATCTCCTCCCAGAGCTAAGGGGTGTGTAAAATATGTGTCACGGTTTGTGTTAGGACTGAAAAGCTGAAGACTACGAGTTTTCTCTTAGTCTTTCTGCCCCTTTCCAGGATGGAGCAGCAAGCAGAAAGCTTCCTTCGATTGCTGTGTTATGCCACCGGAAGTGGTGATGAGTCTTTCTGTTTCCGTTTCTGACATCAATATGTAATTCTTTGTCAACCTCATGCAAACTAGAGTCACTGGGAAGAGGAAACATTAATCAAGAATAGCTTCTACCTATTGATCGGTAGGGACTGATGTGGGACGTTTTTGATTGGTTATTGATGTAGGAGTGTGTGCCCAGCCCACTGTGGGGGATTCCATCCCTAGGCAGGCGTGATTTTTCTTTTTTGTTTTTAGAAAGGTGGCTGAAGGTGAAATCATCAGTAAACCGTCATGAGAAACTGGCTGAAGCAAGCCAGCAGGCAGCATCCCTCCACTGATTCTCTTTCTTTCCTTTCTCCTGTCTTATGCCTGAATACTTGCCCCGACTTCCCTTCATGATAGACAATGACATGGAAGTGTAAAGCCAAGAAAGCCATTCCTCCCCAGGCTTGTTTTGGTCTTGGTGTTTTATCCTAGCAACAGAGGAAAGAAAGTGGAATAGTGATTATAGCTGCATTTAGACCAGGACGGAGAGAAAGCCTGTGGGTCCTGCACTGCCTCGGTATGTGAAAGCCCAGAGAACCAATGAATCTCACAGCCATTACCTTAGCATTTGTCTGATCTTTCTCATTGCCCTATAATACAGCCAGACAAGGAAGTTTAATGTGTTCTTCGCTTTTGGAACTTCAACCCCTCTCTGGAGTCTCCCTAACTTTATTTCTTACTCTCCATTAAATGTGTTGCTTTTCTGTAATTCTTAATAAAGCTCACATTTACTTCACACATTCCCATGAGAACCCGCATCTGCAGTCTTCATTGGCATGAGACAACGTACTTGGAACAACTGTCCCAGGTTGAACTTTGGTGACTGTGATTTTCTGATACCCTACATCCTTGGCTCACAGAAAACTCAGTCTTGAAAGGTTCCATTGTACTAAAGGACAAAACTACATGAAGCAAACACACCATGTAATTATGTCTGTGTGGAGGAAGGCTTTGGGGCTTTTGTTGGTGGCTGTTTCAATTTCGGTTATTTATTGAGTGTTCCAATGGGTTACATTTTAGTATTTTAGTTTTGTTTGGGTACATTTTTGTGTCTTTTAAGCAGTGTTTATGCAGAAATACACCGATTACATCGATTACTTAATTTGTAATTTCTCCTCCTGTTTTTATGTAAACAGTGACTTTCTCCACTGTAAAGGCAACACTAAAGGGATTGCTGTTTGTCTAATTTTCAGTCTGTCATTGATCTGACTTGATGTCTGCTTATGTGTAAGAAGAACAGAAGGTTCCTGATTGTACTTCTGCAAAATACAATTTGGCAATTAATCAATTTCTTATCTTACTTGGTAGACTTAATAAGTCATAAGTAACATGCCCTGCTGGATGACATTTTCTTGGACTGTTTCTGCATTTTTACTGTTTAGTATCAAGATGTTTCTTTATTAGAAAACATACGCTATGTTCTCAATGCAACAACAGATCTTACTGTTTGATACTCTTCACTTTGTTAAAAAAATTCAAAATTTCCTATATTCTCTCTATATCCATCTTTAGTTTTAATTTTAAGAGATAATGTCTCACTATGTAGTCTTAAGTGGCCTGAAAATCAGTATGGAGACCAAGCTGACTGAACTTACAGAGATCCATCTGCCTCTGCCTCCCATGCGTTGGGGATCATGTGTGTCAAGATGATACCACCGATTCCTGTTTCTGAAAAGTGAAATACTCTTTCAGTTGTCAAGAGGAGCTAGGTAATGTTACTTACAGTTTAACTGGAGCTCTAGCATAACCAGGCCTTAGCTTCAGGAATGCTGACATGCTTCATTGTACAGTCTCCTCTAGAGCAAATGGGTTCTGCACAGCTTTCAACAAAAGAATGAAAAACTATGTTAAGGTTCATAGTTTTCTTTGTATCAATACTGTGCTTTTAAAGAATATACATCATGCCATTTTATATTTTATAGTAAAACAAATGGAAAATTACTCCAATTTACTCTTTGAAAACATTATTTTCATATTATATGTGCAAATGTTTTCCCTGCATGTATGTATGTACATCATGTATGTTCTATGCTTCCAGAGGGTAGGAGAGGGTGTCATATCTCCTGGAACAAGAACTATAGATGTCAGTGAGCTGTCATATGAATGTTGGAACTGAACCCAGGTCAGGTCCTCTGTAGGCGTAGCAAGTGTTCTCAATTGCTAAGCCATCTCTTTAGCGCCCACCCAAATGAATATTTTATGCCAGTGTTTGTATTTATGAAAACGATATTTCTGTCCATATTTTGCATAACCACCTATTTTATTAGAATAGTCAATGAATTACATGTTTACTTATTTAACTGCACTTCCACTAGATAAGCATCTGTTCTCTAAATTATTCACAATACCTTTCTAGTGTTTTCAGATGTCTGTTTTCTTCTGTTTCCAGGATTGACCTAATTGTGGCAAAATGTATAGAGTAAACATTGTTTCCTGGTGGATAGGTTTGTCTGACCATGACTGATCTGTGATTTTAAGATTGAAATTATAGTAAGGTCATCTTGTTACTGTAGTTAGTGACCCTTACGTGAGATGATCTCCTTCCACGTGTTTAGTTCTGCAGTAGTTTGAGAAGAGTGGCTTGCACAGCTCATACCTTTGAATCTTTAGTCACCATGCTAACAGTGGTACTATTCGAAAGGATTGATTGGATTAGGAGGTGTGGCCTTGTTGGAGGAAGTGTGTCACTAGAGATGAGCTTTGAGGTTTGAGAAGTCCGTGTGAAGCCCAGAGTCTCTTTCTCTCTGCCTGCTGCCTGTGATTTAGCTCTCAGTTACTTCTCCAGCACTAAGTCTACCTGCCTACAGCCATGCTCCCACAATGATGACAGTGGACTCAGCTTGCAAACAGTAAGCAAGCTCTACAGAAATTTTCTTCTATAAGTTGCATTGGCCATGGAGTCTCTTCACAACAACAGAACAGTGACTAAGATGTGTCTACTTAAAAAAAAAAAAAAAAAAAAAAAAAAAAAAAAAAAAAACAAACAAAAAAAAAAAACCTTATTTCACCTGCAGAGTTGATTTTTACATCCTTTCCCATGTCATACAAATGGTCTGCATTGGTCAAGTTTCCATTGTGGAATTGGATTTAGATCATGCAGGATCAACTGTCTATAAAGTTGAAACTGTTCTCACCAGACTATGAGTGTAAATGTTTCTTGTACACAATTGCATTTCAGCGGTGTGCCCAAGAAGATCTGGAAGGGAGGATGACTTAATCATAGATAATAATAGGAAGCAACCAAAAACTTTCCCCAGTTGACAAAGATTGAATTTGCTCTTTGACAAACTCACACACATGTCCAGTGCACTCAGACCGCTCTGTGGGCTTCACCTTTACTCCCCTCTTCCTTTTCCCATCCGCCTCTCGCCCTCACCGTGTCTCCCTCTTTATGCTACTGCACTGTTTATCAAGCTCCACTGGATTTAGGAAGGATGTGGACATTCAGTAGCTAGCCTGTCCTTTGTGGGGCAGCCCTGCGAGTGGCCTCACTCCACGTATCACCATCATCCAAGTCTGCAGTTCCCCTCAGCATCCTCACGTCACTTGTAGAACATTTACTCATGCAGTTAGCGGGAGCATGGCTTCATACAGAGATCCCAAAGTTTCCTCTTTTCCTCTTCTTTTCTCTGAGTCATAGGGAAGGAAGCGGCCGCATTTGGGGTTTTCAGAGATTAACCTGGTCAATTTTCTCATTATATCCATGCAAATATTGATTAAAACTTTTATTTACCAATAATGTTCTCTTTCAATAGTCTCAATGAAGACTTATTGTTGTTAATATTTGGTGATATATAAATACATACTATTCAGTTTATTTTCTGTCGATGTGATAAACACTATGACCAAAAATTAACTTGGAGAGGAAAGAGTTTACTACATCTTACCAGGCCCCTGACGAGGAAGGTCATGGCAGCAACCTGGAGGCAGGAATTGAAGCAGACACCCCTACCCGGCTCGCTCAGTTGCTTTTCTTCTATGACAGGATTCTTTATCTAGGAATGGCTCTATGCACTGATAGATAGGCCCTCTCAAATCAACCATTAATCAAGAAAATTCCCCACAGGCTTTACTGCAGGCTGATCAGATGGAGACAATTCTGCAATTCTGCAACCAAGGCTCTGTGTTCCCAGTCTTCCCAGATAACTACAGCTTGTTTCAAGTTGACTAAACACATACACACAGAGAGAGACAGAGAGAGAGAGAGAGAGAGAGAGAGAGAGAGAGAGAGAGAGAAGAAGAAGAAGAAGAAGAAGAAGAAGAAGAAGAAGAAGAAGAAGAAGAAGAAGAAGAAGAAGAAGAAGAAAAAGAAAAGCAATCAGTATACCTAGTGATTATCCCATACTTCTGCATCTGGGATATATCCCTAGAATATCTCCCCCACCCCCCAGGAGTGGAACTCCTATAGGAGAAGGCGTGAATCAGTTTAAGATCTTGTGATGTGTATTTCTAAAATTCTGCCTTCCCTTCCTGATGTGTTTATTATGTCTTGACTTGCAATTTGCAGCCCAAGTCCAGGATTTAGGGTGGTGTTTCTCAAAATACATCTACTGCACCTGTTTGCTATTGCCTTAAAAAAACTGGGAAGAGGAGTATGGCTTGTGATCAGATCCCATTGAGGCGGTCTCTGCTCTGATTAACCATTATTAAATTCTACAGTGAGAAAGGGATATCTGCATTGGCATGTGCATTAGCTTGGAATATAAACTCAGCTTCAGATAAGCCTGGGGATTGAGCACATTTCATGGAACACATTCAGTTATCACCATGGTGAGGAAAAAGATTATTATTATGTTTTTTAATAATGACCAAAATAAATTTCTTGTAATTGTTATGAGTTCACTCTGTGATATACTGAGGCTTGCTTTAAAAGCATAAACATAAATATTTAGTTTGTGCATGTGTGCACACACACATAGTTATTAAATTTGTAGGTACAGTTCAATGCCTATAAACTATTCTCAGAGAATGATTTTTTTTTAGTGTGGAGTATAAAACCTTACAGAAAATTTTATCATATTAAGAAATGGCTATGATATGAAGTTCCATTAAAGCAAAATTCAACTAGAAATGGAACTCCTTTTTCTGTCTTTTGTATAATTTTGCCTGGCCAGGAATCCAGGGAAGCGGAGCATAGCCTTTTCTTAGTGGGTAGAACTTTTCATTATCCTGGCTATGAATGAAAGAACACCTAAGAATTAGGAGAGTTTCAGAAAGATACTGTCGTCCTTGTGAATTAAGCTCAGATGACAAATGTTTACTTTTGCTGCAAATGGAAGAAGCAAAGCAGCAGATAAACAAAAGCAGGAAAATAATAACTGGAATCTTATGCACCATGATGTATTCCTAATGAGAGATAAACAGATATATCAGCTAGACAGGTTCATCTCCTGCAGGAGGCTGGTTAAATCCTCATTCGCTCCTCTTTATCACTCCTGACCTACTTCTTTCCTCTTCTTGTGTTATTAAAGTATTTGGCTCAAAAGATCAAAGACATATCTGGTGAACTCAATCTTATAAAAAAGCTTTTCTTGAAAAATGTAGCATTTTATACTCTTACAAATATCACTTAAACCAGTACTGATATATATGTGTGTGTGTATATATTGTTTTAAGAGTTAATTCTGAATTATTTCTTAATTACTTAGGGAAAATTTGATTTTGTTTTCTGCTGGATAAGATTGAAACTCAGATGCAACTGTGCTGAATAGGGTGGGAGACAGAAATGTAATTCTGTGCTATTTCTGAATCACACTAGGCCATTGTTTTAACTTACCTCTTGAATTATTTTTGTAACAGACATGTATTTGCTTATTTTACAGCTATGTATATGTGTTTCCTTTGTGAATTTACGTGCATCACATGTATTTGTGTGTCTAGAGAGGCCAGAAGAAGGAATTGAGGCTAGCATATGGATTTGGGAACTGAACTTATGTCCTTGGAAAGATCTGTATAAGCTTTTTATCTGCTTAGATACCTCTTCAGATCCAAGAATACAGTTTTCAAGCATACATTTGAGTAAAAATCAAGTTGTAAAAGTTTGCTGCAGGCTTTCACATCACTCATGGCATTGTGCTATGAGACACATGGTTTAGTCATGTGCCAAAGCAATGCATTACACAATAAAGCCTACATGTTATTGCCTTGGTCATTTCCACTGTCACTGTAGTCAAATATTCTGACAAAAGCAACTTAAGAGAGAAAGGGATTATTCTGGCTGAATTGTAAAGGGTGCAGTCCAGAATGGCATAAAAGCCATATCTTCAGAATCTCAAAGAAATGGATTACATTCACAATCAGGAGGTGGAGGATGAATGATAATGCTCAACTCCCTTTCTCCATTGTATACAGTCTAGGCCTCTCTGTCTTGGAAATGTTTCTGCTCAGTAGGCCTTCACATATCAGTTAATGTAAGAAAGATAATCCCCACAGAGGCCCATCTCTCTGGAGATTCTAGAGTCTTTCAAGTTTATTGTAAATTCTAACAATTATAATTGCATTGTATGGATTAATTTTCTATTGTATATTTAACTACCATGTATATTTATTAAATATTGGTAATATTATAGCATATATGTTTACATACATTTCATACAAGGACATTATCCTGCATATTATAATGTTAAATATAACCCATGTCTCTTGTAGTCTATGTGTGTGTGTGTGTGTGTGTGTGTGTGTGCATGTGTGTGTAGCTTAAAATGTGACACACTACATGCTCAATACAGTTTATGGAACATGTACACACTGGTGAACATTAACTCTTATATCTAGGTATAAATTTTGTGTTTAAAGGAAAAGCAATTTCAATAGAACTGGCTAAATATCATAATAACATACTAGAATTTGGCTTTTCTCACCTTTAACTGTCAACATCAGACTGACAATGAATTAGATCGAGAATTTGCCAACATTTACTGCTTGCTTAAAAAGTGGGACACTATTTTGTGTCTGACAGAAGAAGTTTCTTTTCTGGTTCAGTTTATTTGGTGTTCTGTGGGCTTCTTGTATGTCCATGGGCATCTCTTTCTTTAGGTTAGGGAAGTTTTCTTCTATAATTTTGTTGAAGATATTTACTAGCCTTTTAAGTTGGGCATCTGTGCTGTCTTCTATACCTATTATTTTTAGGTTTGGTCTTCTCACTGTGTTCTGGATTTCCTGGATGTTTTTGGGTTAGAAGATTTTTACATTTTCCATTTTCTTTGACTGTTGTGTCAATGTTTTCTCTGGTATCTTCTGCCCCTGAGAGTCTCTCTTCTATCTCCTTTTATTCTGTTGGTGATGCTTGCATCTATGACTCTTAATCTCTTTCCCAAGTTTTCTATCTCCAGATCTGTCTCCCTTTGTGATTTCTTTATTGTTTCTATTTTAATTGTTAGATCCTGGGTAGATTTGTTTAATTCCTTCACCTGCTCAATTGTATTTTCCTGTATTATTCTTAAAGGGATTTTTTTGTGTTTCCTGTTTATCTGTGTTCTCCTGTATTCCTTTGAGGGCATTATTTATGTCCTTCTTAAAGTCCTCTATCATCATCCTGAGAACCGATTTTAAATAAGAACCTTGCTTTGCAGGTTTGTTGGGAAGCATGAGGCTATCTCTGGAATACAGCTTTTTTTTGTGTGTTCTAAGAAAACATTTTCCAGAAGACTTCACCTCTGTGATGCTGGTCTCTTCTTAGTCACTGCTAATTTTTTTTAGCTCCAGCTAACCAGCATCAGTTGTGCCAGTAGTCCCTTCTATTTTGACTCTAAAGCCACATGGTTGAAGCTGTCAAGTTTCAGTGCTTGCTAGGGCTGGAACATGGCCTCTTGTTCTATTAAAATATCACCAACTTTCTGTTTTCCAACTCCTTTATGGCCTAAGCTTGGCTGTCCTGAAACTTGCTCTGTAGATTGACCTTGAACACAGAGAGTTGCATGGCTCTGCCTCCTGATCAAAGCAGTGTACCATCAAGCCTGGACTTAAGCTTTTCTCTACTTGGAACTTGCTCTATACCAGGCTGACCTTGAACTCAGATCTGCTTGCCTTTGTCTCCTGGGATTAAAGGTGTAGACTACCATGTTTGGAACTAAATTTAGCTGATGGGATCTTGCCCCAAAGTCACCACTTCTTTAATCTACTTTATCTTTTTGAACATAGGACTCAGCTCCATTTCACTTTCTGATGCCCCTTTATTGTTACCCATTTTCTATTATTTCTTTCAAAGCTTGCTAAGCTTCATCAAAAGGCTCTTCACGAGAGTAAACTTTAGTAACCACAGGACTGGATTTATACCAGGTTGTTTTGAGACTACCTTTGTCAAGGCAATTAATCTAAACCTCTTCTCTGTAACCTCAGGCAGACTATTTGGACAATGGCAAAATGCAGCCGCATTCTTCAGAATGTTACAAGAATAGTCTCTTGGCCACTCTTCTAAGAACAACATTTAATTGGGGCTGGCTTACAGGTTCAGAGGTTCAGTCAATTATCATCAAGGTGGGAGCATGACAGAGCCTAGGCAAGCATGATGAAGGAAAAGCTGAGAGTTCAACATTTTATTCTGAATGCAAACAGAAGACCGACTTCCAGATTTAATGTTCACACCCACAGAGACACACCTACTCCAACAAGGCCATACCTACTCCAAGAAGACCATACCTCCATATACTGCCACTCCGTAGGTCAAGCGTATTCAAACTACCAACCATTCCAAAATTAAAAAGTCACGTGGACTTTAACAATCAAACATTTAAAATCAACTCTCTTTAAAATATTTAGTCTCTTTTAAAAGCCAAAGTCTTTTAAAATCTAATGTCTCTCAACTGTGGGCTTCTATAAAATTAAATTAAAAACCAGTTGAATACTTTCCCTTTTGAGAGGAAAGAACCAATCAAAGCAAATCAAAGCAAATCAAAGCAGAACCCACCACCAACTATGTAAATAACTCAGTGTTCAATGCCTGGTATCTATTCATGTTCTTCTGGGCTGTCCCACAGGGTTTGGGTCAAGTATCTGGCTCTACCCTCTGCAGTACACACAGCTTGGTTTTGAGGCTGGCTGTCTCCACTTCAGGTTGCTGATGCTGTTCTTGGTGGTTAGTCATTCCATGGTGCTGCCATCTCCAAAATGCAGAGGTCTTCTGCTGCAACTGGGCTGAACTTCTACCAATAGTCTCCTATGGGCTCTCTTCATGGTGCCAAGCCTCAAACGTCCTTGTATGACCCTTTCAATCCTGAGTCAAACTTGCTGTGCTGTATCTTCACAATTGGCATCAATCTTGGTGGCCAAAGGAGCTGCTTCAATGAGGAGCAGCACAGAGGGAGCACAGGTCTGTTGTCTGAGGTTAAGACAATGTCCTTGTAAGGCTCACATGACATAGCAGAAGATGAGGTGGAAAGACTGTAAGAGCCAGACAACCAGACAACCAGGATATGTGCTATAAGAGAATATATTCTCTATATGAAATCTTAACAGCATGGTCACCTAAATCAGACTTGCACAATTACAATACTAGGTGACATTCCAACACAGATTGGGAAAATGTTATAAGGCCCTACCTCTAGATGATGAGATACTAATATTTAGTGGCTATTAAGAGGGAAAATAAATATCCTCTAGGAATGAGTCCTGATAGATTGTCTAATCTTATATGGTCAGCCCTAAACACATACAAGCTACACTGACTGGATAAAGTAGGTTTATATATGTTTTGGTAAATATTCAAAGGGTGGCTTAACATTTTATTGGCCCCCATGGTCTTACTCCGCTCTAGTGTGGAGCCGAGCACACTGACTCTGCCATTCGGTGCACAAGCTGCGCTCTCCACGCAGTTCCCTTCCCAGGTGGTTCACTTTGTCCTGTTGCTTCTGGCCCTGGGTAGATACGACCGGCCGGCGTGTTCCTTCACTGCCCAGTACAAACATGACTCCAAAGCCCTGTAGCTTAACAAGCAGGTTTATTTATTAAATTTTCAATCCACAAACCCTCTACACAGTAAGCTTACATCCAATGGACAATGATACAAAGTGTCCTTCTATACGAGATAAAAATACCTATTGAATCCCTTATAAATATTCATATCTCTCTATCGCCAATTAAGACCACCTGAATCTAGATCTTTCTCCAGCTCCATCTTGATTCCTCCTGCCATTTCCTCTCTGCCTCCTGTCTACATTTCCATTTCTCAGCTTTTCTCTGCCGAGCTCTCTCCTGTTTTATCATGTATCACCTTAACATAAATCTATCTATCTATCTATCTATCTATCTATCTATCTATCTATCTATCTATCTATCTATATTACATGTTATGTGTGATATATGATACGCATATGATATCATAATGACTAAGACAAAGAGGTCATGGATCTGAGAGGGAGGAGGGAGGAGGTCAGAAAGGCATGGGAGGACTTGGAAGGGGAAGAGGATGGGTGAGAAATTATGTAAATACACTTCTTATTTATGTATAAAATTCTCAGGAAAGACAATGGCCTTTGGTTGGAACGTGGTATCAGGGTGGTGGACCTGGGGAGCATGGGAGCAATGCCAAGGGGACTCATACCCAGTCCACCTGGAACAGAACCTCCAGAACAATCCTCATGCCAGGTGTTCTAGACACACAGATTCAGTTTCTTTCATGGACACATCATTGCCTGCTTTGGGCCTCAGGCTCACGAGCCTCCACTAGTTCATCGCCAGTGTGAACCTTTGATCTAACCTCTGTGTCAGGGGAGTCTTGGCATGTTATAGGTTTTGGGTATGATATTAGGTGCACTGGTGGCCACACACACACACACACACACACACACACACACACACACACACACACACACATATATATATATATATATATATATATATATATATATATATATATATATGGTAGAGGATCTTGAGGCTGTTCGTTCTCTTTATAGTGAATACACCCAGAGAACATTGCCAAAAACTATAGGTAAGACATGTGGGCGATGCTGTAAGTTCAGATTGTGCTCTAAAGGTGTGTACCTAGTTTTATTCTATCTAACTCACTGGGAAATGTGCTTGGACAGGGCACTATCTCATGCTGAAAGAGTGGCAGGAGCAGAGAGCAGGCAATCTTCTTCTAGACTCTATGGAGAGACAAGAAGCCAAGAGTAAGTGGGGTGGGAGCTTCCTGGATGTTGACAAGTGTCCCAGCTTCATTTTTGTTGCTGTGATAAAATACCCAACAGCAGCAATGTAGGGGAGAAAGGCTTTTTGAAAACGTACAATTTTATGTTGCAGTCCATCATAGCAGGAGAGTCAAGAGTTCAGTTCCTGGTCACATTGCAGCTACAGTAGAGAGCAGAGAATTCACACGTGCTTAGTCCTCAGCCAAACCTTTCTCTTTTTATACTGTTCAGGGTCCCAAACCAGGTAGTGGCTGCCCACCTTCCACTGGCTCTCTCCACGGCTGTTAGAGACATTAAGTCACTCCCTCACAGATATGCCCATAACCCAACCTGTCTACACAGTCTTTCACTGAGCCTCTGTTCCCCAGGTGATTCTAGATTGTGCTAAAATGACAATTAAACCTGATCAGCACAGGATCACTAAATGTACCTAAAGGGAATACAGATAAATCTTAAATTAAAATACCAATGGTATTTAGTACCAAACTAAAAGAAACCCTAAATTTGTGATACACAAAAAATTTTCAGAGGATCCAAGGTCATTTTGACCAAAAGGAGTAAAAAAGGACACATCATAGATCTACTGGATACCTGCTTCCCTCTCCCCAGAATCAGGCCAGGCCTTCTGAAGCATGCTCCCTCTTTGAGATGGAGATTTTATAGGAAGCCTGATGTATTGTGGTCATACCTTCTTCTCTCTGAGGCTGCAGGAGAATCCCATTGTCCCATCTAGTGCCTGCCACCACAACTAATATATAAGCTGGACCAAGCTATGTCACATGGTATGAAATATCCTTTTTAATCCCTGCCCCTAAAAGTGAAAGGAAGCATCTAGAGGCTTCTGTATCCCCCTTCAGAGCCTAGGTCTCTCTATGGCCGTGGTTGCATATTTCCTCTGGTAGTTTGGGAATAAAGGCTCTCTCCCTTCAAGGACCTTGTCATGCTATACATACTGAATAACTCTCTTGATGTTCTTCTAGTTCAAGACTTGACCATGGCTGCCCATGTCACTAGTCTCTCTCTTTCTCTTAGTAAGTCTTATCTGAAGGGTAATTTCATGCCAGCCCCTTCAGTGGGCTTGCAGTAAGTTGTAACAAATACACTTCCTGACATATAAGCAAATTGAATTGCTGTAGAAATCAAACTGCATGGAGCTGGCTTAATAAATAGACATACAGACCAGTGGAATGGGCTAGAATGTCTAGAAGAGGCCACGTATAGATCACCATCAGAGTCCCGCTGAAAATATTCAGAGCACACTCAGGAAAAAGGATGGGCTTTTCAGCAAGTGTCATTGGGGGAAAACAGATATCTGGATGTAGAAAGATGAAGCCTCTCTCCAGCTACACAAATCAACTCAAAATGGATTTAATCCCTACATATAGACTTGAAATTGAAAATACTAGGAGAAAAAAAAATAAAAGCTCAGAGCGGTGGATTTACAGATCCTAGACTGGGCGGCTTGTTTATGGAGAAGAGGCTAAACACATAAGAAACCAAAGGAAAAAAATATGGAAATAGGATTATACGAAAAAGCTTCTTCTCAGTAAAGGAAATGATTCACAGAATGATGAGGCAGCCTGTAATAGCATGGCAGAAAATATTTGCGAACTATGCACTTGATAATGCATCAATATCCAGAATGTGTAAGGAATTCCAACACACAATGGAAAAATAAGAAACATCCACATTCCAAACAGAAGCCACAGATCTTTAAAAAACAAGCAAGCAAACAAAAACTCAAAACAAACCCAAAAGACATCAATTCCACTAACCCTCAGGAAACTGCGAATAGAATTACGAGGAGATGTTGCCTGACTTTAGACAAACACACCGTTCTGACATAAAATCGACCATAGTCACCACGTCAAGGGACAAGGAAGATGAGGGGCATAAGATCAGAAGGAAACTATCCAACCATGAAACACAAAACCCTCTCATTCACAACAAGATGAATAGACGGGGAGAATTATATTAAGTAAACCAGATGCTGAGATAGTCAGCTCATCCTATTCTCACGGAGAAGTTAATCTCACAGAAGTTAAGAGTATAGAAAACCGTGGTTATCAAATACAAGGTAGGGAGGAGTGGGGGTAGAGACAGACTGACCCATGGTCACCTACTTACAGTTACAGGAGCAAAAGAACTTTCTGTCCTTGCACAAAGGGCGACCATAGATAACTATTTACTATATACTTTATTTTGTCTTTATTTATTTGCTGACAGTGCTAGCGAACCTAGGTCTTCACATATCCTAAGAAAGTTTTCTACCACTGAGCCTCAGCCCTTGTAGAAAGCCATAAGAAGGGATTTTGAATATTTCAATTTGAGCACCTCTACACCCAGCCCACAAATATACACAACTTCAAGGCTTTGTTTTTGGTTAAAAATTAAATAATTTTAGGTCTGTGGATATAGCTCAGCAGTTAGCATGCACAAAGACCTCAGATCAGGTTCAAACCCAGTACAGCATACATGGCTGGTACTGTGCATGCCAGCACTTCCAGCACTCAGAAGGTTGAAGTGGAAGAGTCGGAAGTTCAAATTCATCTTCAGCAATAATAGCTAGATTGAGGAAAACCTGGGCAATAGACCTCAAAACAACAAAAACAAGTAAAACAATATTAAAATTAGTTATTGGTATACTCCTGAAGCTAGATAATGCCTCAGGCCACTTCTGTGTTAGTTCTTTGACTAGGACTTAATCAGTTAGTGTTTTGTTCAGTTGGTATCTTGTTTTTAGCTTAGTTAGTGCATCGCTGTGTTAGGATTTCAGAGCTGTGGCGTCTTCTCTGAAGGTTTCTGAGTGAAGACACTTTAAAGATGTAGGTTTATCTATGTATGCTTGTAAAGTGTATTTGTTGGATTGAACTGGTTGGGGGTATAAAAGAAAGCTGATTGGGCAAGTTAACTACAGCAAAAACCAGATGAAGATACTGCTTTCTGCTTTCAGGACACAGCCCACAGCTTTTAATAACTCAAAGAACAGGGGCTTTACTCTCAGGACCCATCCACTGTCTGCTGAGATCTGAGGAGAAGGAGGCTTGAAAAGGAAGGATAGAGGGAGCAGAGAAGCGTACACCTGCCATGGCTTATCTAAAATTATCCAGTCTGCAGCAGAAAGTTAGGATACGCTGTTGGTGATGCTGCTAATGGGCTATGGAGAAAGACAAAGGAAGAAGTGTGATCAGAAGCACAGGTCCCTGCACTGTGGCTTACAAGTCCTTTCTTTGCTTCTGTGAACTAACGGAGCAGAGGAAATGAAGAAATAGCCTGGTTCCATCGCCTTGTGTGGTAGCAATGCTAACCACAGCAGAATTCACCATAGAAAACACATTAAATGTAAGGGCAGACCTTAGACGGTGTGAGCTTGTTAACAGTGTTTCCGGTATTTACTTTTTTATTATTAATTTTAAGGCTTTGAAAGACTGAAGGAGCAGATGATCCATTCATGCTTTTAACAACATCAGCTTGTTAGTCTTTGCTTTCACAGTGAGTGTTTCTAGACCCTGGTAAACCTGAAGTAATAAAGCTGTATAGTGTATGTATGTATATACATGCATGTGTGTTTGTATGTATGAATATTTTACATATATATTTCTGCAAAATGATTTATATATATATAGTATTTATATATCTATGCATGTATACATCTATATGTTTGTATGTACACGAATATACCTCTTATACATACACATATGACTTATATATTATATTAATTTATATATCTTTATATACATGCAAATATACATACATGTTGCATAGAAAACATACTTTCTATAGAGCTTAATTTACAAATTAGACACAATAAGAGATAACAAATAATGCTGAAACTGTTGTTACTGTGATAGGAAGTTACACAAATTCAGCTGTTTTTAAAGATATCGCATTGTGCTCTAAATCTTAGCTACCCTGCTTGCAAGAATTTTTATCCTTTTTAAGTCAGGAACTGCTTCCTTTTTTCTAAGGACTTTACAGTGACTCTTTCATCTTTGCTCATGTGCCTTGAGGGTATTATTAGGTAAGATAAGGATTGCCGGGACATTAGCTCAGAGGAACCCTGATCATCACTGTGATAACTGAGGTTGTCAATAAGTGAATAACAGGCAGTGACACACTGGCTGGGATGGACTTTCAAAGTCCAAGCTTTCCCCACCCTGAGTTACAATAGCACACATTAAGCTGCATGAGTTGCTTATTTCTGGAATTTTCTATTTAGTATCTTTGACCGATGTTGTCTGTGGGTAGCAGACAGTTTCATTTCGTAGTTATGACAAACATGGCGGCCAAATTAAACTTAAGAGAGGAAATGGCTCATTTGACCTTATAGGTCATAGACTACCGTTGAGGGAAGTTCTGGTAGAATTGTATCAGAATCTTGAATCAGGCACAGTGAGGAGTGTTGCTCACTGGTCTCTTACAGGCTCGTGGTTTGCTAGCTTTCCTTAAAGCCCAGACCACCTGCCCAAGAATGATGCTTGAAATATTAATTAAAAAATATTGAAATATTGATTAAAAAATAAAATCACCTACAGACATGCCCGCAGACCAGTCTGATCTGAGGAATTCCTCAGTTGAGACCCTTCCTGGAAGATTCTAGGCTGTCACGATGACTCTACCTCTGACCACAGGTTCATGTGTCTGAAGACTTGGTACTGGTTGGTGACATGGTCTAGGGAAGGTGTGGAACCTTTAGGAGGTAGAGCCTTGGTGGCCAAAACATATCACTGGAAATGGGCTTTAAAAGTTCATATCTTCAGCCCTGTCCAGTACACTCTGCTTTGCTTTGCATTTGTGGGCCCAGAGGTGAATTCAGTTTCTTGCTATGCTCTCCTCAGATAAACTCCTTCTCTATAGCTACTGTCATGGTGTCTCATTCCAGCAGATAGAGTGAGCCATACAGAGAGCGACCCGAGTCATAGGATGCCAACCAATAGAGAAGAAGGATACTGAACCACCTTGAGAAAGTATCATTTATTTGAGTGAAATGGCAAACAACAAACAAACAAACAAACAAACAAAAAACAGCTCAGTACTTCATGCTGTGAACACCCTGTGTTGCACTTACCTAGAATGAAGCTCCCACAAAAAGCCAGATGCTGTTCTTAGATATGGACGAATTCATTGTTTTCAATAACCAGAATATGAACCTCTTGTTTATGGATAACAAAGAATAGGTATGGAAGCAAAGTCAGGTAATAGTTGGACATGAGTTGTCTTTGCTTTGCTTAAGAAGTAACAAGACATTGTATTTCCTGAGAGGCCAAGTCTCAAGTGCTTTTTAGCAGTTAAGGTTGTGTGCAGATTGAAAGGAAGTTGAGATGTTCCTCTAGACAACCTGACTTATCACTATTTCTGAATTCTAGGTCTGTCTGTCCTTACCTTTGTCATTTGACAGTCACTGTACTCTAGAACCAACACAGGGAAAGAAGCAACTTCAACATTTTCCCTCCTATATGCATACTTACACATCAACCTGCATCTTCCCAGAATGTTTAAAATAGTTTCTAATTAGTGACAAGAGGATTTGAGAAAGCGAACTGCGATAATTTTCTTTAAAATTTTAATCAAGACAGAGTTTCTCTGTTCAGTGCTGACTATTCTAAAACTTACACTACAGACCAGGCAGGCCTTGAACTCAGAGAACCACCTGATTCTGCCTTCTGAGTGCTGGGATTCAAGGTGTGTACCACCATGCCTGGCTCTATCTTCAGGTTTGTTTTAAAGTTTTTTAAGTCACGTTTATTGGCTATTTTATATATTTACATTTTGATTGTGATCCCCCTTCCCATTCCCCTCCCCCTTCTCTTGCTTCCATGAGGATACTCCAATTCCCAATCACCCACTCATGACCCTGGCATTCCCCTACAGTGGGGGAAATGAGCCATCACAGGAACAAAGGCTTCTCCTCCTATTGCTAGACAATTTCATCCTTTGCTACATGTGTGGCTGGAGCCATGGGGCTCTCCATGTGAACTTATTGGTTGGTGTTTTACTCCCTGGAAGCTTTGGGGCATTTGATTAGTTGATATTGTTGTTCTTCCCATGGGGTTACAGACCCCTTCAGCTCTTTCAGTCCTTTCTCTAGCTCTTTCATTGGGGTCCTGGGGCTGAGTCTGATGGTTATCTGCAAGCATCCTCATCTGTATCAGTATAGCTCTGGCAGAGCCTCTGAGGAGACAGCCATGTCAGGTTCCTGTCAGCAATCACTTGGCATAGGCAGTGGTGCTTGGGTTTGGTGGCTGCATATGAGATAGATTTCAAGGTGAGGCAGTATCTGGAAGACCTTTTCTTCACTCACTGCTCTACTCCTTGTTCCTGTATTTCCTCTCGTGAGTATTTTGTTCTCTCTTCTAAGAAGGAATGAAGTATTCACATTCTGGTCTTCCTTCTTTTTTGAGCTTCATATGGTCTGTGAATTGTATCTTGGGTATTCTGATCATTGGGGCTAGTATCCACTTATCAGTGAGTGCAGACCGTGTGTGTTCTTTTGTGACTGGGTTACCTCACTCAGAATATTAACTTCAAGTTCCATTCTTTTGCCTAAGAATATCATGAATTCATTGTTTTAAATAACTGAATGGTACCCCATTGTGTAAATGTACTGCATTTTCTGTATCCATTCCTCTGTTGAAGGACATCTGGGTTCTTTCTAGTTTCTTGCTATTATAAATAAGGCTGCTATGAACATAATAGAGCATGTACCCTTGTTATATGTTGGAGCATTTTTTTTTGGTATATGACCAGGAATAGTATAGCTGGGTCCTCAGGTAGGAGGACTATGTCTAGTTTTCTGAGTAACCTCCAGACTGATTTCCAGAGTAGTTGTACCCGCTTGCAACTCTACCAACAATGGAGGAGTGTTCCTCTTTCTCCACATTCTCACCAGTATTTTCTGTCACCTGAGTTTTTGATCTTAGACATTCTGACTGGTGTGAGGTGTAATCTCAGGGCTGTTTTGATTTGCATTTGCCTAATGACTAAGGATGTTGAACATTTCTTTAGATGCTTATCATCCATTTGGTATTCCTCAGTTGAGAATTCTTTATTTAGCTCTGTCCCCTGTTGTAGCAAATATTTTAAAAGGCGGACTTATCCCTTTATCTGCCATGAGTTGCTAGAAGAAAGTATATTCTTTTGTTTTTGGTTTAAATATTCTGTAGATATTTTTAAAAAACCATTTGGTTCAAAACTTACATTAGTTTCACTGTGTCTCAGTTTAGTTTCTGATTTCATAATCTGGCCATTGATGAGAGTGGGGTGTTGAAGTCTCTCACTATTATTGTGTGTGGTGCAATGTGTGCTTTGGGCTTCAGTAAAGTTTATTTTATGAAAATGGGTACCCTTGCATTTGGAGCATTGGCATTCAGGACTGAGAATTTTTTTTTTTTTTGATATATTTATCCTAGGATGAACATGAAGTGCTTTACTTTTTTGATAACTTTTGGTTGAAAGTCAATTTTATTTGAAATTAGAATGGCTACTCCAGCTTGTTTCATGGGATCATTTGCTTGGAATTTTTTTTCCCAGCCTTTTACTCTGAGGTAGTGTCTGTCTTTGTCACTGAGATGAGTTTTCTGTATTTGGCAAAATGCTGGGTCCTATTTACATATCCAGTCTGATAGTCTATGTCTTCTTATTGGGGAATTGAGTCCATTGATGTTAAGAAATGTTAAGGAATAGTGATTGTTGTTTCCTGTTATTTTTGTGTTAGAAGTAGAATTATGTTTGTGTGGGTATCTTCTTTTTGGCTTGTTTCAAGAAGATTATTTTTTTGCTTTTCTTTTGGTATAGTCTCCCTCCTTGTGTTGGAGTTTTCCACCTATTGTCCTTTATTAGGCTGGATTAATGGAAAGACATTGTGTAAATTTGTTTTTGTTATGGAATTTCTTGATTTTTCCATCTATAGTAATTGATAGTTTTGCTGGATAAAGTAGCCTTGGCTGGCATTTGTGTTCTCTTAAGGTCTGTATGACACTTGTCTAGGATCTACTAGCTTTCATAGTCTCTGCTGAGAAGTCTGGTGTAAGGTATGTGTTTACATGTTACTTGACCTTTTCCCTTGCTGCTTTTAATATCCTTTTTTGTTTTGTATATTTGGTGTTTTTACTATTAAGTTATAGGAGGAGTTTTCTTTCTGGTCCAATCTATTTGGAGTTTGGTAGGCTTTTTGTATGTTTATGGGCATCTCTTTCTTTAGGTTAGGGAAGTTTTCTTCTATAATTTTGCTGAAGATATTTACTGGCACTTTAAGTTGGGAATCTTCATTCTCTTCTGTACCTATTTTCTTTAGGTCTGGTCTTCTCATTGTGTCTTTTGGGTTATGAGCTTTTAGCTCTTGTATTTTTTTCTACTATTGTAACAATGCTCTCTCTTGAGATTCTCTCTTCTATCTCCTCTATTCTGTTAGTAATGCTTGCATCTACGACTCCTGGTCGCTTTTTAGGTTTTCTATCTCCAGGATTGGTTTTTTGTGATTTCTTTTTCATTTTTATTTTTATTTTTAGACCCTGGATGGTTTTGTTCAGTTCCTTTACCTGTTTGGTTGTGTTTTACTATGACTCTTTTTACTGTAGCCTTTTGTTTCCTCTTTAAGGGATTCTACTTGCTTACCTGTGTTCTCCTGTATTACTTTAAGGTATGATTTTAAATCCAAGTCTTGCTTTTTCAGTGTGTTGTGATATCCAGTACTTGCTGTAGTGGGAGAACTGGGTTCTGATGATGCCAATTTATCTTGGTTTCTGTTGCTTAGGTTCTTGAGCTTGCCTCTTGCCATCTTGTTACCTGTGGTCTTAGTTGGTCTTGCTGTCTTTGACTGGATCGTGTCTCTCCTGTAGACCCATGAGTCTGTGGCCTTAGAGTGAGAGTGCTCCTGAGAGATCAGCTTTCTTTGAGAAGGTTTTGGGTCCTGATGGTAGTGGAAGTCCTCAGCTCTGGGCACAGATGGAGACCAGAGGAATATCTTGAGATTTTTGAGGCCCCTTCATACTGATTTCCACAGTGGCTGTACCTGCTTGTTTATCTACAAGGGTTTCCATTTCTTTAAACCTTTGGCACCATTTCTTGCCATGTATTTTCTTGATTATAGTCATCAGACTGGGATGTCCTATACCACAGCCATCTGACTGGAGTATGTTGTATTCTTGGTGTGATTTTGATTTGCATTTTTCACGACAGGTAGTCATACAGACCATTTTCTCCAAATATTTCTTGGCTATTTGTAGTTCTATTTCTTCAATTTAAAATGGAATATAACCATCGAGACACTTGTTATAGAGGGAGAACTGTCTAGGACTCATTTTTGAAGAATACCCGACTCTGCTTAAAGACACATGGCCCCACATGTAACAGCTGTGTGCAACAAAAGCTATAAAATTGTCTGTTTACAATACTAAACAAAACACATTAAAGTTCTCCAATCAAAGTAAAAAATGTTTTTACACAGCATAAACCTTGTTACTTTACATAATTCTGCAGCCATTCCTGTTTCTACAGTGCTGCGTTAACCATAGCTCCTCCGCTTGTTTGCAAAGCACTTTCAGGGCACCTAGTAAAATCCTGTACCTGTTAAGCATCTCTCATCTGCCCCCTCTCTGTACTTCTTATAGTCACCCATCTGCTTTGCATTTTTATAGATTTATATTTCATACAAATGGAATCATACAAAGTGTGACCTTGCGTTGTCTCTTTTTATCACTCGCACACTGTTTCCCAGATTTATCCATGTTGTAGTGTATGTTAGCACTTCAAATTTTCATTTTTTTTTCCCAAGCTCAGCAATACACTCAGTGTCCATTCCTAAGGCTGGAGACATTCAGTGTGATTGGCAGTCACATCAGGAGCGGTGTGATGCAGAGAGAAGGAAGCAGGTATTGAAAGGAAAATAGCATTGCCGGAAGACAAGGTTAACAGCTATCTTCCACATTAAGCTTCAATAGTGTCTCTGCCTAGACCCAGATCCTGCTTAAATCCAGGCTGGGGATTACTAAGATGAGTATCGCTCCCTTCCTTTGCCTTCTTGCAATTATTACCAGGGCTGGAATCCACCAGAAATAATTTCAAAGTATAGAGGAGCAGAGAGATCAAGGCAACTTCATCTTTTTGCTTTGGATGCCTGCAGGGCAGTTAGAAAGCACACCAAGATGAGAGCCGACTTAAGGGAGAGGAAGACATACACAGCACAGAAGCTCTTAAGGAAATCAGATGTTGTGATCCACAAAATGCAGGAAGAAACGTTCTCATCCCAACTTTAAACCCGAGAACTCTTGAAGGGCTAATTGCATCCTTCTGTTTGCTTTCACATTATTAAAAACCACCAGGAGATGAGCTGTAACTAGGTCGGTGTCCATCAGGGATGAACGGATCAGGAAACAGTGGGAGCACATTCCACAGGAAAAGAGGGCGTTCGGATGGAGATGATCCTGGACAAAAATGGAGTAAGTGAGATGAGGCAGACAGAAATGGAAGTGCCGGCTCTTACTTAACTGTGGAACCTAATGCAGTTAATCCAGCAG
This sequence comes from Micromys minutus, assembly GCF_963924665.1. Classification (NCBI taxonomy): domain Eukaryota; kingdom Metazoa; phylum Chordata; class Mammalia; order Rodentia; family Muridae; genus Micromys; species Micromys minutus. The sequence continues at coordinate 5,723,564 of NC_137953.1, forward strand.
GAGTAGGAATGACGGTTACAGGGATGGGAAGAGAAGTGGAAGGATAGATGTGGGAGCTGCTGGTCAGAAGGTACAGACTCTGAAATAGCATGGTCAACTTTTATGTCCATTGCATGAACAGGATGTCTATAGTCAATACTAGTGCATATTTCTGGACTAGAAAGATTGCTTCATGGTTAAAAACACTTGTTTATCTTCCAGAGGACCCGGGTTTAGGTCTTAGCACCTATACTGAGCCATTCATCGATACCTGTAACTCCACTTACAGGGGATCTGATGCTTTCATGTGGACTCTGTAGGCTCCCGCGCACATGTGTGCCCACACATATTCATTCATGAACAAGCCTTATGAAATAATAATTTTCATTTTAATACAGAGAGGAGAGCTTTCAAATGTCTCACCAAAGAAATGGTAGGTTGGAACTAGAGAGATGATTGAGCATGAATATTATACTTTATGACATATATGTTTATAATTTGTCAGTTAAACCACATACAATTACGAACTTTCTTAATTAAAGTAATGTGAGCAAAAACTTAAGCAATGAATTAGAGCTTGTGCAGGGGATCTCAGCTCTTAGTGGGCTGAAACAGGAGGATGGATACAAGTTTGAGGACAGTCTGGGCTAGATAGTAAAAGTTGCTATCCTGGCTTAGATTAGGCCAAATATCAAATATATATGTACAAACACACACACACACACACACACACACACACACACACACACACACATACCCTAAAGGACAAATGTCATATTAAGTCAGGGCCATACTAACAGCCTCATTTCAATGCAAATGTCTCTGCAAAGACTTTTATCTCCAAAAAAGAATATATTCTGAGGTACTGGATTTTAGGATTCTAATATATTTTGAAAATGAATGAAACAAATTAAATTCAAAGCATGCTCTATAGCATCATTTACGCTGAAACTTTAAAATTATATTTGCATATGAATGTATAATATGTGTTTTATGATTGTGTGTGTGTGTGTGTGTGTGTGTGTGCATGTGTATCCATGTGGAAGTTGGAGGACAACCTCAGGTATTGAACATCACTTTCTAACTACCTTGTCCAGTATTCACTGCAGCTGCATTTGCCAGACTCGCTGGCCCAAGAGTTTCTGGGATTCTCTTGTCTGACCCTCCCTTCATGGGGGAGGAGTTTTAGGACTGTAGATATGGGCTCCATTCTTGGCTTTACATGGATTCTGAGGATCCGATCTCGGGTCCTCAGACGTTCACAGCACATCCTTTGTCCCAGGACCTGTTCTCCCAGTCCAAGGCATTTTTTGAGCGGCACTGTTAACACTGACACAGAATTGTTAAATATTAACTGTACCATTTCAAGCAAATGGAGACCAGTGCTTAGCTCAGCCCAAGGAGCCCAAGGGCCCAGTCCTGTATAGAAACCCAAGCCAGCTTTACCTTCTTTCCACCTGAGATAACTATGGGATTGCGTAGCCGAGCCAGTTGCTCCTCAGCTGCTACCTGGCTGTACCCACCTCCTGCTGCATGTGTTACTCTTGCCAAGCAAGACGGGGTAAGTCAGGTATCCACAGCTTCTAAGTTTCTTTCTCAGAAAGCCAGCTCCAGTTGTTATACTTGTTCCTGTCTAGAGATCACAGGACACGGCCTGGGTCTGGTGAGTTCTGTCTATAGAGAAGAAAGCATGCTCAGACCTAGTCACCAAAGCAGGGAGAAAATCTGACTCTTTGCAGCTGATATTCAAGCGTGCACTCACAGATACTGCAGACTCTTATTCATTTAAATATCGAGTGCTCGCTATAGTCCTCACTCTGTGGTATGTGCCAAGATCCAGCATGGAACGAGATGTCCATAATCCCTTGCTGAGTTACTAGTTCCTACAGTTTATCAGCCATTAAGTCAAATATGACAGGGCAGTTGTCCCTCTCTCTGATGCATCCCTTGACGCACCAGGGTCACACGAATCTGTCTTAATATCTGGTTTCAGATGCTTAAAGTCACTCATCAAGGTCATTAGTTTTCACCCTGATGTCCTTGAGGTGGAAGACTATCAAAGTCTGTTTCTCTGGATTAAATGTGAAATGATGATGCTTTTTCATTCCCAGCATCCTCAGGGATGAAGTCTTTTTTATAGTCTGTCTCTGAGAACACACACACCCACACACACACCCACACACACACACACTCACACACACACATACACACACACACACACACACACTCACACACAAAGTGCATTGCAAGATAAGAGATTGTTAGACATAGAATAGATCACAGAGATAGAGAGCTAGGGATGTGGATGGTTGGTAGAATGCTTGCCTAGGATGCTTGAAGCCTTGGGTTTGATCCCAAGCATCACAAAGCAAAAGTGGTAACAACACAGACCTGTGATCCCAGCACTCAGGTGGAGGCAGGAGGATCACAAAGCCTAAGATCACAGTGAGTTTCAGGCCAACTTGGAACCCAGGAGACCCTGTTTCATTGAACTAACAAACACGTTTTTTTTCCTTTTAAACTATCAAAGAATACTTGAGTGTCTAAACCCAGAGCAATGCTATATGTCTAAGATGACAGGTATGTCACTTGCTCTGCTTTGTTCATGAGATACTCCACAAGGCACTCAAGCCAAACACTGTGCCCCCAAAATATATCACTTACTATGTGACTATTAAAATACATCTGAATAAAAATATACTTAAACTCCCACTAGGAGAAGTAAGACCAGAAAGGAAGAAAAATCACGAGGTGAATCTGTAACCTTACACCTTCTGGAAGGATCTCTTCCCCCAGGGGTTTTAGCTCATGAACATCTATCTATCTCTCCCTTCCATGCTACACTGCTGATTGTTGATTGTCTGTAGGTCATGTATAGGCAATCACAGCATCTATGAGTTCATCAATGCTGTGGTCTTGTTGGTCATATCCAGAGGACACTGTTTGCTCTGATCCTTTCTGACCTCTTGCTCTTACGGTCTTTCTGCCTCCTCTTATGGTCTCTGAGTCCCGTGGGTAGGAGGTATGATGTAATACTCCCATTTTTGACTGAGTACTCTGCAGACAATTATTCTCTGCACTTTGATCCATTTTGAGTTTCTGTGTTAACCACAGTCAACTGCTTGGAGGGACTAATTTGGGCAGCTTTTGTAGACTACATGGTCAGAGTTTAGCCCAGCTTGCCTGGGCTAAAGTGCGACTGTGAAGATGCTTGTATCTGGAAGCCTTGTCTGGTTTGTGGGTCCAAAGGGAGAAGAACTTTCTGGAGGTGGTGAGCATGTTGATTCTGTGACTGGAGAAGTAGCTGATGGAGAGAAAAAAAATACCCATATTCCCTTTGTTTCCAAAGTAGTTTCTGAAACAGAAACTTAAAAGTTCTTTGAAGAGCTGGCGGGATCATCTGTAGCTGGGACAAATATGTGAAGGAACATTTCATTAAAGTGGACTTAGGTGTGAAAGGCTAAGGCAGACTCAGGAAGGAATGTTTTGCTGAAGCAGACACAGTAAAGAGGATGTTCTGCTAAAGCAAGCACGTGAAAGGACACATGATGAGGGATTTTTTGCTACACATGTATTGGTCCACCTTACATTGCATAGTTGAGCTGCATTTGTCAAGACTCCATAGAGAGAAATGCACCAAAAAACTTCTTGTGGTATATTGTAGTTTTTTGCTACTTCTGTGCTGGGGCAAGACCTGTGCTGAGGCAAGCAACCTGGAGGGCATATGATGTTTGCAGGGTATAAACTGGGCTCTAGGAAGTGATGGAGATAGAGCTTTCTGGTCCAGCTAGCAGTGCAGCACTTGTGGGTCTTGCATCCTTGATGATCTTCAGAGAGGTGCAGCTGGGAACTTCTGGTGTTCCTCCTGGTCCCTCCTGCTGACTCTAGCTGAAGCTGATGCCTGACTATCACTAGTGGTCATGTCACTGCTGGCGCTAACCTGACTCTACTAAACTGGCATGCTGGTGTGTGTACCCATGCCATTGCCTGCTAGCTTGTGAACTGAACTGCTGATTTCCAGACAACACAGCTGGGAGTTGCTCCAAAGAACCTTTCTAAACAGGTTCACTTCCCCCATATCTTTTCTTTTCTACTACCTCTGGTGAGTGGTGGATTACAAGGAAGGTTAAAGTGTTTAAGAACCATCACTGAAAATAGAAATAGAAAAAAAATAAAGTTACAAGTTTCTGTTCTTTCTTCCCAACCAAAAGTCCCACATATATTTGAATGAAAATGTCTGTGAAGCACGTGTACAAGGACCACACATCAAATAATGTGATAAATTATAGTATTAAGAGCAGTTGTTTTATCTGAATATTTCTAGAGACTCCAAGCTTGTATTTTTCTGTTTCTCATATTCTTAGATCTGAATTTTGTTCAATGACTTGTGAATAGTTTTCCTTTAAATCATTTGGTTATACTGAGATGCATCTAGATTTCTGTCTTCATTGTAATTGGATTGCTTTATACTTAACGTTCATTATGCAACCAAAGAAGTGAGTGTGTTCTATGCGAACAAATGAGACAGTCACAAACCAAATGTTCTATTTAGTTTTTAATTTGAATTTTGATTAACACTTATTGGAAGAACAATGTCCTTCTATCCCAGGGATGTTCACACCCTAAGCCCTGGAACTAGAGCATGTTATTGTACTTGACAAAAAAAAATGAAGGCTTACTATTCTGTTACTTTGAAACTATGGAGAATATCCTGAGTAGGTCCATTGTAGATATGAGTGCCAAAAGTGGAAGAAAGCTTAAAGGAGGAGGTTACAGTAAGGCCCTGAGAGATGTCCTTCATGGGATGCTGCTGGTCCTTCATGGGATGCTGCTGGTCCTTCATGGGATGCTGCTGGTCCTCCATGGGATGCTGCTGGTCCTTCATGGAACACTGCTGGTTCTTCATGGAACACTGCTGGTTCTTCATGAAATACTGCTGGTCCTTCATGGGATGCTGCTGGTCCTTCATGGGGTGCTGCTGGTCCTTCATGAAATACTGCTGGTCCTTCATGGGATGCTGCTGGTCCTTCATGGGATGCTGCTGGTCCTTCATGGAACACTGCTGGTCCTTCATGGGGTGCTGCTGGTCCTTCATGGAACACTGCTGGTCCTTCATGGGGTGCTGCTGGTCCTTCATGAAATACTGCTGGTATGTAAACAGAATAGTGTCCAAGAGGTCAAAAGTGTGATTAGCTCTTATAAGCTGGAAGGTACGGAATCTGTTTCCCGGGGATCTGTCACAAGGAGCTATAGCTTTACTACCTCTTGAGTTTATCCATTTGTAGCCTTGCCAGTCAACGTATAGAACTGTAAAACTTTATGTGTTGCCTAGTTTTATGTCAACTTGACAAAAGCCAGAGACAAAAGAAGAAACTATAATTCAAAAATGCCTCCATTAAATTGGCTTGCAAGCAACTCTATAGGACTTTTTTTTTTTTTTTAATAATGTTTGATATAGAAGGGCCCAACTCACTGTGGGTGGTGCTATCCCTGGGTTCTACAAGAAAGCAGAGTGAGAAAGCCATGGGGAGCAAGCCTGTAAGCATCTCTTCCTGGCCTCTTCATCAGTTCTTACCTCTATTTTCCCATCTTTACTTTCTTCCCAGATTCCCCTTGGTGATAGACTGTGATGTGGAAGTGTAAGATGAAATAAACCATTTTCTCTCTAGGTTGTCTATGGTCACAGTGTTTATCACAGTAATAGAACACATAAGACAATTTCTGTGATCTTTACTGTGTGGTTTCTTCAGAGGAAGACTCACATAATATTCCTGTTTATGTCAACTTGGCCTTCAGCCCTGGTTATTTGTGTTACTGGCTAGACTTCTTTTTATTGCTACTGCTACTGGTCTGGGGAAGAGTGTGTGTGTGGCAAGGGACACAGTCATTTTACTATAAACTTGATAGTATTATAGAAATGGTTGTATGTCTGCAGATGCTCCTGAAGCACTGTTACAAAGCAGGTATGGGAGGCCTACATGTCTTCCCGTTGGGATCTCATTGGCCGCATGGACCAGCCTTGTCTCTTCTTGTTCAGGAGGTATATAGAGTGACTTCTGCCAATATCACCTGTTTCCCAATATACATTTTAAAGTGGGATTAATCACTATGTTGTTCTCATCTGTACTCTGCTAGAATACTTAAGAAGTCTTAAGAAGAGAAGGGGCAATAAAAAAAGAAAAAAAAAAAAGAGAAGAGGCCCTTTTTTTATATTTCTCATTTCATTTTGATTTTATCTGGTAACCACAGTGGGGGAGGCTTTAATATGTTTTTTTTTTTTTTTGTAACTACTTTATTTGAGACCCCTCTTTGTCTCAGGATATGAGTTTTAATTAACAATATTTACTGTATACAGAAGATTTCTTTGCAAGATGTTTTTATTTGGCAGTTCTGTTCCCATAAATATATTAACAGAAAGTTCTTGTATGTAAGAATACAGACTCAACTGTGTGTTCCCTTAAAACTACATGTTTGATTTCTAAAACTTAATGAGGGTTTATTTGGAGATGCCGACTTTATGAAATCATACTAAATGAGGTCATGAAGGTTGGGTACCATTGCTAAGATTGGTGGCTAGTTCTCTCTCCTCCTCTAAACCTCACTCCACTTCTAATTCTCTTCTTTCTGCTCTCTCTCTTCATCCCTCCCTCTTTCCCCCCGTTTATATATATATATATATATAAATATAATATATATATATATATATATATATATATATATATGTGTATAATCTTTTCTTTGCTTTTTACTATTTTTTAAATTTTCTTATTAGCAAAGAAAATGTCATATGAGATTATAGATTATAACAAAGGTTAACTTTGACCCTAAGAAAGAAGTCTTTAGAGTGACCTCTGTTCTTCCTGACACCTTGATCTAGGCCTTTGTGAGAGCCAGACCATGAGAAACAATTTTCCACTATATGAGCTTCCCTACTCATATTATTTCATAATAGCAGTCGTAGCCATCTGAGACAGGGTGATGTAGGCTTCAGCTAGATTCTCCATGAGTTGTCTCTATAGGGTAAGGTTGTCAATAGATGGCGCTCGGTGGAGAGATGAGAGAAACATCACTTCCAGACTTCCCCTTGGGAGCTCAAGAGGTCTCAGAATATAAGATTTCCGTTCTTTAGGCTTCCACCCTCTGATTCTTTATTCCCAAAGAACACTTCTCCCCCCATCCCCCAACCAGCTATTTTTCAGAATTTTCTCCTTCTGGTTCTTTTGTACAATGGCAACTCAATTTTTCTTAAGATTGGGTCTTCAAGTGCACTCCCAAAGATTGCACTTGAAATTCTTCTCAGAGAGGTCTTACTTCAGCCTTTATACTGAGTACACGCAAGTGTTAACCCTGGGATGGCTGCTTGCCAGTGTCTTCGGAGTTAGAGCAGGCCTCAGCTGTAGTCTGTGCTTTGCTGCTTGTTACTGCTGTAAAGCTGATGAGATTAGCCAACTCTACCTTAGCACATCCATCATCCAGACAAGAAGAATGGCTGCCACCTAGCATTGCTTGGAAAGCAGAGGGCTCATTTAAGATCCCACACTACAGTTCCAAGCATAAAGCAAGAATGTTAAATGGCATGGTTTCATTTAGAATGCAGGGAGGTATTTGGTTGAATTAATGTACAGGTGACTACATGTGAGTATGTATGTATATGTGAAAGAAGGCCAGAGGCATGGATTACAATGGAGAACTGAACTCAGATCCACTCCAAGAGCAGGAAGAGCTGTAAACACTGAACCATGTCTCCACCTCCCAAGGATGGGTTATTAGGTTTGGAGATCCCTTCCTCATTCAACTTTTCAGGGGCCTCCTCTTGTCCATTGCATGATTATGATTTGTCTTTTTTTTTCTGCTGACACTTAATTTTGGCCAGGACTATAGCTTTCTCTTTTTGCCAGTGCTTCTATAATTTTTTTTGCAAGTTTTAGAGGAACTGAAAATGTGAATCAAGAAGACCTGTTTCTGCCTATGTCTCCAGCAGTCCCAGGGTACTTTACAGTTTTATTCATTTTCAACACAATCTCTCTCTCTCTCTCTCTCTCTCTCTCTCTCTCTCTCTCTCTCTCTCTCTCTCTCTTTCTCTCTCTCTCCCTGCCTCCCTCTTTCTCCCTTCTCTCTTCCCCCATATATATCTTCTTCTTTATTTTTCATAAAGAGAATTTCATTTGTAGACTAGCCCTCTAGTTTCCATTTAATTAATAACGCTAGTCTTGATGTCTATTGTGAAATTTCTTTATTATATGTTGCTAATGTGAGTGTAACTTAAAGTATTTCAAGCTCATCCTTGGAACTTGATTGTAGAGGATAAATGTAAACTTTCCAGAAACTTAATTCCCCTTATATGATTTGTCTTCTGCCACCAGAAGTTGAGATGTTTATTATGTAGAACAGATTTTCAAAATACTTATATATATATATTTAAGTTCCAAGTAATATGTTTAGTAATTTTTTCAACAAAACATTTTATTTCTCCTCTCTACTTCCCCTGTCTTCTTCTCCCCTGTCCTCCTCTCCCCTGTCCTCCTCTCCCCTGTCCTCCTCTCCCCTGTCCTCCTCTCCCCTGTCCTCCTCTCCCCGTCCTCCTCTCCCCTGTCCTCCTCTCCCCTGTCCTCCTCTTCCCTGTCCTCCTCTCCCCTGTCCTCCTCTCCCCTGTCCTCCTCTTCCCTGTCCTCCTCTCCTCTGTCCTCCTCTTCCCTGTCCTCCTCTCCCCTGTTCTCCTTTCCCCCCTCCTCTCCCATTCTCCTCTTCCCTGTCCTCCTTTCCCCTCTCTTCTGTTCACTTCTCCTCCTTTCCCCTTTCTTCTTTTCCCTTGTCCTCCTCTCCCCTGTCCTCCTCTCCCCTGTCTTCCTCTCCACTGTCCTCCTTTCCCCTGTCCTCCTCTCCCCTCCTCATTTTTTCCTTTCCTTCCCCCAACCCTGTCCTCTTCTTTTCCCCTTTTCCTTTCTGATCTCTCCTTTTCAGACAGTCTCACTATGTACCAGAGGCTAACCTTGAACTTGCAGTGCAGTTCAGACTCACACTGAACTTGGGAACTTGCTACCTCATTCTATCAAGTGCTGACATCACAGTTGCACAGAACTGACTTAGGAAAAATCCTATAATTTAGTGAACCCCACATTGTTTTATAAAGTGGAATCCATTTCAGAGAATTTAATATTGACCTCATAACCATAGTTTTGTTATAGAAATCAACATTACTTTAGTGTCAGAAAGCCCCTCATGTCTACTTTTTATTTGTTAATTTGAGATTTGATCTTGCTACATTGACCAAGGTGGCCTATAATACAAAGAGATCTCTCTGTCTTTGTTTCCTAAGTGCTAGGATTAGAGGTGGTTGCTACCATTTCAGCTCCTCATGGCTACTTTAACAGACAGCACTTTTTATTTATTCATCAAATTAATCTGCAACAACAACAACAAACAAAACCTCCAAATTTAGACAAATCTCTTGGCTGGTGTGTAAGACTCGTTCTTATAGTCCTAGCACTTGAGGTCTCAGGCAGGATTGACCCAGTTTTTCAGCATGGTCACTTTGATCGTGGTCATTAGGGAAATGCCAATCAAAACAAGCCTGAGATTACACCTCACACCAGTCAGAATGGCTGAGACCAAAAATCCAAGTGACAGCAGGTCCTGGCAATGATGTGGAGAAAGAGAAACACTTCCCCTTTGTTGGTGGGATTGCAAGCTGGTACAACCATTCTGGGAATCTGTCTGGCAGTTCCTCAGAAAACTGGACATAGTAGTCTACCTGATGATCCAGTAATATCACTCCTGGGCATATACCCAAAAGATGCTCCAATATCTAACAAGGACACATGCTCCACCATGTTCATAACAGCCTTATTTATAATAGCCAGAAGCTAAAAAAACTAGATGTCCTTCAACAGATGAATGGATACAGAACTTGTGGTACATTTACACAATGGAGTACTACTCAGCTATTAGAAACAATGAGTTCATGAAATTCCTGGGCAAATGGATGAAACTAGAAACTATTATCCTGAGTGAAGCAACTCAGTCACAAAAGAACACACATAGTATGCACTCAATGACAAGCGAATACTAGTTCCCAAAAGCTGTGAAATAATTCACAGACCTTATGTAGCTCAAAAAGAAAAAAGGCCAGAATTTGGATGCCTCAGTCCTTCTTAGAAGGGAGAACAAAACACTCATGGAAGGAAATACAGGGACAAATAGAGGAGTAGGGATTAAAGAAAAGATCATCTAGAGACTGTGGATCCACCATATATGTAGCCACTAAACCTAGTCACTATTGCTGATGCCAAGAAGTGCTTACTGGCAGGAGCCAGATGTGAATGCCTTCTCAGAGGCTTTGCCAGAGTCATACAGATACAGTTGAGGGTACTTGCAGCTAACCATCAGACTGAACATGGAGACCCCAATGAAAACTATAGAAAGGACTGAAGGAGCTGAAAGGGTTTGCAGCTCCATGGGAAGAACAACATTATCAACTAACCAAAACCTCCAGAACTTCCAGGGACTTAAACACTAATTATTGAGCACACATGGAGAGACTCATGGCTCCAGTTGTCTATGTAGCAGAGGACAGAAGTGTCTGGCATCAATGGGAAAAGAGGCCTTTGGTTCAGTGAAGGTGTGTTTTCCCAGAGTAGGGAAACACCAAGGCACAGAGGTGAAGAGGGTGGTTAGGAGAGGGAGCAACTTCATGGAATCAAGTGGAGGAGGAGGGGGATGTGGTTGGGGGTAAAGGGGATAACATTTGAAATGTAAACACAGAGAATATCCAATAAAAATGAAAAAAGTCTTTGTTTGCTACTCTTAATTTTTAGTTTTTTGAGGATGGTGATAGAGAACTGGAGAGGTGGATACTGCTGAACTTGGGAGTAAAGAAAGATGGTTGATTTTCAGAGAAAGGCCAGGGTGGGAAGGTCTTCTTTATTTAAGTGTTCCTGTAGAGTGTATAGCTATGAGACTTTGCTGAGTGGTGGCAACATGTGACAGACCCTTAGTACCTGCAAAGCAAGGGAGACAGGCTGAACACTTTACTAGCCGGAAGACTTCACACATTGTTCTGACTGTTATTGAATCATCTTAGAAACTGTCCCCCTGCCCCACCCTTGGCTCATCTGATGTCAAGTGAAGTCAGATGTTTTGAATTTGAGACTAGGTCTTGCTATATAGACCATGCAGCCTGGAATACAAAGAGATCTGTCTGCCTTTGCCTCCTAAGTGATGGGATAAAAGGATACAATGAGATCGCAACATGTATCTACCATTCAGGATAGAATGGATGGATTTTGAGGTGTAAATTCAGCTTCTTGTATAGTTCTCTTTGGTACTGCAAGATTGCTTGATGGTTAGACATGTCTGATATAACTGAGTTTGATCTCCAGGACCACATGGCAGAAGGAGAGATATGTGACTTCTGAAAACTGCCTTCTGGCCCCCCACTTAAATGTTATGACATGTGTCCCTCCAAGTAAACAAATGAATGCAATAATTAAATGTACTTTCTAGGGCTTGACACACCTAAACTGCTCATTAAGTGCCGTGCTGTCATCGAATATGTGATCTGTAATGATTCTTCCCATAAATTAACTTTATAAATAATTTAGTTTTGTCTAGATCTCCTTTGGAATTTCAAATACTATGTATTCCTATAAGTGTCCATTACCAGTCAAGCAGAATGATCATCTTGTGAATCATTAATGGTGTTATCTAGATAGTGATCTAAGTGGTAACATTTTTCAATTAACTTTGTAAATTGTGTTTGTTCATAATAATTCTTAAAGCAAAGGCTAAAATAAAATACATAGTCTTTAAGACAAAATAAAATATAATATATAATTTCTAAGCTTACTTCTTACATTCCTAGTGCTGTCAATCTTAGCTGAAGAGGAGAAATAAATTTAGAAATTCTTTGTGTCTTTGTATTTATGCCTTCATGTGTGCATATGAATATGAATTTCTATATGTGTGTGTTGCATGTAGATACATGGATATATGTGTGTGGCATATGTGTACAACAAAACTCTGAGAAAATTGACAGGACTATGTTTCTACAGATTGGTTGACTTGGATTTGGTAAAGCTGTAGTTTTGGATCAAGACCTCCTATAAAAGGTTAATTGCATTCCAAATTTATCATAAATTTAATCTCAGAAGAGCAATGGACTGTCTTTAGAAGAACTAATGGTTATATTTCTCTGAAATATTAGAAGAAGGTAGCTTACCTTTTTCTAATGATAAGTCTACTAGTACTCAAAATTTTGACTAAGCACTTAAGCACATGACTTTGATACTTGTTAAACTAGACATACTCTTTGGAACAAGTATTGGAATTCTGTAAACTCCACCCCTCAGTTACCTGGCAATAGCCAGGTATGCTCTGCCCCAGTGACCTGACACTATTAAAGGGGATGCTTGCCCCCTCCTCTCTCTCTTGGCCTCTCTTGACTCCTGGCTCTCTTGCTCTCCCACCCATATCCCTCCTCTTACCCTTCCCTTCCCCCCTCTCCCTCCACATGCTCATGGCCGGCTTCTACTTCTCTATTTCTCTCTCTCTCTCTCTCTCTCTCTCTCTCTCTGCCTCTACTACCTTCTTAACTCTCCCATGACTTGAATAAACTCTATTCTGTACTATACCGTCGTGTGGCTGGTCCCTCAGGGGGAAGGGATTCCAAACATGGGTCCCCCAGAAGCATCTCCCTTGCCCCCAGGCCTCACCGCACCACCATGAGCCATATGCCCATCACTCTCTTAATCCTTCCCCTAACATTGGTGCTGAAACCCGGGATGTCATCTTTTCAAAACAGTGGTGCCCCGTGACTTTTCCTTTCAGTGACTTTTCCTTTCATTGGTGCCCCATCATCTTTTCCTTTCAGCAAGTGATATAGGTAAAAGTATTCCCTGTGCTTTTATGACTTTTGGTGATACAAGGAAATGGTTGTATCACCATTGGTTGATGCTTTTGGCAACACAAAGCCTTTGAAATTTCGCCCAAATATTGGAAAGTTTGTCAATAGAGTGAGAAATTAGAAAGTCAGTTGGAATTTCACACACACACACACACACACACACACACACACACACACACACACACACACACAAATAACTGGGATGGTCTTGGGGACATGGGGCAGAATTCTCACATATACTTTACCATTTATCATATACATGGGGATTAAACAGTATGATAGTATTTTGGTAAAATGGATCCTCACTAACACCCTTAAAAAGAGGTTGTTTTATTTTTATTCATGTGTGTGTATGTACTTGTGTGCATATGTATCATGAGCATGCAGATAATGAGATCAGAAGAGGGCATCGGATTCTCTGGAGTTGTCATAAGAGCAGGCATAGGTACTGGGAACCGATTTGAGGTTTTATGGAAGAACAGCATGCTCTCATAACTGTTGAACCCTGCCTAACCCCATCAGTAGCATCTTTAAAACTATCTCAAAAAACTAAAGGACAAGCGAATATTCCAAAGAGCAGATGTAATTATGTTGGTTCTGTCCTCCAGGGCCCAAGAATCATTCTTGCAGCTCAGAACTACTGATTACTCCAATGATGGACTCAAAACTCCTCTATATGTTGTTGTCTTGTGTTAGTTAATGCCCTCATTGCCGTGAATAAATACATAACAAGAAGCTATTGACACACAAAGTATGTTCTGTGGCTCACAGTATGAGGCGTGCAGTTCATCAGGTCAGGGAAGATGTGGTAGCAGTCTCTCCATGGTGCTGAAAGCTTTTGGCTGAGAATCCATACCTCTGCATGCCTTAGTGAAACTTTAACAAGAAAACAGGCAGGGTATGTGGCCAGACTGAAAGCATAAAGACCTGCCTCCCAGTGACCAACTTCCTCCAGCCAGGCTCCACGTCCTGAGGATTCCACAGCCTCCCAAACAATGCTACAAGCAGAGAACCAAGTTCTTTAAAATAGAAGCCTGTTAGGGACATTTCCCATTTGGACTGTAACATGTGGCAAGGAAAGGGTCCTGCTGCCATTTCTTTGTCTGCGTGCTCACTCCAAATTAAGTATCTGAAGACATTTTCCTAAGTCAATGGCATGCGGGTTTTAAGTTTTTGATGCATGCTCTCCTTTTGTCTGCCAGCAAGTTAAATAGCTGCTTTCTTCTGGTAACCTTCTGCAGACTTTTGTGAAGAGATCTACTTGCTTGACATACGTTTCACAAACATCTGGCCAGCCATCGTTCTGAAACCATGATAAACATTAACAAGCAATTGACACAAATTCAATTGTTATCACAGTCCTCATTGTTGCAAATTCATATAAATGATAAAAATGTACCAGCACACGCTCAACAGAAGGATGAGCTAATATAGTGTCTCCCTTTGGATAAAGTGCCTGGGACAACAGAGCGAAGGGTTTGCTTCATTGAGCAGATCTCTTTGGCACCGAATGTGCTTAGCTCAGCAACACAAAGCATTAGGCATCATTATTAAACATTTTGTCAGTTTTACTGCCTAAACATTTTCCAAATCCCTCTGTCTCTTTCTGTCTGTCTATTTCTCTGTCTGTCTGTCTGTCTCTGTCTCTCTCTGTCCCTCTCTCTGTCTCTCTGTCTCTCTCTGTCTGTCTATTTCTCTGTCTGTCTGTCTGTCTGTCTGTCTCTCTGTCTGTATCTGCCTCTCTCTGTCTCTCTCTCTGTCTCTCTGTCTTTCTCTCTCTCTCTCTGTCTCTCTGTCTCTGTCTCTCTCTCTCTCCATCTTTCTTGTGGTATACATTTCTATAAGGTGACTACCTCCCCTCTCCTGTACCACAGGCATGGCCTCACCATTCATTCTGAATGCTGCTTTAACCTCTTGAGTCTCTTTCTGATCTGGAAATTGAGGTGGTCTTCCTTCCTTCCTTCCTTCCTTCCTTCCTTCCTTCCTTCCTTCCTTCTTTCCTTCCTTCAGTTCTAATGAAAGCTGGGTGTGTTAACCCTTTGCTTAACCAAAACAATCTCACCTCTTCTTTAGTGCTTCCTCTCGGAGGTTTGCCTGCTGGGGTTGAGTGCTGGCCTTCTGTGGTTTGCTTCCTGTAAAGCCAGCCACTTCCACTCACCTAACTGTGAGGTCTTGAGTAAACTGCCCTGCTCTCGCGCTCTCCATTCCTGGAACTCAGTTTTATTTTCCTTCAGTGTCAAGTTTTTTTTGCCTCTACCTGCCACACTGATTGTTGTGATCAACTCCAAATGCTATCTTAAATTTCCTGTCAGCATAGTTAGCATCAGGAGCTCTGCTTCTGTCTTTCAAAGCTGTGTGTCTGGAGCACCA
The DNA here is from genome assembly GCF_963924665.1 of Micromys minutus. Classification (NCBI taxonomy): domain Eukaryota; kingdom Metazoa; phylum Chordata; class Mammalia; order Rodentia; family Muridae; genus Micromys; species Micromys minutus. The sequence continues at coordinate 5,738,814 of NC_137953.1, forward strand.
GCTACAGTCTGTACTCATCGATTTGTGATAGCTGACTGATTACATTTTGTTTGCTGGGTTCTGTTACCTCAGAGGCCCCCAAAATGACTGGGACACAACTAAATTTTAAGCAAGCAATCAGATGCCGGATTTCAGAATGTCTGTCTTCCAAACAAAAGCACAAGCAGCTGAGAGGCAGTTTTGAGGGCAGCCAATACCTGGAGGTCAGGGATTTTTCAGCTAGGACTGACGTTGCTTCTCAGGGATGCTTAGCAATGTTGGCACACTGTTTGACAGTTGGGAAGAAGAGCTGGCATGTGGTGAGTAGAGGAGTAAGGAGGATGCTTACGCATTTTCTGATACATGGAGTAGCCAGGGCTGAGAAACCCTGTGGTAGAGTGAACTTTCTCCCAAATGTATCTCAGCCAAAACACTTAGAGAACTTTTAGTAAGTTGATTGACACTCGAGTGTCTTCTACTTTGCCAACTCTGTCTGGTACTCGTGAAGATATTTCCAGAAACCAGAAAGAGGATATTTAGAGTCTTTTACAACTTTTGCAGAGACAGTAACTTATCAGCATGAATATTTGTTAAAAAGACATGTACATAAGGTAAACTAACATGTTGATATTAGTTGCATATCATTTCTGGTTTTATACTGGTTGATATTTTTGTAGCTTTTCATTATAAAGTGTTTAACATTTTAACATTTATGCACAGGATAAAAGTAAATAGGTTAGTGTCAGATCACATACCTAAATGTGAATTATTTGATCATTTCATTGTGTGATGTTCTCACCATGACCTAATAAATGACCATCACAGTGCCTTTTCTATAAGCAGGGCTTGTGTAATGAGGATTCCCACATAACTTGGAGGACAGACTCTCTCCTCAAGACAGTAATGTCTAGCTACACGCTCATGCTGACCTTTCCTACAAGGCAAAGTGCAGCCCATGAACGCAACTGTGGGGATTGGAAGGTGGTTGAGAGGAGAAGAGGACCTGTTTTGCAACTGTGAGATGAGTCCAAATCTGCAGAACCCAGGTGCAACTTGGACATAGTAGGAGATGGTTGCAATTGCCACTTTGTCCAGGTCAGAGACTTCCTCTCTGTCAGCCTAGCTCCAGACCCAGTGAGAGATCCTGCCTCAAGGGAATGCAATAAAAAATGACAGAGCAAGACAATTAAACTTCTCTTCTGGCTTCTGCATGCCTGCATAAATGTGTGCTTCTCTATACACATGCATGCATAACACACACACACACACACACACACACACACACAGCCTACTCATATACTCACCCATACACACATACAAATTAAGAAGAAAATTCTAATAAAAGAATGTGACTAAGCCAGTAGATAAATGTCTGATGCCAGAGCAGAGGCACATGAAAGAGGCAAAAGCTTTGATGCTAAAAAGGTCCCTTTGAAGTGGAAATAAAGGGACCCATTATATTCTGAAATATTGAGTATTATAAATTGAATCATCGAGTGCAGGACAAGGTGATCATACAACATACCCACTGCAAGTGAGTCAGGAATAAAGTTGGTCTGGACATTCAGGTAGACGTAGGGTACCGTGTAGGTGGGAGAAGAGGGTGGGTATGCGACTCCCAGCAGCTCTGCAAAATGAAACACATTAGAAAAGGTGACAAGGAGAACCTGGCAGACTGGACCCAGTCTGCTTTCTGGGTTTGGATTCACTGCCTCAGGACCAGGGCTGACTTAGAGACTGGTGGCAGTCTGGCTAGCTGAGCTCCTTTCTCTAACAGCTCAATTTAGACTGTCTGGAGGCTCCTTCCCCCAAGGATGTGAAAACTAGGGTGAAAGAAAGAACTGAAGATCAGGCTTGGAAACTCACATCTTCATCATGGTGACATTTTCATTTTTAAGTGTGATAAACATAAACAGATCATACAATCAAAACGATAAACCTTGCGGGCATAAATGGCATCAGTCTTCCCAGTGCCCTCCTACCCTGGAGTTTGTCGTCTTTGCAAGTTTCTTTGGTGCTTATATTCTTACTTTTAATTTTCCTATTTTAGACTTCATATACCTTTTTTCTTATTTTAGAAGCTAAAGTTTAATCCTACATCCTGTCCTCTACCCACACCACCCTCCCAGTCCTGTGATTCTGCTCTGTCCCTATACTTCTGTTAACTTAGGGAGGATCTATTTGACATGCCATTTAGGATTGATAGGTAACTATATTAGTACCAAGATATAAGATGATGAATATGTTTTTGTTTTTGAATAATTTGTGTGTGTGCACGTGTGTGCATTCAGGCTTGTGTTGTCATTGCTGTCCTTTGCTTTGCTGGGAAACAGAGTTTCACTGAGAGGGCCTTCTGTGCAGACCTGGTAGAATGCACAGTCATTGAAATCAACCTGCTTTTCCCCCAAGTGCTGGGATGAGATGTGTGTGCCACCATGCCTGGTAATTATCAATTTTTTATAAAGTGCACTGTGATCATTTCTTTTCACATTTCATTTACTTTGTATCTTCGGCTAGATAAAGACTGTTTTATATATACTACAGAATATAAAGTAATGTACAGCTTAGACATATCACATCGAAGACAAGATACATTAGTGATAAAAATGTAGTGGATAGCTTTTTCCTATTCTTACTTTCTAAATCTACTTCCAAACACTAAGTTCTAATACTGTTAGACAACTTCTTCTTTTTCGTTTTCCTCCTCCTCCTTCTCTTCTCTCCCTTCTTCTTTTTGTCTTTTCTATGCCTCCATCAATATATTTCAGTTTTATTTAAAAACTTTTCATTCATTCATGTTTGTGTGTGTGTGTGTGTCTCTGTGTGTGTGTGTGTCTGTGTGTGTGTGAGCGCGCACACACACGCGTGCACTGAAAAATTCAGAAGAAGAGGTCTCAGTTTTCCTTGAGCTAGACTTACAGGTAATTGAGATTTGTCCAGTTTTGGTGCTGGGAACCAAACTCAGGTTTGCAACAAGTCATCTTAACCCCTCAGCCATCTATCTGAACCACACATCTCTCAGTTTCCTGTTATATTATGTTTTTCTTCTCTTAAAAGTGAGGTGCTCAGAGTTCATCATCGTCGACCTTGACACTAAATGTTTTGCTATTCCAATAATATAATCATTTCATTCAGAATTTTCTTTGCATTCCTAACATTATGAGGCTGTCTGCAATGCTCTTTAGTGGAGCTTCCTACCCTGGGAGAGCTGCTTCTCATCGCCCCAGGGCAGATAAGTGGCCAGTGCAGTTGGGAGGTTGAAGAAGGCTCCAGACTCAGAACCTTGTAAAGCTTCCAGACAGTACTTCCAGGCTTTCTTCCAGCACTCGTGTGACAAGTCCTAAGCTTACATTTCTCATGTGGTTTTAGCAGCTCCTAGCCTGTAGAAAGTTAGGCTTCTTCTTTGTAGTTTACACGAACACAGGCGTTCTGGTCTAGCTTGGTTTCTAAGGCTGCAATGAAACACCCCAACCAAAAGTAACTTAGGGAAGGCAAGGGTTTATGTGACTTGAGGGTTTACATGACTTACATTCCTAAGGTAGAATCTATCATTGAGGAAGCCACGGAAGAAATTTCATCAGGAAATTGAAGCAGAAAATGTGGAAGAACCCTGCTTGCTGGCTCATGCTTAGCTAGCTTTTAAAGAAAAGGTCTAGGAGCAGCAGCCTAGGGTCCTGCCCATAGTAGGCTGGACCCTCTTACATCAATCAGCACTCAAGACAACCCCTCTCCAACAGACTTTTGCACCAAACCTACCCTAACTAGGGAATGTCTCAACCCATGCAGTTCAAGTAACCAGGACAGCGTCTAACATTGCAAAGACTTCTTCGGCTACGAATTGCCTCCTATTGCGTTGTCATTATGTATTTTGACTCTGGCTTTTCTCATCATGGCACAGTAAGGGCTTTCTTCATCCGAACATTTAACCAAAGATCATTATTTAGCTGGTGTCGAATTACATGCCTGACTGTTGATAATGTCTTACAATAAACTGGAAATGAATCCATGTAATTGGCAGATTCAGTTATGAACACTTCAGGATGAGAAAACAGAAGAAAAATGAATGTTGACAGCAAGTGTCAGAGTGCAGGTCGAGTAAACACCCTTCACCCCACTCAGGAATTTCATGCAGCAGAAGAAATATGAATTTTTTTTACCATTAAGAGAAAATCTACCCACCACAGATTTCCTGGGAAAAAAAAGCCAAAAACCAGCAACAAACCCCAACAGGACATGTTTTAACTGGACAATGTATGAAAACGTGATGCTGCTTAGGAAGAGGAAGGAAGCCAATAATATATGTGTGTCAGGTTGTTAACAGGGTAACAAAATACTATACACACACACACACACACACACACACACACACATATTGTAAAACATGATTCTGTTTGAGATTGAGAAGGAAATAAGAAAAAGAAAAAAAACCTGGCTCTGTGTATTTTATGTACATAAAAAAATCTCTGAAAAGCTTGTTAAACAAAGAAAAAACAAAGATGAACACACACCATTGTTAAATATGTTATAATATTTCATTTATATGTCAACTCAGTTATTTCTGTTCTCCCTCTTCTGTGCTTCTCTCCCCCCATTGACTGTCTGTTTCCCTCCTGTTCATTGTTCCCCATCACCTCTCCTCTCCTCTCCTCTCCTCTCCTCTCCTTTCCTCTCTTCTCCTCTCCCCTCCCCTCCCCTCCCCTCCCCTCCCCTCCCCTCCCCTCCCCTCCCCTCCCCTCTCCTCCCCTCCCCTCCCCTCCCCTCCCCTCCCCTCCCCTCCTCTCCTCTCCTCTCCTCTCCTCTACTCTCCACTCTCTTCCTCTATTTTCCCAGTTTGTCTCCCTCCTGTTCATCTTCCCCCATCCTCTCTCCCCTCCCCTCTCTCCTCTCCCCTCCCCTCTTTCCCCTTCCCCTCCTCTCCCATCCTCTCCACTCCCCTCTCTGCACAGCTCTGTCCCGGCTTACTGCCATGTAATGTGGATTTTCTCTTCATCCCTCCTTGCTCATATCTTTTGGAAAACACCCTGAGGAGAATCTGTTATAGTCTCTGTTCTCACCCGTATTTTTTTTCTTTCTTTCTAGGAAACAACCAAAATTCAGTGAGTGGGCAGGGCCTCTTGCTCTGCCTTATGCCCTGATTTTTCACCCCCTTCAAGTTTGTCTACTAGCTGGCTTTCCTGCTCTCTCTCCCAGGAGACAAACGCTTGAGCCTAGATGGCAGTCACCCTATTCATGTATGGGTCCCCGACAAGACTTAATGCCATTGGCTTTTTGAAACTGCTAATCATGTCTCTAATTTCAGAAGAAAAGCTGGTTCTAAATTGCTAGATGCCAAGTAGAAAGGAAGCATTGTGTGATTTCAGACCCCTGTGTCATCTGAAGATATGGCCATGTTTTCACTCGGGAAACACAGAGATCTCTGGATCCTACACACAGAGACCTTGACAGGGACGAGATGCAGGAGAATTATGGAACTGTTGTCTCACTGGATTTTGAGAGCAGGAGCGAGAATGAAGCAAACACGAGTTTAGTGATGATGGGAATTTTTGCCCATGTGGGAAGAGCCTCTGGCTGAGAAGAATCCTGGAAGCGAAGAGACCTTTGAAAGTGGGGACCGGTCATAAAGGCTGTGGGGAGACCTGACAGCCGATGAGTGGGTAAACTACCCTCTCCAGCAAGTCAGTGACCTGCTTGTCCACATGGAAGCCACGCAGGCGTCCAATACGTTTGTTCTCAGTGTGGGAAAGCCTTCAGTCAGATTTCACACCTCAGTCGCCACCAGAAAAGCTGCACAGGAGACAGGCCCTGTAAGTGTTAAGAGTGCAGGAAGGGCTTCAGCCTCACCTCCCAACTCACCCAGCACCAGAGGACACATGTGTGACTGCAGCCTTATGGGTGTGACAAGCGTGGGAAGAATTTGAGTCAGAGCTCCTCCCTGGTGCTACACCGCAGAACTCACCCTTGTCCAGCGCCAGAGGACTCACTCACACAGGACAGAAGCTGTCCACACGGCTGCATGGCCTGAAGGAAAAGCTTCCACCGGAGATCTCATCTTATCGTGCACCAGAAGAACCACGTGGAGAAACCCTAAGGGTCTAACGAGTGTTGGCGAAGCTTTGGGGAAAGGTCAGATCTGATTAAGCACCAGAGAACCCACACGGGAGAAAAGCCCTTTGAGTGGGTGCGGAGTGGAAAGGGCTTCACACAGAGATCTCCAAACTCATCACGCATCAGAGAGTTCACACCAAAGATTAGCCTTAAGAGTTTCAGCCGGAACTCAGCTCTTCTTAAACACAAGAGAGTTCGTACCGACTAGACCCTGTGTACGAAATGACTCGTTTGGAGGCCATGTGATGTTTGATATCAGCGAGCTTCCTTAAGACAGCTCCATTTAAAGTCCAAACTTCCCTTGTGGGCTACAGTCTAAAATATGAAAGAAAGCAACCCCTTGGAAAATTCTGACCCACAGCTTTGGGGATGCTGTCCCTTCCTCCAAAACAGTGATGTGTATTCACTGATTATCATATGAATTGTTTCATCAAAGTCAGGCTCCTCCCTAGGTCACTTGAGAGCTGAAGACCAGAGGACAAGATGCTGGTGGTCCCTTCAGCCTGGAGATGAAGTACATCTTTACACACTCTCTCTCTGTCTCTCTCTCTCTCTCTCTCTCTCTCTCTCTCTCTCTCTCTCTCTCTCTCTCTCTCTCTCTCTCTCTCCCTCTCTTCCTTTCCCTCCTCCCCGATCTTTGGCCCAAAAAGACTGCAGAGGGAAAAATATGGCGTTCACAGCTGCTTTGGCAGAAGGCAGGCGAACCTGTCCTGAGGTGCGACTGAGCAGCTGTACTAAGCTGGACTCACACACATCCCTTTCTAAGGGCTCTTTTGTTTTATTTTAGTAGCTCACCTTCATATCTAAGCATCACCTTGTGTACAGGATTCTGCATGCTGGAGGTGGTGATTGCGGAGTTTCTCCTTGTTTCTCACTTGTGTGTACCTTATGTGTTTCTGAAAGCTGACCAAAGATCCGATGTACCAGGAAAAGGGAGGCACAGGTTTGAGGACCAAGGACCCATGGGTGGCGGTGACCTTAGCAAGACAAAGCCACTGGGACTGCCATTAATCAGGCTTCTGTATTTTCTTCAAATATCACTTTTGGGATCAGAGTAGGGAAACTTCCTTTTGAAAGGATAGGGCTGGAAGTCATGATGGAGGGGAAGTAGGAAGTGAACTGACCTCATCCCCCAGGGAAAGGAGCCCAGCACCCTTCCCAGGGAACAGCAGGCAGTGCTTAGGTCTCTGTTGTCTAACCTTTAAGATCACTTGTCCCTGTTCATGCCCCAGTCTTTAGCCTCCGCAAAGGCATGCATATGTACAGAGAAATATGTATATGAATATCAGATTATGTATATTCTGATAGCAGAAACTGAATTCGCAAGATTCAGCATGTTCTTGGACCAAGTAGATAATAAGATAGAACTGTAGATATAACTAATGTAAGAAGTGTTATTTATTTTTCTTTTGTTATGGGAGAAAAAAATTATCATTAGCGCTCAAGCCCGGTGTGCTCCTGTAAGGTTTGGTTTTGTACCCGACTAAGCACTTGTGTGGGTGTGTCCCTTGGTGGTGAGAGCACCACTGGACACCCAGGTCCATGGTCCTTTCTCAGACTGAATCATCTTCTGTGATGAATAGTCTCTTCCAAAGAAATGGATAAACCTATGAAGGAATGTGTTTCCAGCATCCAGATAAAAAGAGTAAAAATGAGTTGACCCAGCATAGCCTGGCTCTTTAAGTTCTCCTTAGATAGCCCAGATGTTGGTACTCATTCAGCCCTGAGGGGATGGAGGGGCGTTGGCACCCAAGAGCTGGGACCTTTCACATGAGGGAGTGCATTCATTCATACATGAAAAGAGCCCCATTGCATTTCTATGGTGCTTGGTTGCAAAGCTGTAAACATAAGTTTTATTATTTTCTTTTTTTCCAACTTTATTTAAAAAAAAGAGATACATGTACAGATTTTTAAGCATTTTTTGCATAAAACTATATGAATATATTTTTGTCAGTACTTGATTTTTTTGAAATGTTTGATAATATGCATTCTTTTTGTTATCTTTGGGTGCTTTCACTGCAGAGTCTCGGTGGACACAGCTGGATGATACCATGTCACTAGTGACAACCTCAAAAGCAACAAAGGACAAACCATTCCGAGGGCCTCTAAGTGGTCACTACCACTTGAGTACAAACTTGGGGAAGGGCACGTGGTTTCTATTCTGTACAAAATCTAGCTTACTGTGGGTATTCTTTTTTTTTTCTGTTAATTTTTTAACCAAGATTTATTTATTTTTTCCTTACAACTTTATTTTTTAAAACAGAGATACATGTATAGATTTTTAAAAGCATCTTGGCATAAAACTATATGAATATATTCCTGTCAGTACTTGATTTTTTTTAAAGGTTTGATAGTATGCATTGAAATCTTACTAGTTACAATGAGCATAAAGTACATGTAAAACAAAATGTAACATGGAAATAGTCAAAGTTTTCTTGGTGTGTTTAGATTAAACATAATGATTTTTAAATGCCAAAAATTGCCACAAGGCTATCTTCTTAGCTCTTGAGTTATTAATGATTTAACGTCTAAGTCTACCCCACTCTGAGTGGGTGCTATACACTTGCTATTGTTTGTTTGGTTTTTTTTTTCTAAGAAAAACAGAGGCTTCCACTTTTTGTCCTTTCCTTTTTTGAGCTTCATGTGGCCTGTGAGTTGTTTCTTGGGTATTCAGAGCTTTCTGGGGTTAGTATCCCATTATCAGTGACTGCATATCATGTCTGTTCTTTTGTGACTGGGTTACCTCACTCAGGATGATATTCTCTAGATGCAACCATTTTCCTAGGAATTTTGTTAAGTCATTGTTTCTGATAGCTGAGTAGTACTCCATTGTATAAATGTACCACAATTTTTGTATCCATTCATCTACTGAAGGACATCTGGGATTTTTCCAGCTTCTGGCTATTATAAATAGGGCTGCTATGAACATGGTGGTGCATGTGTCCTTATTGCATGTTGGAGCATTTTTGGGGTATATGCCCAGAAGTGAATAGCTGGATCTTCAGGGAGGACTATTTTAACTGTTAGGTGACTTACATGTTCTTGGGAACTAAACTCAAATATGTCTTACATATCAGTGCAGTGACGACTTGGGTGGAGTCAGCATTCTCCCATTGCTTCTTTGAGACACATAACTGACTGCTTGTAGAGGACAGAATTTCTGACCCAACTTCATTTCTTCCTGTTTCCCTCCTCTGTTTGTAACACACACACAGGGGTGGGGGAGACAGACAGACAGACAAACACACACACTCACATATACACACACATATGCACACACACATACACACACATACACACACATACACACATATATACACAGAGAAAGGCAGACAATCACACACACTCACACACGTACACACACATATTCACACACACAGAGAGACAGACAGACAAATACACACACACACACTCATGCCCTTGCACAAGCACCCCCACCATGTCCTCCCAGTCCTAGCCTTCCTTTCAAGGTTATGCTTTCTAGGAGATGAAAGGCTACCAGAAAGTTTCCGATTGGCTTCCCGTGTCTTCATACGTGTGCACTCTCTGTCCACTCCGCTGTGGTCAGCAGCTCCCTTCCTGTGCTGAGCTGTGGAAGTCATATATCCGCCACCCTTCACCAACGCTGTGCACACGCCTTCTCTTCACAAGCCCCTGGCTGTTCCCGCATACACCGGACAGTCTGTGCCTGTGTTCTATGGTTGTGGAGTATGGGTGAGCAGGTAAATCTGTAGAGCAGATTCCCTTGGTATTGGACAATTGTCCTAGTGTCTTGTCTATACCTGTATTATCCTAACAATATTCTATAATTAAAGGTATAATTTTTAAACAAAATACCCTATTAAAACTATGACAAATGGTTAGTTGTTTCAAGCCAAATTCAGAGCTGTTCTTTTTAGTTTCTTGTTTGTGATTAAAAAAGAAAAAAAAAAACAAAAACCAATGAAACGAACAAAAACCACTTGATGTTTTCATCACTGTTAAAAGTGGGCAACAAAGGGTGCGCTTTCAACCTTCAAACTATCTGCCTTGATCATTGCTTGTTATATTTAGGAGATTTCTGGAGGCCAGCAAGATTTATTTTTAATTAGAAGTATAGACTACTGGGAAGAAACAACTTTAATAAAGACATTTCTTTCTTTTTGTTTAAAAAGTGCTTTTGTTTTCTCCCAAATTAATCCTCTCAATGCATGGAAAGTTCTAGATGTTCATATACACAGGGTTTTAAGATCTAACATTGTGCTGGAAAAATTACCTTTAAATGAACTTAACAACATTTTTCTTTCTGTCAGATGAAAATTATCATGAGTTTGCTGTGTCCTTTCCCTTCCCATTTATTTTTAAATCTTAACATTCACATAAATATCCATAAGTGGCAGATGTATTTTTTAATTCAATTTGAAGCTAAGTCCAGTATTATGCCCTATATGGAGTTACGCCCTTTTCTTGTTTCATCAGCCAGCGTTGAAGATCTACCAGCCTGACACTCATGGCACAGGTTCATCCTTTTTACTAGATGAAAGGTAAAATATCATCTAAAAATATTTACCTCCTAGGACTATGCAAATTTTCACATATCCAGTTATGCAGATGATAGGATAGAGGATCATAGCCCGCTCCAGTGAGCATCTTTGACAAGCTACATTATGGACTTGCCCTGGGTAGTGTGGCAGGAGAGAAAGAGGCGGGGGTGGGGGGGAGGGAGGGAGGGAGACAGAGAGAGAGACAGAGAGAGACAGAGAGAGTCAGAGACAGAGACAGAGAGAGAGACAGATAGAGAGAGACAGAGATTATGTATTGAGTCATCTTTTTAGTGCCTTGCCCATCTACAAACATACAGCACACCTACATCTTCTCCCTGCGCTAAAGAAAGTCAAAAGTCCAAAATTTGTTCTTTTGCCTGTATTGATTCCCAGTTTTAAATGAAGCATTACCCATGGACTAACACTGCAGTGTTTTGAAAAATAAATATTTATTTTATGAAAATTAACTGTTGCCTACACATATATATGTGCACCACATGCATGTAGTGTCTGTGAATGACAAAAGAGAGCCTTAGATGCCCTGGAATGGGGGGTATAGGTGGTTGTGTGCTCCACATGAATTATAGACACTGAACGCAGGTCCACAAGTGTTTGGTTGCTGGGCCATCTCTCCAGTCCCGACATGTACTTTTAAAAGAAGCAATGAGAGACGGTACCCTTTCCCTTAAAGAGAACACTTTACCTGTTCTCCTTATAAAGGGACATCTGCTGTGTGGTCTTTCTTGTGTTTAGATACAGTCCCCTTATACCTGACTTATTGAGAAATTTTTACAAAAAACAGTGATGGATTGTGCCAAATGTGTTTGTTTTCTTCCCCTGTATTGATTGCAATGATTCTATGATTTTTCTCCTTTACTTTTTCAAATGTGGGTTGTACAGCTTATTGACCTGTATGTCTTTTTTTAAATTATTTTGGATTAGAGACTTTTTGTCTTTTACTTCACTGTCTAGTTCTGCTAATTTCCATTTTGAAAATTTATGATTTATTTTATTAGCACGAAATACTCAATGGTTCTTTGTGATAGAGGTTTTTCATTGCTATATCAATGTTAATATTAATTGATAATTCAGATATTTTACTTCAAGTTTCAGTTTGGTAGTTTGTATGTGTCTATAGAAATTCAATGTATTGGCCTTTGTTTATTCATAGGAAACCTCCTATTTATTCTTTATTGTTTTCAGGGGTAAAGAGAACATTTATTTTTTATTTTTTATTAGTTTGTTTTTTTTCAGGGATTATTGCTTTTTACTATTTCAAAGCTAACTATTTGAAGTTTTATTGACTTTTTTCTTCTCAGTAATTTTATTTATTTGTTGTCTAGTCTTAGATAGTTCCTCCTGTTTGTTAACCTGGGCTTGGCTTGTTTTTCTTCTAAGCAGTTCCTGTGTGCTACTTCAGGACAGTTGGTTCACTAGCAAAGGCACACATGACAAGCACTGAAGAATAAGGGATATTTCCTGTAGATGGACACTGAACAATACCCAAACTCTTCTGTTAATACACCACAGGCTTGATCTCACAAAGTATACAAAATGTAAAAGCCACTCTGTAGGACATGCACATGAAGGAGTAAATTAACCAAAAAGACAAGATGGTTGTCAATTTAAATGCAACCAATATCAGGGAAAATATATTCATAACGTAATTGCTAAACAGTTGGGAGACGATCTGTAATATTATAAACTTGGGAACCTACAGTTCCTTCTTTCAGTACTAAGTTGACTCTTTGCCTAGAGGATGAATAAACAGTAGGTTTGAATTTCATTATAGATGAAGTGAACCTGTAGACACTCGCAGAACATCCAATCAATAACAGCAGACCACCGGTTCTTTTAATAATTTTAGATTTATTTAATATTAATTTCTGTAGATGGGCGTTTGCCTGCATGTGTGTACCTCTTTGTGTGCACATTTCTAGCAGAGGCAAGAAGGGGGCTTCAGATTGCCTGGGACTGGAGTTACAGATAGGTGTGAGCTGCCATGTAAGTGCTGGGAATCAAACCACCATCTTCTGGGAGGGCAGGGAGTGCTCTTACCCAGTGATTCATCACTTCAGCACAGAATAACCATCTTTAAATGCACCTAGATAACTGTCCAGAGCATAGGTCATGTATTAGACCACCAAACAAGTTTAACCAATTTAATATGTTTAAAGTATTATTTTTTTAAAGATCAAAACAACATAAAATTAGAAGTCAAAACAGTAGTAATCTGAGGAAATAGACACATGTGTGGATATTAAATATGATGCTTTTAAACTGCCAGTGTGTCACAGATGAGAAAGAACAGGAATGAGACCATACCTGGAAAAAAGAAAACTTTCTAGAAACAGTGTGCATAAAGTTGCAGGAAGAAGCAAGACCATGCTTAAGAGGGGCATTTGTCGTGATGAATGCTAACATCATAGAAGAACAGAAATGACTGCTGACTGAATGTTATGTATCGAGGAACTGGCTGGTGACTTTCTGAGCAGCCAACAGAGCAATCTCAAGCTCCAGCAAGGATTGCACCTTGCCTGCAAGTTGCTTTGAGTTTGGCAGGGCTTAAACATTGTATACCAGGCTTGACATTTTGTAGGGTGGATTCTTTGGTTAGCTGAGATTTTTAGTCTCCTGTTTGAATGCCACTGTCTCTTTCTTCTCCAGCACGACTGTTTGCTGAGCAGGGTCAGGACTCGGACTCAGTGGGGAAATCTCCCTTTATTTCAGCATGAAAGCAATGTGCTTGAGTCCAGTGCTTTAGACCAGATTGTTATAGAAGAATCTCACTCTAGAATGTGTCTGCTAATTACAACTACCCAGTGACCGATCCTGCATTTGGGTCTCCAAGCTTGTAAGACTGACACAATATTTAAGGTCTAAGGAAAACTAGTCCATACTTGTTGCCTGGCCCTGGAGTCTGTCTGTCCTACAAGGATGTCTTGGATAAGCTTTAAAAAAAAGTATCACCTTTAATGGTTTCTCTTATTACTAGTGGTTTATTTTATATTTAGCGTGTGTGTGTGTGTGTGTGTGTGTGTGTGTGTGTGTGTGTGTCTACAAACATTTACCTTCTGAGGCTAGAAGACATCAGATCCCCTGGAAGTAGAGTTACCGGCAATTGTGAACAGGTTCAATCGGGTGCTGGACCTAAATTTCTTGTGCTCAGTGAAGGAGCAGCAAGTTCTCTTAACAGTTGACCCATCTCTCTAGGCCTTAATTTTTTTTAACACTATTTTTTTTCAGAATAAAAAAATGGAATATGATCCTGTCTGGAGTCTGAATGGTAAAACTACTTTAAACTGGAGGGATGACTTTGGGCCCTATTTTCAGGGCTCAGAGATTTCTTTCATTAAAAAAAAGACAATCATTACTTTTATTTTTCAAATTATGTGTGTTGTTTGATGTGGGTAAGTGAGTGTGAGTGCAGATGTCTGTGGAGGACACACCTCAGATCCCTTGTTTGTGGAGTTCAGGACATTGGGAGCCACCCAGTGTAAGTGCTCTCAACCCAATATGGGCTGTCTGCAAGAGTAACACATTCTCTCAGTTGCTAACCCACTTTCCCTGCCCATGTCTTAGATATTTCTGCCCAGCCATCTTCACTTTTGCCTTTATTTACTGAGAATGGTGGATGGCAATGACTAGTGCTCCCTCCTCACTCTCAATACACACACACACACACACACACACACACACACACACACACACACACACACACAAACACACACACACATACACACACAGCTTTTTGGAAACTGAGATTTTATTATGAAATTGTAATTAAATCACTGTGTGCACATTTTTTTTCTGGTCCATGAAATGAACCCCCCTCCCTGAAATATGTCAACTTTTTCCAGGAAGTCACTGTAAAATCAACACAAATAGTTCCACCAAAAATGGATTTTTGTGTAGATTAGAGCAAGAATTGCTGCCGGCATCCCGTCTGTGCTCCTCTAATTAAATGTTTCTTGTCAGAGGAAAAAGCTTTTAATACTTTTTGGGGGGGGGAACTAATTTCATATCTGTGTGGCCTGGGCACAGGAGGTTTGCTACAGAAATGGGAAATAATGTCCTTCAGGGCCTGGTTGCACTTTTAGTCTCTATCTGTGGCTGTTGTTAAGGACAACTGTAATAAAACTTCATTTCAAGGAGAGAACCTGCCTTGTGGTCTTCCCGTCTAAAGCATCTTATCTGTTTCTGCTTTGCCCACTCCATCTGCCTCATGACACGTGGGCTTTCTTCAGAGCTCATCAGCTGTGGTCAGGCAACCACACGGCAGTTCATTAACTCACCTTGAAATTGAGATGCATACTTAACACATACTTAGTCCTGGGTGGTAGACACTACCTAGATGGTGTTTGAGTTTGAGGTTTTGAGAACTAGTCCTATTTAACTTTTCTTGAGAAAACATTCATCTGGAATGGGTGATAGTAACCTGCTCACCACATTAATAAGGCTGTGCAGCATTTGCATTTTATTTAAAATTTTAAAAATTATCCCGTGGGTACAGAAGCAGCGTGAATGTACTCATCGTTCAGTTGTAGGCATGTACTAGGCATGTACTTAGAGAAGAAAATGTCTATCTTGCATTGTGAGGTCAAACTCCACCTACCTAAAATATTATGTACAGCAAGTCTGCTTTCCATTGAGTCCTACATAAGAGTGAGAAAATCCGGGAATAGATGGACCACTGTACTGCCAATGCTTGTCCAAGGAAGTGAACTAAGGAATGTTATATAAATATACACACACACACACACATACACACACATATACATTATATACATACATACACATACACACAACATACACATACACAGGCGTATGCATACAAACATACACATATGCATGTACACACATACACATACACACATACACATGCACATATACACATGCATATACATTATATATACATACATACACATACACACAACATACACATACATACACATACACAACATACACATGCACACATACACATACATATACATTATATACATACACACATACACATACAGACAATATACACATACACATACATACACATACACACAATATACACATACACAGAACATACACATACACACAACATACACATACACACAACATAAACATACACATACACATACACAACATACATATACACGTACACACACATACACATACACACAACATAAACACACACACATACACAACATACACTACACATTACACATACACACATAAATATACATACATACATACGCACATACACATATACTATACATATGCATAGGCACAGACACATATATGTGCAAGTATATATTTACTCCCTTTGTTTATTCTTATTTACAAATGTTCCCATTATAAACCTGCATTACCTGTGTCCCAAAATGTTAAAAGGAGAGAATTATATATATATATATATATAGAGAGAGAGAGAACACATGCACTTTGAAACATTTCTAATTTAAATGTACTCGCTGTTAGCAATTTCACATCATTTGGCTTGGCTCACTGAGCTTCTCAAGTGATACCAGGCTGTTTATATTAGAGAGTACTACAAATTGGATAAGCAAAGGCCTCCTAGAGAGAGCTCATAAAATGACATGGTTGGATAGAAACCTGAACAGATGGGGTAGCTCCACCATGTGCTGCATTAACCCCACACTCTCAGTCTTGGGCCAACGACACATTGGAAAAGTACAGTTCTAAAAATAAGTTGATGGAAAGAGAGACGCTAATCTTTGAGTTGGGACTTGGTAGACAGACACTTGTGAGGCTGTTTCACTTTTATTAACACTGTTTTGTTTTTTTTAATGCTTGTGAAAAATAGTAGAGCTTCAGCGGGATATTAGGAAGATGAACTCTAATGAGGGACGAGGGACGCTCAGCCCTGCATTTCCCAGTGATTCCACTGGTGTCAGGACATTACAGTGCAGCTCGTCCGAGCCCTGTCTTGTGATGCATGTGATGACAATAAGCTGGGGAAAGTGGAGATGTAATTGGGTAAATAGGAAGAATAAGGCTATTTTTGGTTCTCTGTTTTCCAATGGCTGGAAACCAAAGGCAAAGAGCTGTGAACAGTACAGGGGTTGGGGGGGTGTTATCTGTTTAGAGGTCAAAATCTAGTTCTGGGTCAGTTGCCCAAATTATACGTAGAGAAAACAAAATAATGTAAAGGTATTTGTTGTCTCAATTTAAAATAAAAATGTCAGTAAGAATGGAAAATTCCAATTTGAGAAATATTCCTTTCATAATTAGCTGGTGGTCTACATCTCCAGGCATGGCTGAAGGGTGTGCTTGCTGTATGGAGAACAGGATAAAGGTGGGCTCTGCCATTTCTTTTAGAGAGTGGGTAGAGATGCTATACTGTCAGAAAGGTGGGTTTCTTGTCACCAATCAGTTATTAACTAACTTTATGACCTTAAATAATCACTTATACATGTACAGCCCTAACTAGGCTTAATGGGTTATTATGAAGATAAAGATACAGGTTTGGAAGGGGGATTTATTGAGGGGAATGAGGAGAGAGCTGTGGAGGAAAATGCGGGAAGCATATTTCATTGTGTACATGTATGAAATTCTCATGAATAAAGAAATATCCTTTTCACCACTCACTGTTTCCATTGATTATCTATTTACGTACCTTTCAAGTGTACAATCCAAAGAGTGTCAGATCCTATTATGTTATAGGACATAAAAATAATTACCTTGGAAACCATTTAAACCAAACTAATACTGCTCTTAATTTTTCTTTAAAATTATTAGAGCTCTTAAATCAAAAGATATCATTTTAATCTCACACATTTTAATGAATGATGTACCACCATTTTGTTACCAGGACACAAGAGATATTTTCATGTTTCATAATTGAACTCTTTCTCTTTAAATGTGTTTTCGTATGGGTTGCTCACTTTGTGTGATTTCTTACTGTTCCTGACTCATTATAGCTCTCTTTGCAATGGAAATAAAATATGTAAAATGATAAAAGTTAAAACAAAACATATTCCTGTTAGGGAATTTTATGAGATTCCTGAGTGTGCAAACGTGTGTCTCTGTATCTGTGTGTGTTTCTTGTGGTTCTTCTTTGGCTGTTCTGTTTGTTTGTTTTATCATATTCCATTTCTTTGTTTTTATTTACTTTACTTATTACTATATTTTAGATTCCTTTGATTCTAAGAAGAGACAGAAAGGATCCTGATGGGAAGGAATGTGGTGAGGAGCTGGAAGAAGTAGGGAGAGGGGAACCTGTAATCCAAAATATGTTTTATGAAATAAAATTCTTTCAACAAAAAAAAATTATCAGGAATTTTTAACCAAGAAAATTTTCTTTCTGCATCTTCCGTACTCAAGTTAATTGCTCATATTCAATTCATTTTTAAAATCTAATATAAGCCCCAATTTTTACTCAAGTAAAATTTTAATTCATAATTTTATGTGCCCCCAATAAATGGATAAAGTTCTTAACATTATAAAAAATGGATATGTTTTAGATGTTAAGTGATTAAGTTCATAAACCTAGTTCACAACAGCTTGGTGACATCTACATCTCTCTCTACATATTTCTCCTCAGTGATGCTTCCTGAGCCTCCTACTGGGTGTTGGTGAGTATCCTTTTACTTTAAAAACCGAGCCTAGCCTTGGCTTGTGAGATGTTCAGTCAGTAACCTGTTTGACCCACAAGCATGAGGGCTTGAATTTGATCTCCAGAGCCAACATCAGAGGTTCCGGCAGGGTGGGAATGGTGGCTCAGTGGATAAGAATTCCTGCTGTTCTTGCAGAGAACCCAACTGTTTTCCAGCACCCATGTTAGAAAGTTTACAACTGCCTATGACTGTAGATCCAGGAACCTTTAAGCCTTCTTCAGGTCTCTCCATTGCATACATATACTCATAGTGTCTCCCCCTATATATAATGAACTGATAAAATTAGTATCAAAATTTACATCTTTTTTTTGTAGAGAGGAAAAAAAAATCCCACTGGTTTACATTTCACAGAGATGGAATGTTTGCTGTGAGTTGGTTGAAAAACTGAATAGAAACAAGTATTCCTTTCCCCCTTAATTTTTAGATTTATAGATCCAGATCCTAAGAACGTGATTTGTCTAGATTGGTTGCTCAAATTTAGGTTGAATAAAGAAATTACATCTGCTCGTGCCATTATCTATTCGACTTGTGTGCCACTGTAGATCTTGAAAAGGATGCTGGACTGATGCTGATCAGGGCTGCATTGTCATCTATGTTCTGCAAATAAAGTGCCGTGGTCAAAGCTGTGTTTAAAGGGTTCTTTGAAAACAAGCTGCCCTTTATATAAAAAACAGTGTGTAGGCTTATAATCCCAACTCTGGGTAGAAATAGGAAAATCCTTGAGGCTTCCTGGACAGCTAGTCTAAAGTATTGGGTGATTTCTCAGTTACTGAGACACCCCTACGAAAAGCAAAGTGAATGGCACTTCAAGAAGGATGCTATAAATGGACCTTTGACTCTTACATGGGTGCACACACACAGACATAGACACACATGCACACACACACACACACACACACACACACACCACATCCTAAGAAAAATTCTTTTTCTTTCTTTCTTTCTTTCTTTCTTTCTTTCTTTCTTTCTTTCTTTCTTTCTTTCTTTCTTTCTTTCTTTCTTAAGTAGAATTAAACCAAGAGCTCTTCTTAGAAATCTATATTGAAAAGTTGAGAAGTTGGATAATAATACAACACTTAAATAGAAACATAAATATGGAGTAGATGTTTAGAATCAATGAGTCTAACTTACCTGAGTGGACAACTAAAATGGTTATGAAGAACCTTTTGATTTTGGTAGATGGACAGAGGGACAAGCTCAGCTCACATCTTCAATGGCCTCATTCATCTGAAATCTCTCCAAACACATTTTTCCCCAATTCTTATTTAACTGTGAGCATTAAGCTAAAATTTTAGGTATTATGAATCTGCTCAGGAGTCTACCCATGAGCCGCAGTGTTCAGTTTAAGGCATTTGCTCAGCCATCGCTTGCTTCCGAATACCTCTGAGACAGGGCCAGAGACTACTGACTTTAACCTGTAGGGTTAGTAGTATATAACAGTGTTCTTTACATATTAGAAGGAGACATGCATTTCTTAAATCACCTCTGCCCATTCTCTCTAGTGCTATGCTTACCTGTTAACATTGCCCCAAACTTTGTGTTTGCCCCACCCTTTCTATACTGTCCTTATCTCCTAATAACTTGGAGATTAAATAGTTAAACTTCAGAAGGGTGCACTAACCCTTTTCTGTAGTCAAATAGATAGACATTTAAAGAAATTAAACTGAACTGTGACACTGGAGTATTTATTCCTCTTATCTCTCCCTGCCCCATTGCCATAACTAAGTATGGATGGACAATATTGGAACCTCCCATTTTTGTTTATGATCCAGTATGAAGACTAATAATAAGAAAACCTGGAGACAGGTCACATTTCTACTTTTAAGGGTTATAAGAATCTTGAGGCTGGAGATGTAACTCGGTTGGTACAGTGCTTGCCTAGCATCCTTGGACTTGATCACCGGCATCGCATAAACTGGGATGGTGGTTGGTAAAAGACGGTAATCTCAGCCGTCAGAGGGAGGAGCCAAAAGATTCCCTTCAACACTGTTTTCAGATAGGTAGTCACTCTGAGACTGTCCTTGGTTACACGGAAGCCCGTCTTAAAATAAGTCTTGTCCTTAGAGAAATCTAAGTCAAGATTTTTCGTCTTTAGAGCTAGATGGTCCCTGACACCCCTGCCATTCACTCTTCGTCTCAATGACCCCTCGTTTGCCACTGGGAATAATGTAACAAATTGCATGTATATTGTGCTGTGGATTCCTCAGTATAAGCTAGTTTTTTTAAAAAAAATAATTATTTGAACCCTACAATAACCCAGGACTCCAAAAAGCAATGTTCCTGGTTTGGGGGAGGAAATAATGTAATACATAGAAGTCTCGCCTGGATGTTGTTCATCCTGCTGTAGAGATATTCGATTGGGTGTTCTTAGACTCCTCACAGTACATTTTTTGTCCTCCCCTTAAAGCCCTTTCAAACACTGTAAGCATCACCGTCCCCCAGAGCAATCTTCTCTTCAGCTTAAAAAATGAACTGTGGTGTGCCTGTGTCTTCTTACAGGTCTTTGCAGGTGATGTATGTCTGTATGTCAAGAAGAGACAGAAGCTTTGACATCAGTGAAACCAAGGGAACGTGAGGCTTCTCAGGAGAGGCGATTTATGTAGTTCCCTTAGCAATCAAAAGCTGGTCAAAGGAAGCCAATTTTAAAATGGAAGTTTCTTCCAATATCCACAGTCCATACAACTTCATGCTCTGCGTGTCGGCCGGTGTATAGGAAAGAACAGTAACCACAAATAGAATGAATTAAAAATAAAAGCGAAGATTCAAAGCTATCCCAACATATATCCAAAATGTTTGCATTTGTGGCTTCTTCCTCCAGAATGGCTGGATTATCTCAAAACCTGTGCAGAAAACACAGGATGCTGGCAGACTCCAGAACTCAATAGAACTTCGCCTTCATGCTGTTTTTCAATTATAAATTTTGTTTTTTTTAGCTTTTCTTGATACCCATTTTCATGGTTCATTATCCTGCCAAGATAATACTGAATGAAATTATAGCTTTAAATGCTGAACAAGAGAAACAATCACTCTACCTTATTAGGGGGAAATGTGTCTTTTCTAGCCCGTATCGTTCTGGCTTTCTTGTATCCTGCAGCTGGGAGGGAGATTTTTGGTGAGAGGGTTAGAGTCATCCGAGGTTTCCCTCAGGTCTAGTAGCCTTTGCTGGCTGTGAAACTTGCCCCACTATGTGCCACACTGCTCTTTATTGACCACATTTGGCACTTTTCACTAGAATTCCTCCAAATAGACACAGGGAGCCATGTGCGGTATTCTTCAGAGGGACAAAGAGATGAGCTAATTGTTTTAAATGCCTCCAATGAGATAAGTGGCAGGGTGCTGGGACTGGTTGTTTAATGAGCTATTTGCTGTCCCAGGGAAGAGGAAACTCCCAGCAGTAATTAATGTTTAGAGAATGCAATGTTGCCATCTGAGAACCAGGTAAAATCTGGTAATCTCATAGGCAACTTATGGCAGAGAAGTTCGCCTGTCTTTCTGGAGAGTGGAGGACTGGACACCCCTTTCCTCACCTAATTGAGTGTTGGCTCTTTTTATGTGGTGTTACTAAAGAATTAGTTGGGAACTTAATTCTGACTTATAAGCATTTTCACTTACAGAACTTTGGATGCCATTCCATTTGCTGTCAAATGACAAATGGCTACCAAGTTCCCCATTCAGGGTCAGGCAGTAACCCATTAAGCACTTAGTTCCCTTGTCAGGGAAGGATAATTGCCCAGTGCTCTTGCTGAGTATGCAAGCTATGACATTGGTTATGAGGTAGGTATAAAAACACCTGTTCCCCATGAAGACAACCTGCAAGATCTGCACAAGCCTGGAGAGAGGGCTTCTTGATGCTATTTTGATTACATGGGTTTATTCTATGGGACAGGATTAACAGAAAGAGGAGACAAAGGTTAGAACAGAACAAAAAGTTTAGAGGAAAAGTGTCATCTGCAAGTAAGTGGCTCCTTCATTTTCTCGATTTCTGTCCACAATCTTAACAAATTAGGTAGAATGGTTGGTGATGATTCTTGGTGAAATGTTGGGAAAGATGATTATCATTCCCCACTGATGATGCATCCTGCCCATTGGCCTTAAGAGCACCAGAGTTTGTGATCTTTACTACAGACTGGTGGTACTTACTGTTCATTATCCACAGAAGAGTCTCAGTCTCTTCTCTGTTGTTCAACTCATTACTGCTAACTTGGTCTCATCTGTACTAACTTTCTGACTTCAGTGTTCCCCAGAAAGAAAGTGTCCAACAAGAAAGTTTAGAGTGTTCAGCTTTGCTGCCTGGTAAATTTGATTTTGCACTCCAACTGGACCAGTGTAGTCTACAAAGACCTGAAGAGAGCATGTAACATATTGACAGTAACTTCTGAGAACCAAAGAGGAGCACACATATGAATTCACCAAGATGGAGTCAGCTCTGGGCAACTTAGATGTTTGACATTTTACATAAGGAGGTTATATAAGCATTGGGGGCAGCCATTCTCTGGGGTGAACTTAGGAATCTTGCAGAATGTTAGTGTGGGTGAATGATGGTTGCACTGTAGAGAATTTGAGTTTGATCCTACATGTGCTCATACATAAATACATACATATACACAGTCAGATATGCATATACTTGGGGGGAGCCAACTTAAAAAAAACTTAGAAGTATTCCTCTTGCCAGTTCAGTTCCTCCTGTATCTCTAGCCCCAGCTGAGTTTATTTAGTGTTGCGTGTGTGTGCTTAGGTCTGCCCTTTGGGGACTGCTTAATCTATCAGAGTTCTCTTCCTGGGAAAGACTGATTCTCCCTCTCTTAGCAACTGTCCATTACCTGTGGTTCTTCCTCTATAGATTTGGCCTTTCGAGAGTTCCTCCATTTATATTGGCATGTTTGTTGATGCTGCCATCACATAGGTCTTGTTGGATTTTCTGGTTGCAGCTTCCTTGTTATATGTAGAAGACATTATGTTACAGCAGAAAGCCTTCCTGGGTCCTCAGGCTCGAACAATTTTTCCACCTACTGCACAGGAGCAAGTTTGAATGCATTTGACATTACACAATTTGGGGAGTAATTTTCTAGGAGATACCAAGGATCACAAAGAAAGGATTTAAGTAGGCTGGTCAGCCTACCTACCTCAAGTGAATTCAAAAGCAGGTGAACTAAAATTCTCTTCAAACTCATCAAGTTCTGGTGATAATGAGGACACATTTGTCTTCTACTCAAAATCAGAGGACTCAGCACCTTCTACCTCAATTAGAGCATCTGGCTTCCATGCCCCACCACCCTGCACAGTGGCCATACTTCTAAAGTGACCTCTAGCTATGGCAGAATCATCCAAGTTGAAATCTGGGCATTGGTGTTTATTATAATACCTTCAACTTCAAAAGGTGTTTGTAAGTGCATTGAAAATATCCCTTAAAATGCAGCTTGGAGTGGTTAAAAATTAAAGCATCAGTTCATTTCTAGTGTTAAGTAAGGCTACAGACTTCTGAATCTATTTCAGTTTAAAAGTGAAAAAAAGTCCTGTTTGTACCTAAATTTTATTAGGTGTGAAAAGGGGTTGATGGTATGTTGAAATGCCCCTCTGACCATTTCTTAGAAATGAATGTGAATTGAGATATTCTAATTTTAGAACTTCTGGAGAAATTTAATTTTGGGAGATAACTCCAAAGGAAACTTGCTACCAAGTGGGTTGCTGAGATAGTGTTTTCCAGACGGGTCAGGAGAATACAAGTATTTGGAATGAGCAATATTTAGGATTAACTTTAGGACTTAAATTTTTACCTTTGAAAAAGTAAAATGAATATTGGAGTGATATAAATTTAATTAATTAATTTTTTTCTATAAGGAAAATAATTTAGTGAACAAAAATACCTTAAGAGGCAATTTTATGATTTGAATCTGCAGATGTTTCCTCCAGGCTCTTGTTTTGAATGCGTATTGCCTACCTGGTGTTAGTGTTATATGACAATGTGGAATCTTCCGGCAGAGAGGCCCGGCTGGTAGAGGTGGGTCTTGAGGGTCGGTGGTTTGAAGGTGGTTCTAGCACATGATTAAAGCATCTTTGTTTCTTGGTCCATAAGGATATAAACATCTTTAGATACATTCCCACCACTAGGAGCTGCTCGCCACCGACTTTCAACCATGATAGCCAACGTTCCATTGTGCTGAATTTAGATTTAGAACAAAGCACACTTTAATATTGATTACTGTGAGAAAATAAAATGCCAGGGGCTAGAGAGATGGTTCCGAAGGTAATAGTGCTTACTCTCTTGTAGAGGGCTTGGGTTTGGTTCTCAAAACCCATGTGTGCAGCTCCCAATCACTTATAACGCCAGCTCCAGGGGACCTGGTGTGCTATCTGGCCTCAAGTATCCATATCTCTTCCTAGGGCTCAATAAATAGTTCTGCTGTGCCTGAATTCTTTGAGCTTTGAGGTAGTTTTTCCAAATCAATGGCTGTGATGAATTACTGTGTAAATTCCTTTTGGTTCTGAAGTCATTATAATTAAACACACACAATGAAAAATTTAGATTTTTGTGTTTTCCTTCTATTTTTGTGATAATAGATATACGTTCTATTGCCTAAAATATCACCGTTACAAAAATTCTGACAGATCAAACTATTAGCCAGATTAATTTTTTGACACACTCTAGGAGATAAGCTTAACTAGGTGACTTAGACTACTGGTTTAAATTTTTTAAATTAATCTTTGATTATTTATATTTTTGTTGTTTATGTATGGAGTAGGGCATCTGCTCACTAAGGTGCAGGTAAGAGTCAGAGAAAAAAATCACATGACTATGTTCTCTTCTACCACCATATGGGTGCTAGGGATTGAATTCGGGCCATCGAATACACAAATAAGAGTCAACCATCTTGCTAGTCTCATTCTACTAGCATTAAGATGGAAGTTATAAACTAGCAGTATAAATGATACAAAATAAGAAGTAAATCAAAGAAATTATACTTCAGTATATGATTGGTAGGGTGTATAAGAATTATTAAATAATAAGGAAACATTCTTATTAAGTAGACAAGGGAAATATCTAAAAAATGTTTATACTTATTTAATTGCTTGAAATTATCTTTAAAATAATTTTTAACTATAGATATATGCAAGAAAATTGCTGTTCCTAAATATCCTTTATGTATGTCTTTAGTGAATAGAGTTGGCTCAGTGAATCCTTGCTGCCAAGTCTGATGATGACTTAAGTTTGATCCCTAGGATCTAAACCATGAAAGGAGGGAATTGATTCCCAGTTGTCTTCTGACCTCTATACGTTATGGCACACGTGCACAACCCACTCACAAGATAAAAGAAATATAAGATGTTTTTTGCATGTCTGTACAATCTATAAAGGGCACTTACTTTGCTTGTGCATTGAATTGATATTCGAGGTCACCTAACAATTGGAAGAGGATAATGAATAGTTTGATCATTGAAAAGCAAACGGTGACAGTACGGATGCCTGCACATGCAGAGGATAGCAAGGTAAACAATGCAGATAAGTGGAGCCCTGCTTTGACGATGTCAGGGAAGCTCAGCGCTGTCTCAAGAGTCCCATGAAGTTCAAGAAGAAGCATTAAAAGATTCCCAGCCAAAGTTTTCTTGGTGTATAGATTAAACATAATGATTTTTAAATACCAAAAATTGCAAGGCTATCTTCTTAGTTCTTGAGTTACTAATGATTTAAGGTCTAGGTGTACCACACTTGGAGAGGGTGCTATACACTTACTGAAATTTTTTGTTTTTCTAAGAAGGATGGAGGCTTCCACATTTGGCCCTTCTTTTTTTTGAGCTTCATATGGTCTGTGGGTTGTTTCTTGGGTATTCTAAGCTTTCTGGGTCTAGTATTCAATTATCAGTGACTGTATGTCTTTCTTTTGTGACTGTGTTACCTCACTCAAGATGCCATGTTACATTATGTTTTATACGTACTTTATGCTTATTGTAACTTGTAAGATTTCAATGCATACTATCAAACTTTTAAAAATCAAGTACTGACAAAATATATTCATATAGTTTTATGCCAAAATGCCTTTAAAAATCTGTACATGTATCTCTGTTTTTTTTAATAAGAAAAAAAAAAAAGGTTTCCAGCCTCTAGAAAGCAAATGGGATTCTGTGTTGATAATAAAAAGGGCAGAGGTCACTTTAGATCAACAATATTGCTTTCAAAATGAGAAGATACTTTTTAATGTGGGGTTGTGAAAAAAACGTTATCCTTCCTATGAAGGTGTCAGCCTATTTTATTGATTTACACTTTCCTGTTTGTTGTTCCCTAAGTGTGGAAATAGGCCTCTTTGATTGAACTTGCTCAGGATTGAAAGATGACCTCATTCCTTTGTAAGTATTAGTCACATTTTAATGGGGACATATTCAATGTTTGCACAAGAACTGCAGAATCTCCTGAAAACATTAGCATCACACATGGGTGAATTTCAATTACCGAAGGAGCCTCCAATTCAGTGCTCTTCCTATATTATGATCATGGATGAAGGCGAGTTTCAGATGGCCAGCGCCTAAAGGTATTGAGGCAACCAACCAATGCTGTTTACTTTCTGTGTGTGTCCTTTGTGTTCTTAATTGCTGCCACTTCTAGTGAGCAAACATGTTTGACTCCAAAATATGCTAAACTTCAGGAGGTTGTAGAGATGTCTCAGTAGTTAAGAGCATTACGTCTTTGATTGAGGATTCCAGTATCTCTTGCCCTCTTCTGACTTCCAAGGATACTGCATACACATATATCAGATACATACACACAGGCAAACCCTTACACAAATAATAATAAATAAAGTCTCTAAAACTCTATGCTGAGCTTTGAAAACTTGATTTAATTATTTATATAATGATGTCTTTCAAAGAGTTCTCTGTTATCACGTTCTGTTGTGGATACAAGAACAGTGAAGCCAAAATGAAAAACAGGGATTCAAATTAAGTCTTAGGAAACAGAAAAGAAGGCAGTAAAAAAAAAAAAGGGGGGGTGGTTGAAAATAGCCAACTCAAGAAAGAAGCCTAAGTCAAGCTTGTCAAATGCCTGCTTGGAAGCTGTGCTTCTGGAATGTCTGGGGTGATCCCGATCACGTGATGTGAGCTGCCGTGATCCAGATCACATGACCTGAGACACTTGCTTCATTCTACAGGCAGCAAAGATGCTTTGAAGTGCTATTCCGAGTTTGGCAGAAGGTGCAGATCAAAGAAAGACTTCAGAGCCCATTATGTTGCTCTTAGGAACCCCCACTTCACCTGCTATACCTTCTTTGTTAAACCGTGATGGTTTAACATATACCTTATATGGTGAGTCTGGGTTGCCTCAATCACAGTGCTGAAGGAGGTCAGGTGCCTCATCAAAGAAGATCGTTGTGAATGTTAGCAAGAAAGAGTGAAGCCTACTCACACAAATGAGAAGGCACAGCTCTACCTGAGACTCATTTTCTTCGTTTGTACAATCAGGTCTGATAAGCCTGGCTTCAAGAGCAAGTAAGGATTAGAGCAATATGTGGAAAAGCTCACGCCAAACCCAGATTCATGCAAAGCATCTCCCACTCTTTTCCTGACACAGAGGCAGGAAGTGGAAATGTTCTTGGTGCTCTGCTGTTATTTGAATTTTCCAGGTTTGAGGACTAGTAGCATCTTAACTAGTTTATAAAAAAAAATAATATTCTTTTCCCAATGCTATGACTGCAATGAATCATCTACATCTATGTTAAGTAAGGGATCAGGAGGTTAGAAATTCCAGGATGGTTTGTCTTGTTTATAGAGGAAAGAGTTTTATCTTTTAGAACAAGGATAAAGCCATTAGGAATGAATGCATTGCCTGTCAGTCAGTTTGTAGATTTTCCAATCTTGACCAAATACAAGGAGGGCAGATTGTTGGCTTTTAAGTCCTAGAAAAGGCCTTAGAATGACCTGTTGGTGAGCTTGGCTAAGTTTATCAAGTTTATTGCATCAAGAGAAGGTGCCTCTTTGACAGAATCTTAGATCTTTGGATGTATTCTTCAAAACTGAAAGGTCCTTTAGTGGCAGGATACCCCCTAATGTCACAATGATTTTGTGTGTATGTGTGTTTTTGCGTATGTGTCTATGTGCCTGTTTGTGTATAAAGGTGCACGTACACATGTGTGCATGCGCTTGTGGAGGACAGAGATTGGTTTGCAGGGTCATTTCACAGGAGATGACCATGTTGCTTTTTGGGACGAGGTCTGCCACTGGGACCTAGGAATCATCAGTTAGGCCAGTGATCCCCAGAGATCCACTGTTTATGCTTCCCCACTGCTGGGATATGAGTGTATACCTCGATGCTTTGCTTTCTACATAGACTCATGTGTTTGAATACTTAGCCCATAGCTGGTGGCACTGGTTAGAGTGGGTGTGGCCTTGTTGGAGGAGGTGTGGCCTGGTTGGAAGAGGTGTGGCCTGGTTGGAGGAGGTGTGGCCTGGTTGGAGGCCATGAGTCACAGTGGAGGCACTTTCAGGTCTCAGATGTTTGGTCTAGTGTGAGAGTCTCTATTTGCTGCCTGTGGATCAAGATGCAGAGTCAGTCTCTCGGTTCCTCCAGTCCCATGTCTGGCAGCATGTTGCTGTGCTTCTTGCCATAGCAATAATGCGTTAAACCCGTGAAACTGAAAAGCGAATGTTTTCCTTTATAAGAGTTGCCATGGTTATGTTGTCTCTTCACAGCAATAAAATCCTAAGACAATGGGTTTTGGAGATTGAACTCAGATCCTCTCCAATGTCAAGCATTATATGGATTAATATATCTTCCAAGTTCATTAGAGAGGGGGGAGAGGGAGGGAGAGAGGGAAGAAAGGAGGGAGGGAGGGAGGGAGGGAGGGAGAGAGAGAGGGAGAGAGAGAGAGAGAGAGAGAGAGAGAGAGAGAGAGAGAGAGAGAGAGAGAGAGAGAGAGAATGGGAGAGATAGATGAGCTTTCATTAATTGGAACTGTCAAAGAAAGATCTGTCAGACAGTGAAATAGCAAGCTAGAACTTTAATGTGCTGTGTGGGTAAAGGTTCAGAATCATAGATTTTTGTGGGCTCTCTGTAGACTGAGTAATTTGAATAATTTTCCTGAACTCTTGGGAAGAGGCACTATTGTTAGCTCTTTGGTCTCTGGGTATGATGTGTTCCAGTGATCTGGAATACAAAAATTCAG
The DNA here is from genome assembly GCF_963924665.1 of Micromys minutus. Lineage (NCBI taxonomy): Eukaryota > Metazoa > Chordata > Mammalia > Rodentia > Muridae > Micromys > Micromys minutus. The sequence continues at coordinate 5,768,199 of NC_137953.1, forward strand.
TAATGAAGTGATTGATATATGGGCTTCCCTGGCTGTTCACTATGGGAGATTCTAGACGGAGGCTCAAAACTAAGTTATAACTTAGGCATGGAGCTTGGTGATACAGCACTTGCTTAGAGTGTTCAATCTCCAACCAAGGAAGGAAGGAAACAAGCAAGCAAGCTCTAACCACCACCAACCAACCAACAAACCAACCAACAAACAAACCAACCAACCAAGCAACCAGTCAACCAACAAATCAACAAACCTACCAACCAGCCAACCAACCAACCAACCAACCAACCAACCAACTAACCAACCAATCAACCAAATAAGAGTCAGCCTAAAAGTTTACAACCTGACCAAGGAGTAGCCAACCACTAGCAACCAACTAAGGGATAACAATTAAATTAACTAACCAACCAATTAATACAAACCAATTAACAGCTGGCCAACCAAATATTACTTGACAACACTAAACAAACAAACAAACACAGCAAGAAAGGCAACATAAAATGTTTGTTATAGGAGGCTATCAGGGAAGAAACCGATCATGGAGAAATTGATTATGGGAAGGTACCAGGAAAGAAACTGGTCACATCTTCATGTGTAGCTTTAGGTGGTTTGAGGAAGTGTTTTCATAGCAAGGATTGAATAAGATTCTACACATATCATAAGAAAATGATTTGCTATTTGAGGTGTAGATAAAGGTGGGAATGTGAAATCAGAGTGTGGTAAACTTTTGCTTTTGAAGGCAGCTGTTTGCCCAGGTGAGGTGTCTGTATGGTCTTATGAAAGAAGCTGTTTGCTTAGATATGTGACTGTTTACTTGCCCATATTCGTCTTTAGGAATTTTCTGAAGCAAACAGTGCAAGCTTCTTCTCCCTCTCAGGCTAAAATGTCTTGGGAGGGATGTAAAAGGCATGTTGACACAGGTGCTCTCCATTGTAAGAGCAGGTAGTTAGGCATTGTATATTCAAATGGTTTCGGGTCTCAAAGGACAAATATGTGGCTTGATTATGTGTACTTAGGAATTAGACAGGGCATACTTAGGAAGACAGCTCATCCACACTGAAGAGTAGCAAATGCATAAAGCTTACAGACACACACACAAACATACACACACACACACACTCACACACACACCTTTAAACATATCAGAAGGTCAGTGTATATTTACATATTAAAGTATGATTTTGTATGTGACACATTGCCCTATGGACCACATAAAGCCTGAGGATTCGAAGCAGTACATTCACAGTGTATTATAAATTAGAGAGACTTCGAATAAAAACAGATGCAAACTTCAAGCCTAACGTCACCTTAGTTTGTCACTAGGTGTTTCTTTCTATGTGGGTGACTCACTGTACTTTATGTCAAGACTTATACTTTCCTGGTTTTATATTTTCTGGAATTCCTAATCAAAAAAATACATATTTGAGTTTGATAGCAAAAAATGCATGGTAAAGATGGATGCTGACTGGAGAAATACATTGGATGGAGTGTAGGAAAGGTAGAAAATGAAAAAACCAGGATTAGAAGACAAATGGAGGAAGTGAGAGGATGAAGGAGCAATCTCTTTGAAGGGTAAATATGCCAGAGGGGGAGTAACAGAAGGCCCAAGCTGGACCTGGAGGCAAGCAGTTACTCAGGAGACTGAGACAGGAGGACCCAAACTGTTTGCCTACCTGGGCTACAAAATGAATTCAAAGCCAGCCTCAGAAACTTAGAGAGACTGTGCCTTGGGATACAAAGCAAATGTAAACAGAATTCAAGTCATACAGAAGTGTGAGGTTATGTTGTCTAGAGGAAAAGACCTGTGACTGAAGGTAATCATATCGAGGGAAATGAGCCAGTCTGAGAGAAAAACATGGAATGCTATCTCATCTGTGGATATTATATTTTTGTATAGATATGTAAATTCACACACACTCACACACACAAATGCACACACATATGCACAGGCATGCTTTCGGCGCACACACACACATATACCTTATGAAAGTAGATGTAGATGTGAGGCAGTCTTGGAGAACAAAGGCAAGAAGGGATGAGGGAGGGGAGAGAATAAAATGGCTCAGGGTGTTGGGGAGGAATTCACTCAACCTAAAGTAGTACATTTCAATTCCTTGATGTATAAAAAAATGAATTTTAATTTAATTGATTCTTTGTCCCTTTAAAATTAAAACATAATCACATCACTTTCTGCCATTCTTCCCACCCTCTATGTCTCTCATGTCCTCTTGCACTCTAATATTGATGGCTTGGTTTTCTTTGATTATTATTGTTATGTCTTTACTTACAGTTCTATATGGACACATAGGTAGATAAAATCTGCTGATTTCATTTTTGTTTATCTATATATGGCTTCAAGGTTGAGCACTTTGTACTGGATAGCCAGTTAGGTGCTTTATCCCTGGGAAATGCTAATTCCCCCTTTCTTAGACTTCACCAGGTACATATAGTTCTTTGAGATTTCCCCTCTTTTCCATTAGCTTGCCTTTTGTTAATGTGATTTTCTTAGTCTTGTTTATGCAGCCATCGCTAGAAGAGATTCTTTTATAGCTGACTTCTGGGTTTTATAGCTCTAGGATCTTTCTAGCTCCTCTTCTGAGTTGTACCCTGAGTCTTAGAGGAAGGGACTGCGATGTAGATGTGTTCATTGTGGCCGTGCTCCCCATGATCCATGATCTGTGCAATATCTTCAGTTGTAGTTTTCTATGTTGGTCTTGATTTGCTCTATAGAGTAGAATCTTTAGTGAGAGATAAGAGATACCCCTATCTGTGGGTATAAGGATAAGATTCAGAGTGCAGTTAGGAGTTGTGTTATCCTAGCAAGGTGGTTGTAGTAAATTCTCTTCTAAGGTCCTTAATTATCTCAGAGAAATGGTGAAATTTCCAATAACGTGGTTCCTTGCAATTGAGTGGATCTTAAGTTCAATTAAACAGATGTTGGTTACTAATTGTGAGTGCTAATTATTGTACCTTTATGGATATCTCACAGTGCTGGACACTGTCGTGGTTCATAGGTGTTGTAGCTGGGCTGAACGTTTTCATTGCTTTCCTCCTTTGGCAACTTCCATAGTATTTTCTGGTATCATGGAATCTAGATATGGAGGGATGCTTCCAAGCTAGATCCAGCTCATGTAATCTGAATCCCGTCTTCTAAGGAGGAAGCTTCTTCAGCAATAGGAACACACACTGAACCTCTGGGAGACACCCCAGGGCAGCAACATAGTCTAATATTACTACCCTGACCAAACCTTAGGGAGGTGCCTTCTTGAACCTGTCCGGGATTTTTGTTAGGCTATGGTTCTTGTATGGAACATTGTCAGCCCACATAGCATAACTTCCTTTAAGCTATCTGTCTGTTTCCATGTATGTGTGTATGCATGCATGTATGTATTTATGCATGTATGTATATACATGAAGTTACAGTTACTTTGTATAATTTTTAGTAAATGTAAAGCATTATGATTCCTGGGATTTGTATTAAATAACCTTGGTGCTATTTGTCCCTCTTGTTTCATTTCATTCTGTATTGGTCTCTTTCTTCCCTCTGTAGTTAAAGCTTCCATCATAAAAATAATAATAAACAAAAACAAAGTCAGGGATACAGCTCAGTGATAGAGTGCTTACCTATCATGTGTGAGGCCTGGGGTTCAATACGTAGCATGATCGCTACTTTCCTAGAAATAGGGCTATTGAACTGGGGCATACTTGAAGACAGATATGTAACAAGTCAGGCATTTATATTTATCATAATGATTGGCTGGACAGTGGTTCTTCAACCCAGAAAAACAACAAAATGGACACACAGTCTGAAGAATACTGACCCATGAATGGCTCTTCATGAATGGAGTGACATGTGGTGGGACTTTTCTTAAGGTATGCTGGTAAGATGCCTGGTGACCCATTGTGTGGGCTCAGAGACAGTGCTGGGGGCTAGGCCATAAATCAGCACTTGAAAATCACCTGCTGATAAAGATGGTTTTACTGGGCAGAGCCACATACGTTCGTCTGCATAATGTCTGTTAATTTTCACACGACATTAGTTAAATATTGCAACAAAGACCAAATAGCCTTCAAGATGAAAATGAAGCAACAAACAAACAAACGGCAACAAAAGCCAAGAGAAACCCCTCGCCTTTGGATCTTTCCTTTATCATGAGAAGCAGGGAAGGGAAGGGAGAGAGCAATCAACACCGAGATAATTGTGAATAATTATCAGACAGAAAACCGTAAGAGAAAAATCTGCTTTTTGATTCACAGAATACCTGTTTTGGAGAAAATATTACACTGGCACCCTGCCTCTTTCAAAGGCGACTTGAAGCATTCAAGCCTGGGTGACTCAGAAAATTGTGGTGTCATTGGCAGACATGGTGTGATGTAGAGAGAATCTAGTCTAGGGGACTCAGCCTTCTACATATTGATTTTATGGTGACAGATTAACCTCCCTCACCCCCAGGAAAAGAAGCTAATGAGATGCTGGAATTGTTGGCTTGAAGTTGATTGCAAGATGATAGTGGAGAATTTGGATTCTGAAGTCATCAACGGGAAAATATAACCAGCCATTCTATCTGACAGACAGTCAGTGTACTTTACAATGAACATGGGGCGGGGACAGAGTGCCAAAGGGCAGGTGACAAGGTTCTTTACTGATTGCCAGAACAGGAGGAAGAAACATCTGGATTTGCCATGATCGTCTGGAGCCTGCTACTGGTTTGTGTAACTGTCCGCTGAGTCTCTGTCAATGGAACTTAAAAATAAAATGCCCATCTCTTGGAAACTGTTTTGGGAAGAAGTACAATAATGGAGAAGGGACATCTTAACAGCTCTCCAATGAAGAGTTATATGGGAAGATACTAGAGACCATGATTATTATCAATGAGAACATGTGAACCTCAGACACTGCCCCTCGTGTGACCTCAGTCGGCTGTCTCATAGACAGCTATAAAACTGTTGACAAATCCAGTACTAGAGGGATATTCTGGATTCCCTTTGAGGACATGGGAGCTATTAGGAAGGCTGATAGCTTGTTAGATTTTTTTTTGTCAGACTTTAATTTAGTTAGAGAGTTAAGGCATCTATCATAATAGGTGATAAATAAATTGAACATTCTTCCTCTAACGCTGCAGAGAGTATATAAACGAGCTGTTTTTGTATTTTTAAGTGTAGAATTTAAAATCACGATGGGCTAAACTAAATCGATTTCTTACAGAAACCTTCTTCTCTCTGTGTTGGGCTATGAGATAAACATTACTCATATCACATTTTCTAATTACTGGCTGCTAACCGGACTCTTCAAATAATAGTGGCTTTATATTTAGTGACCTTAAAACAGACTGCAGGAAAGACAGAGCCAAGACCAATCCCCTTTCCATTCTCCCTCTCCCCTTCCCTTCCCTCTCTCCCTCCCCTCCCTCTACCCCCTCCCCTCCTTTCCCTGTTCCTCCTCCCCATTCTCTTCCCCCTCTTTCCTCCCTCTCTCTTTATCTCTCTCCAGTGATTTTTTTTTTAAATGTGGTCAGGAACTCACAATATAGACCAGGCTGGCCTCAAATGCAACTGCTTCTGCTTCCCAAACATTACTTGCTTATTAATTATTATACTTAAGCCTTATTCAGATAAAAATAGTCTATATTTTTGAGAGAAGAGAAATTAACAAATAAATCCACACTCTGCTCGATTGGTCTTCATTCATTAATTTGCACAGCCCTGAAGTCTACTCTATGACCCTTTATTATGTTCTATACAGTAAGACTTTGGTCATTGATATTTTCTTTGTTGTGTGATAAAACAATGGTAAAGTTATAGAAATGGGAGAGAAAAAAGTAGAAGTAAAGAAGAGAAACAGTGCAGCTTACACAAAGCATTAGGAAAGGACATCTTGTTATTTACTTGGTAACATGACTTTTAAGAGAATCAGCTCCAGTAGAGCAGCCTTGGGTATGATTGCTATTCACTCTGATTTTCTCCCCTAGCCATTCAGAAAGGAAATTGATTAACAGAGCAAAAAGCATCAACCTCAAGTATAATTCATGCTGTGACCAGGATCCTGGGGTGCTACTGAAGGTCCGAATTCTCAGCAAAGGTACTTCAATGGTGAGAGAGGGAAAAGGAGGGGGGCGAAGGAAGAAAGCAGGAGAGAGGGAAAGAGTAAAAGAAAGGGGGGGGGAGGGAGATAGGGATAGAGAGATAGAGATAGAGAGAGATAAAGAGAGAGAGAGAGAGAGAGAGAGAGAGAGAGAGAGAGAGAGAGAGAGAGAGAGAGAGAGAGAGAGGTGGAGGACATGGCTCTATCATTGTTCTGTTATGTGAGTAGAACCAGTGAATTGCTAAGAATTTTTTTCGGCATATGTAGCTATAAATTTAAGGTGGCCATTCTAAACTGATGTCTGGCCTCACCATATTCAAGGTTGCCTGTCATGGCCTGTGTTTTGCTACTGTGCCTGTGGCTACTGCCTCATAAAGTCAGAGTCCTTCTGTCTGGTTCTTTTCCCCACTCTGGCTTGAGCTAGACCCACCAGCATGGTTTAGAGAGAAGAAAGGAAAACTGGGGTTGAAGAAGTGGCTCAGGCTGGCTTACTGAGACTCCTTACAGTACTTACCACTGTCCACATCTCATTGGCTAGAACTGTGATTGTTGTGAGACAGCCATGAGCTGCTTGGGATACGGTTTTGGACTACGTTTTGGGCCACCCAGGATAAAACAAGTTTAGAGAAAGGGAGAGAGAAGGAACAGCTGAGAGAATCTTTCAAAGGTGCAAGTTTAACATCTCCGGTGTTCTTTGAAGATGACACTAGCTGGTGCTAAGCTGCTCAGGATTGGTTTTAATTCTTCTAGGTAGAGTCTGGAGGGAAAGAACTAGGTAGATTGTGAGTTCATACAAAGGATTTCTTTTACTCTCTTGTAAAATCCATATAAAGAAGTATGACAAGTTCTGAGATGGACAGGGAAATAGAAAGAGAAATGGTGCATTCAGACAACGGGGCACTCTTTTTCCTGACTCATTCCTTCAGGTTTTCCTCATTAGAAGAATTTGAAGATAAAAATGGAATAGAGAGGAAGTCAGTAAGACACCTGCTCACATTTCAAATATGGGATATTCTAGGAATCCTTAAGCCCTTCTATTATTGAAAGGCAACCCTATATACTGTAATATACTTCAGCTTCCAGGCACTCTCAAAATACCTGGTATTAAATGAAGTTACTACTTTGGCTGGGACAGGGCGATTACGTTTCATATTTTTCAGATGAATTTTAGTACTTATGATCTGCCCCTTGAGGGTGGAACATCTACAGAGCAGAGTTTGGGATTTTTCTACACTGAAAATGTGTCAGGTCTACACTATTTATCTCTATCAGAACAATCACTGAGATATTTACTTTATACTTTTAAGTGTCACCCAATCTTATTGCTCCAGTTTTCCCAGTGTTTCTACCATGTGCTCTCAGTTTGACATTTGTCCCTTGGTCTCTTTTCACATTCCTCATTGTCTTATTGCTTCAATGTATTCTATTTTATTTTGTTTCTTAGCATTTCTTTACCTTTCTTGCAAGCTTACCTTGATCATTTCCAATCTTTGTGTTAGATTCTGCTATTTCTCTAGTGGATCTTAGTTTCTTATTAGTGTGTAATGATGTTTGAAATTAATATATACTGGTAATTATATATATGTATATATATATATATATATAGTTATAAGCATGTGTGTGTGTTGTATGGTTGTTGGTGCTGGGAGGTAATTGTTTTTAGTCTGGAGATAAAGAAGCTGCATGAATTTATATTAATTCATTCACATACACAAATCTTAAAAAAACAAACGCCTATGTATATATGATGTATTGACATGCATGCACATTCATGAGTATAGGTCTGGATGAGCATGGGCCCCAGCATGTATGCAGAGGTGTCAGAATCATCCCTCACTTCCATTTTTTATTCAAGGCAAGGTCTTTTGTTGTTGGCTGGTATGCATGTCTTCAAGCTGGCTGGCCTGCAAGCTTCACAATCCTTTCCTTTAGATTGATAGACTAACTCATTTTCCTTTGAACAAGTTCTCACCTCCTTCAACGGGGATAGGATGACCTGTGCGGGTGATTAGTAAGATAAAGCTACCACAGAGCCCATTTTGGAGTCTATCCACCACTACTGGTTTTGGTGATAGATTTATCATTTCATTTACTAAGTTTGTCAATCTATTCATAAACTATTCTCTGCCCACATTCCATGCTCCACGACTTTTGAAAGATGCTATGGATATTCGAGCAAAGTGTGTACATATAGATTCTGCTACAGGTGACCTTGAAATACTTTCAGCTTATAGGGTTTTTTCCCCATGCATTTCTTACAGTCACCTCTGTATCATGTCCATCCCACAATGAGGGGAAGGTAGTTAAGTAAGCGTCGTAGAGAAGAGACATATCTTCTTCATTCAATTTGACAATTAAGATACATTTTTAAGTGTGGGGGTCTATGTAAATAGCATTAGTAATTACAAGAATTCTTGTTTATTGACCTTAAAACTGTACAAAACGAAAAATTCTATAAATTCAGTACTGTTCAAAGTTTACTTAATTTATTTTTTATTTTATTACTGTACATTTTTGTTTTTTGTTTGTTTTTTGGTAAGAACATATATCTTTGTGTATCAGTTTTGTTTTTATACTTCTTTCATACAATAAATCCTGACCAAAGTTTTCCATCTCTCCACTCCTAGTCCCGCAAGCCTGCTACTCACACCCCCCCTGTCCTCCAGATCCATCCCTCTTCCATTTCCCTTCAGACACTGAGCACGGAACACTGCATAACAATTTTAAACAAGCCTCATTATAAATCCTCACTTCAGTGCGTGATAAGGCAATCCGGTAGGAGGAAAGGGGTCCCAAGATCAGGTGAAATTGTCTGAGGCACTCCTCCTGTTATGAGTCCGACCAAAAAAAATATCATCATCTTGTGTGAGGTAAGCCATACCCAGAAAAACAAACATGGTATGTGCTCACATAAGTTAATAAAAGCTGTTAAGTATAGAATTATCGTACTACAATCTATAGACCCACCAAGGCTAAGTAACAAGAAAGACTCTAAGGGAGACACATGGTTATCCATTGAAAGGGGAAATAGAATAAAATTTGCAGGTGAACTGGGAGCTACTGGGAATAGGAATAAGAAAGATCAGGTGAGGGGTCACCAAGTGGGAGAGTACAGGGAGAGACACAGCGACCTGGAGGGCATTCAGGGGGACAATGTGGAAACAGTGCAGTGGAAACTCCCAGCATTCTACAAAGGTGACCGAAACAGACTCCTAGTAATGAAAGATAAGGACCCTGAACCTGCCTTCTGTAACCAGGCAACTTACAGTGGTGGGACTGTGGCAGCAACCAGCCATAAAACCCTCAACCTACAATCTATCCTACCTGCAAGGTGTGTGTGTGTGTGTGTGTGTGTGTGTGTGTGTGTGTGTGTTTGGGGGAGGGGAAAGGCACAGAAGCTGTGGGAGTGACCACTGATAATTGGTCTAATTTGAGGTACTCACTATGAAAGCTATTTCAATATTTCATTTATTTAATTTACTAATTCATTTGACATCATATATGTCTATTTTGGAAACAAGAACACATCCCAGTAAGAGGAACAGTTGCCAATTTGACATGTTTGGAGTACTTATGAACTTGTGGAGACTTCTTCTCACTCTTCTGTTCATATCTGAGACATTCTTCAACACTGACATTATTTCTTTAGTGAGACATAATGCTTTCTTTTCCAGTAGAAGTTAACTCTGAAAGTAAACATTTTGAATTTAGACTGTTTCCTAGTATCAGTTTTGTTACTGTGATAAAAATAGCCTGATAAAAAACTGCTTAGGAGAGAAAGAAGGTCATGATTCCAAGTTACAAGTTTATCACAGCAGAGATGAAGAGGCAGGATGATTCCAAGTTACAAGTCCATCACAGCAGAGATGGAGAGGCAGGAACAGGAAGTCAGCTAATCATAGCCATTGTTAAGAACAGTCAGAAGATTCACACATGCATATTTACTTATACTTAATGCCCTTTGTATCCTTACAAAGTCCAAGACCCAGAGCAGGGAATGGTGCAACTCACAATGGGCAGGCTTTCCTACTACAGTCATTGTAATAAATACAACCCCCCAGAGACTTGCCTGTGGGCCTATCTGATCTAGACAACCCCCCCCCCCACCCAGACACACTCTTCTTGGTCATCTAGACTCAAGATGACAATTAAAACTAACTAGCCCAGACTTTAATGAACACAATATAACACAAACAGCAGGAAGATACAATTTTCTTGGATGACTGCAGACAATGAAAAAGAATGTTGGTGCAAAAATTATAATTCAGCACTAAATTGTTCCCCAGATGGAGTCTCAGATGCTACGTGCAGTATGCAACTTCTGGGGCTTGAATGGTGCAGAAGGCAATCACCAAAATGGTATTGTATGTGGATATTTCCAGCCAAAATTACTCTTGTGATTAGCTGGTACTTATACCTGATCATTACTTGCAGCTACTTAAGAACCTAAAGATTCAAAGCAATAAACAAAGCAGCAGAGAACCAGGGAAACTAAAGAAATCCACTTCAGACGGATTAGCATAATTACTCTATCCAGAAAGGGACATCAAAGTGACAAAACACACTTGAAACATAGATGTTTTTGTAACCCACCTTCTGCTTGTACACACCTGTGCACTTTGTTAATGGCTCCATATGCTTAATCAAAAGAAATCTAATTGCCTTAATTTACTTCATCCAAAAGTAGAAGAGTAAATTATATGTTTAATTATAAACTTTCCACTTTGGGCAGCTATAATTAATGACTCAAGGAATTGTGCAATAAGCCAAGAGCGAGCTTTTATTACTCTTGAGGTACCCGAACAACACGAGTGCTTCAGAGCCAGTCAGATTCTATTAGGACAAGAATCAAAATGCCTACCTGAGACATTAATCATGAAGCACCTCTGAGCAGAGAGGCTTTTAATTATATACGAGGTACACTCTCCACATAGACTGTCTGCACCCCGGGCTGGTAAGAAATGTCCTATTCTAAGTAATGATGACAAGACGATTTTTCTCTTTAATTTATCTCGTAGGCATGTGTTTGAATGACACTTCAAATATCCTTTATTTAAAAAAAATCAAATTTAAGCTATTTTTAATTCTAGGTGAGTGTGGTCTGGGTATTGACATATTTAAGTAAATTTGAGTGTCTTCAGTAGCCAGAGATGGCAAATCCCAGCTGGAGCTGAAGATACTGATAGTTGTGAACAGCCTGCTGTGCATGCTGGAAACTGAGCTCAGATCCTCGGCAAGAGCACTGTGCACACTCTATCTCAGTTAGATTTTTATCTGCGTGGCTCAAACCGAAATACAACTGAGAAGAGTGACTCTCGGCTGAGGAGTACTGGCTACATTGTACTGGCCTATGAGTATATCTGTGGGGGCGTTTCCTTGATTTGATTGATGTGCAACAGTCCAGCCCTCTGTGGGCAGGTACGCAAGGAGCTGAGTAGGGCAGGAGAAGTGAGCTGCTTCCCATGACTCTACATTGTATTAAGCTGACAGTTAAAGGCATCACAGTTCTCTTCAGGTTTAGAATGAGTAGCAGTACCCCTCTGTGGCCCCGCATCCTGTGCTAAAATCCTCTTTAGTTTCCTCACGAGGGACTTGTCTATTCTTCCAGAAACAAATCTTCCATTAAACTGTTTCCCAACAAGCTCTTTAAGCGTGCCATTTTTTTTTCCTTTTATGAGCCTGAAGTGATGCAGTAGCTTAAAAATAACTCAAGATAGATTTCAAGAAGTGTGACTGAAATCATTGCATTTTAACCGTTTTTAAAGTTTTACACTTTTATGCCCCTTGGTCCAACTTCATGAATTCAAATTGAGAATATAGAAACCTTAGCACACACTCAACCTTGTTGTAAATATTTTTCACAAATGAGACAAAATAACAGGAAAATTTGCATTATGCCAGATACCTTTCATATCACATTTATTGCCTGTCTGGATTGGACTGTGACTTGTGTAGCAGGTTTCTGAAATAGAAGTGTCTATGCGTCAATGGATGTTAGCGCATCCTTGTTTCCAACAAGGGTACTTTGGTAACCTCTGAATTACTCAGCATAAATAATTGTACTACTGTCAAAGGCTTATTGTGTTTTCTAGAATATTGTCTGGATTTACTAAACAATTAGGACTGAAATGTTTGGAAGGGCTAAAGAAAAGGCTCCATGTCTAAGTGTGCTAGCTCTGCTTGGAGAAGATCAGAGTTGCATTCTCAGAACTCACATCAACAAGCTCAGAACTGCCTAAAACTCCATCACCGGGGAAGTCGGTGCCCCCTTTTGACGTCCTTGGTCATTGCACACACGTGCATGTAACTACACACAGACAGAGCCAAATACATATAACTAAAATAAAATAAATCGTTGTGAAATTGTTTTGGAAACTTCAAGATTGGTTTCCAAATCTCTTTAAAAAGAACTCATGTTAAAATCCCCCTTGTTAACTTTGTTTAGCATTATGAGGATATTTTACCTCTGATAAACATCTCCTTTTCCTTCCTAGGAAGTGAGCCTGCTTATTGTTAGAGGTTATTCTTAACTAGTCTCCTGTGGACTGTTCTAAGTAAAACTGAGTAACACAGAAAGAGAGGGGAAAACCTTCAGATGAGGCTGGTGATGAGAACAGCAGAGGTCAGCTGTGATGCCTGTGGGGTGTGAGGAGTCAGAATGCTCTACAGACACCAGGTCAACTGTCATCACAGCTGGAACCCAACATCTCCCACACCTAAGACTCTTCTCTCTTGTGGGGTCACTTTGTGGAACTTTGAAGGAGGAATCCCTACCATCAAAACAAAATCTAAAGACCAGAAAGCCATATTGTTTGTCAAAGTAAAGTGAAGATCCAGAAGCAGTAATAGAAAGCTTTCACCTCCCAAATCCTAGCTGAAAAAAGCCCAACTCTCTCCTGCATTTGGCATCTATTTTTCAGACCAGCCAACTGGTAATTACTCAGTGGAGGGAGGAGGAGCTGTGTAGAGATTTTTCAGGTAACAGGCTGCCTACTGTGGCAAGATGTAGGACTGGAATTTATGGAGGAAAAAGAACGTCGATAAAGGGAATCAAGGGCATATACCTTGGATTTTAGAATGCATGTTTGTTTCACTTAAAGAATGAAATCTAAGCTCTTAAAATTTCTTTCTCTATAGAACCGGTATTACTACTAAAATTGTATGTGTCTTAAAAAAAATAGCAAAGTATATGTGTCATGGCGAGGCTCCCCTTGCTGTGACATTTGCCATGACTGAAGAACTTTGAGGAGGAAAGGGTCTAGTTCTTCTTATAGATTGCTGCTCGACATGAAGGGAAGTGGAGGCAGGAACTGGAAGCGTGAAGCTGGGTGCAGAAGATCAAGTAGAGACCACGGAGGAATGTTGATAACTGGCTTGCTCTCCTATGGCTTTCTCAACCTTCCTTCTTGTACATCCTAGGATCAGCTTCTCAGGGATGGTACTGCCCACAGTGGGCTGGGCCCTCCCACATTGACCATCAGTAAATAAAAAAACAAAAACAAAAAAACTCATAGACATGCCCATGGGACAATCTGATGGAAGCAATTCTTCAACTGACATCTCCTCTTTTTAGATGACTCTGTCTTGTGTCAAAAGGACAACTAGCTAGCACAACATGTCTTCAAAATCTGATCCCTGGGGTTTGGAGAGATGGCTCAATGATTGAGTGCATACTGCAGTTACAGAGGACCTCAGTTTAGTGTTCAGTGCCCACACTCTGCCCCTCAAAGCTACATGTCACTCTAGCTCCAGGACATCCATGCTTTGATCCCCACCGGCACCTGCCTTGTGTGTATAGACCATTGTCTCCACATGTGTTATTGTAATTACAAACAAAATAAAAATATGGATTCCAAAGCAGTGAAACATCAGATGACTACCATCAAGTTACCATTCTTAAGTTCTCGGGGTTGGAAGATGAATTGCCATGTGAACACACTATCGTTCTAACTATTTGTTTTTTTGTGGGTCATGCCAGTGCATGTTTTGTAGAGATTAAAAAAAATTGAAGCAATACCGCATGCTGTTTCTTATGGAATTTATTTTTTCTTTAAAGTAAAAATCTTACATTTAATAATCGTGTGCGAGTATGTGTCTACACATGTGGGCATGCACATGCCCAGCCTACAAGGGCAGATCTGAGGACAACTTAGAGGGGTTGATTTATTGTTTATCAATATGTGGGTCCTGGAGATGCAGCTAAGGTCAGCAGGCTTGGCAGCAAGTAAGTTTACCCACGGAGACATCCTGCTGGCCCCCTCTAAAATGTTAATGCCAATGTTCCTCAATACATATGTCACTGGGACATTCTGAATCCCGTGTTTTAAACTTTAAGTCAACATCTTCTTAATTTACTTGACTATAGCAGGTTGTATTGTGTGCTATGTGTAGTAAATATCTTTTAGCTTAACGGATGCCCAGACTTCCTGGGAATATACATTTAGAAATTACTATATGTCTAACACACTTCTATTTTCCCATTAAAAAACTGGCACATGAATGGTTACAAGTAAAATTATTTACTTTGGTAAAATATTTCATAAATTACTACACTTTAAGTAGTAATTATTAGAGGGTTCAACTTGACATTTTGATTTGTCCAAGACAGTCGTAATTTCTATTTCCTTCTATGAGGAAAAAATTATATTGTGCCTAATAAATAATATGATTCTCATACTATTGTCTCCAATATAATGCCAGTAAATATACCAGTTACTAACATTGTAAACTGGTACTGGGCCCAGCAAGATTGTTCAACAATAGAGGAGTTTGCTACCAAGCCTGAGGGTCCAAGTTTGATCTCCCAGAGCCCACACGGTAGAAAAAGAGAACTAACTTTAGCATGTTGTTCTTTGATCTCTACATATAACATCACATATTGGGCTCCATGAACCAGCATGCACATATGCACACATGTGTACACCATATTCATGTACAGTCATCCTCTCTCACACACTCACATGCCCACAAATACATAAAACACAAGAATTATATGAATGAATCTTCCCTATGTAATGTCTACTTAATGCATGTATTTCACAATTTATCAACAGAAAAATAAAAACTTGAAAACACAATTATTACCAAAAGAGTGTATTTTTTCTTATACTAACAGAGAGTGGGAAAGAATTATATTTTGTGCTATATAACATCCAAGTCTGAAGCTAAGCTATATTGTGAGTCAACGCTCTGTATCCTTAAGGGAAAATGACTGTGTGGGGGCACATGCCAGCTTTGCTCTTGCTATTTTTTCCTAAACAGCTCAGTGTAACAGCTATTTGCATAGATTTACATAGCACTTGGAATTATAAGTGGTCTAGAGGTAACTGAAAGCACATGGGAGGATGCGTATAGGTTGCCGGCAAATGTAGCATTGTCTTAGGGAACATCTGAACATCTTTACCCTGATAATCTGCAGGCCTCACGGGCCCAGTCTCTTTCTTACTTACTAGGATTCTCATCTTCAACTGTTTCACAACTATTTATGAATGGTAGGTTTTAATAAATATAATACTTTTTATTAAATTTTTGAGAATTTCATTCATGCATAAGCTATACCTTGATCATATTTAATCACATCCCTTCACCTAACTTACTTCAGATCCAATGTCCAGTCCCTCGGTCCCCTCCCAACTTCATTCATGCTAACTAGGAAAGCCTACCATTTGTCATGTATTAATTCCTACTGTTTCAGAGAGAAAGTTTGCTCAGCTACAATTGCTACTTTTTCTTACAAATTATAATCTGCCTTTATTCTTGGGAATCCCATATGTGTATATGAAATAGGAAATTGTAAAGATTATACCAGCCCCATTTCCCTCTTTCAGCTTTTACCTACTATATCCCTTCCAATCTTTTCCCAACTTCATGTCTTAAAAAAAAAAAAAAAAAAAAAAAAGAAGGGAAGAAAGAAATCAAGAAATCTCTCTCCATCCCATTGCTGTTGCCCATATGTCCCTACATATAACACTGCATACATCCAGGAGCACACATCCAGGAGTAAACTGGTAGGAATTCCACCAGTGGGAGCATTCTCAAAGAATGAGTATCCCTCCTGCAGTAAGTATCAGCTGCCTGTAGCTCCTCAGTAAGGGGTGGGAGTAGAGAGCACATCCAGTACATCTGCCATAATTCTGGCTGGATAGGTCTAGTGAGGGTTTTGAACAGGGAACCATATTGGCTATGAGTTCATGACTCAATGGTCTTATTATTTCCAGAAAACACAATTTCACAGTCTTACTCCCCTATCGTCTGGTTCTAACATTCTTCACACTTCTTACACGATACTCTCTGAGCTTAGGGGCCAGCCAGGATAGGTCTAATAAAGATGTCCTATTCAGGATTCAAAACTCAGTTACTTATTCCCAGAACTTTGGCCAAGTATGCATCTCTATGTTGATTGCCAATTTGCTGCTACTTACATTTTGGTAGAGCTATATACCATAAAAAAGGGAAGGGAAGCCACATTCTCCAGGGTTAGGGCTTTTAGCTCTGCCTCCCTCCTATTACATTGTTTGTCATTCTCTACTTTGAAAACTGCTGGGACTTCTGCAGAAAGCATGACCTTTCTTACTTGCAGTGAATGCCTAGGGCATTGGAACATATGCCTTATCTCTAGCTATCTCTATCTCCAACTCCATCTCCATCTCTACTATCTATCTATCTATCTATCTATCTATCTATCTATCTATCTATCTATCTATCTAGCTATCTATCTAGCTATCATCTATCTATCCATCCATCCATATCCCTACATATAACACTGAATATAGACTAAGGCAGCCATTGGAGAGAACCATTTGAAATGGCAAAGATAACTGATAAGAAAGCTTTACTTTCTCCTATATCTTAGTAAATGAATGTGTTTTAGAAGGATGTAGAAAGAGACCCACACTGGTCAGGTCAACATATCTTCCTAGTGTGATAAATGTCAAAGCTCAGGATGTGAGGGTTACCCACAACAGGGAGAAGTTTCATAGAATGAGTTTGTGTTATTAAGATTTCTTGGGAACAACCCATTTTCACATCTTAATCATAGAAAGAAATGTTAGCAAAAGTAAAAAGAGAAAAAAAATTACAGAGAGGAAAACAAACTATATCTAGGGCATGGCTGTGTTGTACCCAGTTACTTTCTTGGTCAGCAAGGGAAGAAATGATAATCATGGTATAACAGTATTCCTCCTTTCTTGTTTACTTAGATACACATGTTGTTGAGTGCTTATAAATTTCATCACCCAGACAGCTAGTTTGTGGTTTACAGAGACGAGATCCACCAGGAGTATAGGTGTGCACTCCTGATACCTCTGTTATGCTCATGGAAATGAGGCCTGAGAGGCTGTTTCATCTTAACCACACATTTTGCTAGGCTAGCAGAGACCCTATGGAAATCTGGCCAGGAACACTGATAGCCTTAGGAGATCTATCATGGCTGTGTATTGCTTATGTTGGAGCCAAGGGGAAATGAGAGGATTCCAGAAGCATTACTCCAGCTGATACAATCTTTTTCAATCAGTTGTTTAGAAGTATAGTTAATAAAGCTGGTTTTTGAGGACAAAGAGTGGATGGAGTTTAACCCTAATGATTGATGTTCCTGTTTTTCTGCAAGATGAGGATTGCCACAAGTACATATCTCTATGCTAATTTCTTTAACACACACACACACACATACACACATACACACACATGTTCATTCTTTTGAGAATTTTATACATACATACAAAGCATTACAATCACATTCACCCTATCCCCCACCCAACCACCACAGATTCAGACACTGAAACAGAGGCCATAGAGGATGCTTTACACTGGACTGTTTCTGAAGGCTTGCTCAGCCTCTTTTTTCGTACAGCTCAGGGACACCTACAGTGGGCTGGACCCTCCCCACGTCAATCATCAGTCAAGAAAATGCTCCATAGGCATGTCAATAGGCTAATCTGATGTAGGCAATTCTTCAGTTGACGTTTTCCTTTCTAGTGAAGTCAACAAAAATATATCTAGTATACCCGTGTATATTTGTGAGCACACACACATACACACACACACACACACACACACACACACACACACACACACACACACACACACAAACGCATACTAGATCATACATTACAGGTGACTTTGTTATTTTCCCATATGATTTAGTACATAATTTCCCTAAATATGGATGTAAGCTCCAAACCACTTGTTTTCCAATGTATAAGTGTGCAGCACAGCACACTTTGTTTAAGATTCCTCAAATCTCCTGCATCTTATGCTGCTTCACAGATTTCAGACTAAGAGACCTTGACGACACAGATTGTCTTTAGTTTCCTTTTGGACACAGAGTAAATATTTCCCAACGTTTCTCTACTCCATCTACTGAGACTCCAAAACATCTTATAACACTGGTCTTTTCTCAAAGAAAACAACTAGGTAAATGTGATTAATCTCTTCCTTACTTCTGATTGAGTAGACTTGGGCAGACACTATTCCAGAGAGCAATAGAAATACATTTTCTTCTTCTCCATCCCTCTTTTTTTTAAATCCTGACTCCCTCTCCTAATCTGCCTCTCCCCTTTTCACTGTAGATCTTCGCCTTGTCTTTTGTCTTTGCCCCTCTCCTTTATATTTAAACCACCAACTTATCTTCCAAGCCCCTTATCTGACTTTTGGAAGACTTTATTTATTTAACAAATGCAAGTGCTCTGACATTTTGTCTCTGTGTGTATCACATCAGTGCCAGTGTCTATGGTGTTCAGAAGAGAGAGCTTTGGAACTAGTTATAGATAGTTGTAAGGCACCTGAGATGGGTTCTGGGAACCAAACCCAGGTTCTTTGTGAGATCAATATATATTCCTAATTTTCAAGTCCTATCTCTAGCTCCATTGGAATTTTTATATAGAAAATATTTAACATTTTCTCAAACATAAACATGTGTTAAGTTACTATACCATCTACATAATTGATATCTTATTATTCTCACTTAATCTTGGTGTTCTTGTGAGTGTATGCATATGTATTACTGTTCTGTTCATGATAAGTCTTAATTATGAAACCTTTTTGTGTCCTGGAAAATATGTCATCTGTGATTCACTGCTTTTTGCTTTGGGCACACAATGTAGATTGAAATCATAGTCTATTTCCATCAATTTTAGAAGTGATCTGTTTAAAATTGAATTAGTACCTGCTTAGATCTAACTGTAATATTAATGTCTTAACAAGAATGTTTTCTGATTGTCAGATCATAACATCCAATTTTGGAGCCCACAGTACCATGTTTTCCTCAAACTCCTCTTTGGTCTTCAAGTCCTCAGAGTTAGTTTCTGTTGACTTGGTTACTACGACCTGAACCACCCATAATTCAGCAAATGATCCAAGCTGGGATCAGGGTCAAAATGTTTGATTTTTGCTCCTTAGTACTTTGTGAGACCTTGACACTCTGAGCCCTGAGGTAGCACAGAGATTCACTCACTGTCTTTCTAGATCTTAAAAAATTCTCAGAGTTCTGACGTTTTTCTTTGCTCCTTAGTGGTTTCTGTGTGCCCAACTTTTGAGCACAATCACCTCTATATCTTTCAAGATAATCAAAGATCATAAGAGAAAAGTGCAGCAGGGAATGGCAAATTCACATCAGTGTATTTATCTTGGATTCTAAAATGTTGGCTGTAAAGGTGACTTTCTAATAGCTTCATGTAGCTGGTTAATTTTCAGCCAGATTTTGTTTCATTTTGGTGGCAAGGTTTTTTTTTTTCTTTCTTTCTTTTTTTGCACAGCAAAAGAATGGTAGGTTTCATATATTTTATGTCTTTTAAGATTTATTTATATTATTTATATGTATATGTGCTTATGTGTGTTCAGGTGTTCATAGAGGTTAGAAGTTCGATCTCCTGGATCTGGAGTTATAGACAGTGGTAAGCAGCCAGACATCAGTTGTGCTAGGGACAAACTCTGAAAGAGCAGAAAAAAGTCTGAACCACTGACCCAGCTTTCTTGCCCCCAAGATGCTGATTAAATATAATTTTATGTAAGGGCAACATTTATCTTTATGTAATAGAAGTTTTTAACAACATGGATAATTTATAAAATGAAAATTTAACACCTGTGTTATATTTCATACATGGACAACTCATGACTTAGAAATTTCTGTTTTTTTCCTTTTCCTATTTTGGTGAATGTGGCACTCCTCTAAATATGTATCTTCACATTTTGCATGTATGCAGGTGAATTGGTGTGCACATGCATTTGGAACCCTAAGGTTGATGTCTTCCACTTTATTTGTTTAGCCAGGGACTCTTGGTCAAATTCAGAATTTGCTCATATAGCTGGCCTTGGTAGCCAGTTTGCTTTGTGCCCCATTTGGACTCACTTGGATGCACAGTATAGAAATGCAGAAAACTGATATTTACCAGCTTTTCATCTAAGCTTTATGAATGATGGGTCCTATGACAACAGGAATACTGGAAGGATAAAGATTATCATTCACTGAAAGAACAGTCCAGACTTTTTGAAGTCAGTATGGTCTGGGCTGTGCTGGATTTTTATCCAACAAAGTAAGAGTAAAAGAAATATTCAACTATTCTCCAATCCGTTCTTTTATTTTTTCCTAAAGTTGCTTTGAAAGTATTTTGAAGACACCTATGCTTGCATTTTCTTCTGTCTAAATCATCCACTCATCATTGATGGATTTTCCATGGTCTATAAAACTGTTTCAGTTGAATAAACACATTTAACCCAAGCTACTGGATCACAGGAAGTTTGCTGACAAATTGCAGAGCTGACAACCCTCTATATGCAAATGTGCATACAGGGCTGTCTTGCTTTGCCAATGTGAAATAGGAAAAGTTTATGATCCTTATTTTCTTATCTACTCAGAAATCAAGCCAGGCTAAGCTTCTTCACCTTCGCCTAACAGTACTCTAGAGAAGAGACAGAGCCCCAAGAGAGAACATTCCTCAAACCACCAGTGAGGAAACCTGTTTAAAGCACTGGTCTACAACATTTTGCAGAATTATCACATTACACTTCCATAGTAGGGGTTACTATTTTACTCATAAGAATAGAAAACCCTTCAAATGCCTAGAGGATGGTGAGTGTTTGCTTGGAGTCTGCTCAAGTTGTAAGCATGTTTTTTTCTTTTTTCTTTCTAATCTCCATGACAAGGTTATTTCAAAGAGATCACAAAGCCATATCTCCAATAAAACCATGCGCATCGTGTGAAAATATGTCTGTAAATTTAGTACACCTTTGCCCTGTTTGAAGAAGCAATCTGAAAGATAATTTATCCATGCCTGTTTGACCACACTGTGACTTGGTTGTGAACTTTGTATTAAATTGGCTTTCTAAAAGTCTTTTCTAGAAAAGGTTATCCAGATTGTTCAGAAGGGCCTTTCAGGATAGCACTGTTTTGGAGATGGATAACTTGAGTTTGCTCTGTTACTCCAGTAGTGGCCACGGTTTATGGCTTCATCACAAGGCACACTAAACATGTGATAAATACTTTCTTCTAAGTCCTAAGCAGTGCAGGTAAGATTGCGAAGTACATTCACTTGGCTGGCAGCAGCGTGGATTGGTTCAGCACTTACAGAAAACATGCATAAATATTCTGTCAAGAAACATTAAAATGTTTATTCTTATTGACCTAGCCATTACACTTCTGGGAATGCATTCTAAGTAATTTAAGAGATGGAAAAGCTAAAGACACACTAGGCTATTCTCTAAAGCAAAGCTCAGGAGAACGTAGATGGTGAGAGCTGTTTCAAAGATATAGAAGACTAAGGAGATGTTCACTGTGAGCTGATCACAGACGGAGAGAGGCTTAGTCACAGTCCTTCTTTTCTTGCTTTTCTTTCCCATTATTTACTTTTTTCACATTACAACCAAGTCACATACCTTTTCTATCTCTCCTTCTGGTCCTACCCTTAAAAGTCCCCCCCAGTTCCCCTTCCCCTTTCCTCAGAGAGGAGGGTGAGGTACCACCCTACCTTGTGACATCTAGTCCTAGAAGGACTGAGGACACACATTTCCCACTAAGGCCCAATCTGGCAGTCTAGGTAGAAAAAAGAATCCAATGTCAGGCAACAGAGTCAGGGACAGCTCCCATTCCAATTGTCAGCTTGACAAGCTTTACATCTGCTACAAACGTGTGTGAGGCCTAATTTCAACCTGACATCCTCTTTGGTTGGTCGTTCCATCTCTGAGAGCCCCCAAGGGTCCAAGTGAGTTGACTCTTTTGGTCTTCCTGTGGAGTTCCTGTCCACTTCAGGGCCACAATCTTTTCCCCAATTTTGCCCAAAGACTCCTGGAGACCACCTGGTGTTTGGCTGTGGATCTCTGGACTCGTTTGTTGTTTTAATTAGCAGAATCTCCAGTGGTCCTACTGAAGTCCCACCAACTCTTTTTAGAAGGTTACATCACTTCCTCCCTCTTCACTGTCTCGATTTCTGTTTTGAGCATCACATCTTCCTTGGTATGTGAGTAACATGTCCTTTGCTAAATTGCTTGTTTATTTATGTAGAAGTTTTTATTGATGTGCATTGTATAGAGAGCATATCCTTATTCATTGCTTCACAATCTCACCATTTGCTCTTCTTCTGTTAGTTTCCTCTGTGCCCTAAGTAGTTTTACCTCTACTTTCACGTAATATATGTTTACACATGTGTGTGTGTGTGTGTGTGTGTGTGTGAAAGAGAGAGAGAGAGAGAGAGAGAGAGAGAGAGAGAGAGAGAGAGAGAGAGAGAGAGAGAAAAAATTTATATATCCATATGAAATTTAGGAATGATGTGAGGGACATTAGAAATGAAAATATAGTGTTTCTTTCAGAGACTGGCTTAATGACCTTACTGTTATATCCAGCGACATTCATTTTCTTGAAAAATTCATAATTTTATTCTTTAAGACCACAAAATAATTTCATCATGTGTACATATACCACAATTTCCTCATCCAGTCCTCTTATTAAGTATCTCATTCGATTTCTCATCCTTTGGCTATGTCACTAGTAAAAATAATGAGAACAATAAGGCTATAACCACAGAAAGCTCTTTCTGATGACTTTCTATGTACAAGTTATGGTTATAATAGCTTCATAATTAACATTTAATTATATCTTCTGAGATCTTTACTTAGGCATCAGCATTTTATAAGTTTAATAGACGAGTCACTGAGAATCTAACCAATATTTGTGGATAACTCTTATCTAAAAAAATCATGGAACTTAGTCACAAATATAGGCCAGCAGTCGTGACACTGGATGAGCTCTCAAAGGAGGATATGCCTGAGAAGAAGACAATTTGTTTGAGAAACATTGGTGCCAGTGTAGAATGAAAATCTCTGTGAGAAATAAGGTCCCCCTAGAATGAGAATGTAAAGAGAAAAGAGTAACATGGGTTCAGGAGGATCACAAGCAGAGATATAGCTTAATAGACCAGGAGCAAAGAGACTCCAAGGTCAGAGAAAGGGAGGTAGAAAAACACCAAACCAAAACCAAAACAACAAACAAATACCAAAAACAAACAAACAAACAAACAAACAAACAAAAACCTGCACTAAAAGACAGGAATATTTAAAAATGATAAAATGAATAACTGTTTCCTCTTTTAAAATTTAATGTGTTTTTATGTGTGTGTGTGTGTGTGTGTGTGTGTCTGGCTGTTATATCTGTGAACCAAATATTTGTTTACAGAGACCAGAAGAGCGCATCAGAGTTCCTGAAACAGTTGCAGGCAGTTGTTAGTTAACACATCAGTGCTGAGGATTGAACCCAGACCCTCCGGAAGAGCATAGTTAAGTGCCCTGAACCACAAGCCACCTCTCCAGTCCTGACAGTGGCTTTCAATGGCCTCAAATCAGTCTGAAGGACAAAATGAAGCCATTGGCTTTGTTTGTATTAAACAAAGAGCAAAGTGGAAATACAAGATGGGAGGTGATGGGCAGAGAACTTTGCATGGGAACTTGGTTCAGGAAGAGGGAAAGGACTTGGGAAGAATGCTAGAGGCAGAAGTGACCGTCAAAGAAGCCATATTAGGCAGGGTACTACAGGGGTACAGAACTCTGGAGTGTCTGTTTGTTGTAAAAGGGGGTTTACTAGATTGGCTTTCAACAAAGGGTTGGGTAGCCCAACAAGGGATGTTTGCATGCTGAGAGGCAGAGATTTGCAGCCTACTCCATGAAGCCAAAAACCTGGAAGTTTCTCAAGGAGTCATCTCTTTTGAGTCCAAATTAGGAAGCCGGATAAGTTGGAAATGATGTCAGCGGAGGATGGAAGCAATAGTGGTTCACAGCTGTGCATGAAGAAGCAGGAAGAGCAGGCAAGCAACTTGACTCTCTCCTGCGACCTCTTCTATCTGGGCTGCATGGTGGTTGGTGGCATCAGCTTAAAGGGTGTGCCTTCTCAGCTGAATAGATCACTGTGATGCTCTCCCAGATGCAGGTAGTTGTTGTGTGAATTATATTTAAAGGGTACCACTGCCCGGTAACACCGGCTACCTTCTGACCCCGGTGGCTTCATTGCCTGCATTGCTAGCCCCATGTATCAACCACCCATTTTTGTGGTTATCTTGCTGTGGATTCTGCTCACATTCCCAGCCATCTGCCCGCTGTGGTTAGCTGTCACCAATCCCCATAACCAGGTAAAATAAAAACTCTAGAGGCCTGTAATTTATCAGTCAGATTTATATCAGTAAATTCTCACCCCACAAAATGTTCACACAATAAACTCAGCCAATTGATATTGATATAAACTGGCCACATAGATAAGACAAATTGTCCTGCAATTATCCATCTTTTATAAGATATTCATAGCTATCCATGGCTATTTAAAGCCACTTGAAATCTGTATCACCTTTCTCTTTCTCCATTTTAATTCCTTCTCTGTGTCTCTGTACTCGTATCTAAAATTCTCAGCTGGCCTTCCTTTTCCACTGCCCAATTACAGGCTTTCTCCTGATCTTGTGCCTGCTCTCACCTGAATACAGACAACAATCCACAGGTAGTGTCTGTTTTTTGGAAGTTTTTGATGATCTGAGACTTTGAGACTCTGACCAATGAGATGCCTAAAGGAGATTCTTTGACCTATTGAGCCAATGACAAGTTTGGCAGATAGCACCAGTGATGTAGGTTTTGTGAGTGGTCACCTGTGTTGGAGTGAGCTTTTCAGCAATATAGGTGCTTTTGAGTCATTGTGTTACCCATAGTCTTGTTAATAACCCCAACATAAACCCACCAGTTTACTAAACTGGACATTGATGTAATACAATCATTACACTGACTTATTGTAGGTTCCCTTTCTGGAGTGTGTAGACTTTAGGCATGCATGTGTGTTCAGTATCTCCAGGAAAATTGTCCCACAATTGTCTCCTAGGTTGATTCAGGGCTCTGCCAAGTTGGCTCTCAAGAGTCATCATCCCAGAAACGTGTATTCTATTATATGCACAAGATACACTGAAGTAAGTTTGTGTTATCTTTGAATGGCCTTGTAATGCAAAAAGGCAGGAAAGGCATACAAGAGAAAAAAGTTGGTTTGGAATTTGGATCTTTGGAGGGCAAGGGAAGATGAGCCTATTAGGTGGAGCAAACATTCTCTACTAGAACAGAGATGAATGGAGATGGATGGAGAAGAAGGTGTAGGAAGGTGAGGGCTGTGGTCTTTGGGTTTAATAATGCATGAAGTGAGGTCATCCATTAAGGATGGAAAGAGGCACTTTGAGAGGATGGGGTCAAAACATTATAGTCCTGAGGGTAATTAGCCTGGAAGCACTAATATGAGCAGGCTTTCAGGCAGGGTGATGTTTGAAATTGTTATTTCACTTGTGATGTGTATTCTACTTCTGACAGGATTAGTTCCAATATTTGGTCCTCAAAAATGTCATTGGGTAAATGACATAATGCAAGTAGGAAGACTGCCAACATAAAGGAAAATGGTGAAGGTATGGATAACTCACTGACTTAATTTCCTTACATGTTAGAATGGAGCACCTCCACACAACACTTACTGAAGCAAAGGTTATGATGTGGTCATCTTTATAAGTGGATAGATTTAATATCTAAAGAGCACCTACTTTTGGATATTCTTAAAATGTTTTTTCCTATTAATAAATCACAACAAGATTCTTTGGAGAGGTTGTAAAATCTGATTCCTAAACTGAAGGACAACAGAACAATCAGAATCATATTTCAAAATAAGTCAAATGCTAGAAAACTTAATTTCTGGCATCAAAACTTAATTTGCCACAAAATTATGGTAAATAAGACAGTGAAGCCCAACAACAGATAGACCAATGGATCTACAGTGAAGAACTGAAAATAAAATCACATGGCTACAGTGTACTCATTTTGACAAAGTGGGAATATAGTTGTCCATCTGTATCCCCGAGCCCTACGCTAAAAACTTTTGAAAAATTTGTTTCTGCACCGAGCATGTATAGACTTTTAAAAGAATCACTAGTCCCTAAGCAATGGTGTGTGACAACTTTTTATAAATCATTTACATTGTGTTAGAAGCTGTAGCCTAGAAATTATCTTAAGTATTACAAGGGATTTTCCTCAGTTATGGACAAATGCTATGCCAGTTCATAAAACAAACTTGAGCAATCATAGGTCACGATATCTATAGGGTTCTGAAACATATCCCAACACATTCCGAGGGACAACTATATTTTCAACCTACATCTCCAAGGAATGGGGGAAAATGAAGCTATATTTCTATTACACATTCCCTGGAAAGCTTGTTGTGGAAGAAGACACTTCCAGATCATCTATCTGGAGAGTACTGTGTATCTAGAATGTTTAAAGAACTATAGTGCAAAGAGAAAAAGAATCCAGTTAACACTGAAATACAGCTCTAGATAGACAGTTCTCTGGAGATGATGTATGGATGGCAAATGAGCAAAATGCACAGTATCACTGCTCATGTAGGAGGTTTGAGTCTCACCCACCAGGAGAAACACACAGAAGTGTAATGTTGGCAGTGATCTTACACTGGCTGTGCACATTTGAAATGGTGCAAACACCTTAGAAACTAGTCTGGCAGTTGTTAATGGTTAAGCTGACCATGTGATCTAGAAATTACACACTAAGAATTCCTACAGGGAAAACAAACATATATATTAGACAAGGTTTCCCAGAGTAAGAGAGTCAATGAAAAAAATGTGTGCATTTTGCATGCACATGTACACACAAACACACACAAATGTTCTATCATTTCTGTTTAATTAGAGAGAGAGAGAGAGAGAGAGAGAGAGAGAGAGAGAGAGAGAGGTGTTATTAGTGTGGCTTATAGGTTGTGCTATCGGTAGTTTAACAATGGCTCTTCCCAGACCAAAAGGCTAAGAATCTGGTAGGTGTAACTGGGTATCTCAGTCCCAACCTGGTGTTGGAGTTTCAAGTTTCCTAGCAGACTACCGCTCTTCAGTATGTGCTGGAATCCCCTTCAGCAACAAAATAGATGAACTTGCCAGTGAGAGGCATAGCCCAGGTTTAGGTTGAGTCTTCTTTGCCTCAAATGATCCAATGAAGAAAATTGTACCTAGGTGTTTAGTTGATTAAAGATGTTCTCAGGCTGTTGGCCAATGCTGGTCATCACTGACTAAAGTGGTTTACAATCAATAGTGGTTGAGTAGCCAGACAATAGCTTTGCTGCTAAATCAACAGAGCTGAATTCATTAGCTGTTTTAATCTGTTTTTTTTTTTTTTTTTTTTTTTTTTTTTTTTTTTTTTTTTTTTTTTAGCAAAAAGTTTACTGGAGAATCCCAAGTCATTATTTTAGATTGGAATGGCAAAGAAGTTGGATTTTGATGTAGCCACTGCATGCAGCAACAGTACCACCACCACCACCACCACCACCATCATCATTATCATCCACCACCACCGCAACCACCATCACCACCACCACCACCATCATCATCATCATCATCCACCACCACCACTACCACAATCACCACTACCACCACCATCACCATCATCATCATCTCCAGCAACATCCTTTTCTGCATGAAGCAAAGTCTGGTAAGCAGCAGTAATTTTACCTTGGTTCTCTTTATAGGTGGGTTTTCCAGCAGAAGGTTCTGCCCACTCTAGAGGAGCATATTCTCTCTTCAACAGATTTTCCTTGGAAAAGCCCTCACAGACCCATCCAGAAATGTATCTCTAAGTTGATTCCTGTCAAGGTGACAAGACTAACCATCAGAATATGTACTTGTGTAACAACATGCACATGAAGGTGTGTAGTGTAGTGTCATTCTCAGTAACTGAAAAGTGTAGAATCCATAAGCCCATCAACATAAGAAAGAATAAATTAAGTGCTGCACATCTTCAGGTTATATTGTTATTTGGCATTAAAGTGATGCATAATACACCATGGATTGACCTTAGTGTTGTTCAGTGTAAGAAACCAGCCTCAGTAGGCAAGTCTGGACTGATGACTAGTAGGAGTTAGAAGTCTGAAGAGAAGGGTTGTTAACGAGTCATATTTATGGAGTGGATTTTTTTCTTGAAATAAAATTACTCTATAGTTGGTTGCAGTGGTAGTTTATGGTTCCTGATACTCAGAGATAATAAGTGAAGTACAAAATATGTTAGTTAAATCTTAGAAGATTATTGTAAAAGAGGTAAAAGGAATGCCCATGAGGACTATACTAGGATTGTACACAGAGACACTGTTGAGTTACTTGAGACCAAGTACTACTTTAGTGAGGGTTGTGGGTTGGGGCTTACATGAAAACAGGGGGCAAATATTTTACCAGATCAATCTCTGTATGTAGGTTGTGTCCAGATCCAGAGAACCACAGTCGCACACAGTTGTGTTTTGTTGCTGTTCGTTACATGGCTGATTGGAGTAGACAAAAAATATTATTGGCTTCACTTTGATGGCAAGATCATTACAGATGTTTATAATTCAAAACAAGTTTTTCACCCTGTTCACTTTCTAAGCACCCCTACATTGCTTTCTCTTTATTCTATATTTAGTGAGTTATACCTTGTGTTTCTGCTTCTTCTTCCTGTGTCCCCCCCCCCCCCCAGCCTATCCATTCCATTCTTTCACTATGCCACATAAGTTACACCCTTAGAGATTAAGGTCCTTTTGGGTCCTGTGTTTTTAATTTCCTTAGTCCCTGATGCTGCTGAAAATTTTATTCTTCATGAGTCTTAACGTTTAATACAAGCCCACAGTAGCCAGTGTTAGCTTAATCCATGTTTCTATTCATATTTGTCTGTTTTTAAAATTAGTAAATATAACTCCGTCTGAAAATTCCACAGGAATTTAATCTCTCCCTTCTGTTTCTTTCTCTAGTGCTAAATTTTGTTTGTATCTGATTTTACATCCTGACTTAAATCAAGGCTGACTCCAAGGACCAAATTTATTACTGAAGTTCATGTAGCTTATTGTCTAGATTCTAGTAGCATTTCTTGACATTTGTATCCCCTACACCTAACATTTGACACCTTCAATGATGACTTATAAATTGAATAGACATATGACAATGATACCACATTTATTTAACATCCCAAGTATACAAGGTCAGGAAATGGGTCTGGAATACCTTCAGCCTTCCTAATCTGAGTAATAACATTCAATCACTGATTGGCCTAGGAAGTTCAATGCACTTAAGTTGAAACAGATGCTGATCTTGCCACTAAATGTTCAAAAGGGATTCTCAGGATACATTCGAGGGGCTAGCAAGTTGGCTGAGCATGTAAAGATGCTTCCCATACAGGTTTGACCACCTGAGTACTCAATACCAAGAACTTGTGCTGGAAGGAGAGAACCGATTCCTGCAGGCTTCTCTCTGATTTCCATGTGCATACACTGTGATGTGTACTCTTCTCTCCTTCCCCGCACTCCCTCTACACACAAACACACACACACACACACACACACACACACACACACACACACACACACACACACTCACACCGGGTAGCAGTAAAATGTTCACAATATACATCTCGTCCTTAGGCCAGACTCACAACTAAAAGAGCAAGAAGCACCTCACCTGAGAACCAGGACTTGAATTTGCCGTCCATGGATCTGTGAAAAGCCCAGTTATCTTATGTGTCTATCCATGGCTGCCAACAAAGGGTCCTGCTCTAGTTTTGATAAGAAAGAAATTTGGATATGTGAAGAAAGGAGCAGAAAGCCCAGACCAAGAGGGTACAGGTCTGCCGGTGTGTTTGAATCTCCTTTCAGCTGTTCAGATTTCTCTACAGCAAGGTGAAGGCAAGCTTGCACACAGTTAGAGCTGTTTAGAGCTGATGAGAACATGAACTAGGAAGTGTTTAACACCTTATCAGTCCCCCCTTGAGGGATACATAGACTATATATATATATATATATATATATATATATATATATATATATATATATATGCTCTATCTTTCAATTTCTTTTTTCTCTTCCCCCTTTCAAATGTACCCCTGTATTTAAACTTTAAATGTACCCAATTTTTAAACCCCAAAGCTGAAGTTGATTCCGATGCCGGCTTACTCCTGAAGGACTGTGAATTTGAGTTGCTTCCACCTTCTGCTGGCTCCAAGACATCATTCGCAAAATAAGACCCCATACTTAACACATTCTTCAACATATATAACCATTTCCAATATATGTTTGAATCAAATATAACTCTTGGCCTCAAATCAAGGCCCTCCATAATCTGGTTCTCAGCTGCCAATCCGGCCTCCTAATTTTGTATGTGACATTCTCCGGCAGCTCTTGGGAAATGGCCAGCCCCGTGTCTAATTTTTTTCCTTCCCAGAGCCATGAGCCATATAGCTGTTGTCTGTTGAGGGGTTCATTTCTTTGTCCCCTGGTATCTTTCCACATTTTGGATAATGGGTTTGAAGAATAAAAAAGATGGAATCTCTAGATATTGATCTAGTATAGATTTCCAGGTGTAAGGCCTCCCCAAACAGTGGGATATATCCATCATTCAAGTATGACATTTAAGTAACATTGATAATGGGCATATTAGATTTTTCATATTTTTATTGTATGACTGTTATAAGTAAACAATTGATGTTTATCTCAGAAGTTAGCATTTAAAAGTTTGAGAGCTGGTTTAGACCTCAACACATTTTCCACAAAGATTGAGGATATGAAGATAATTTTGACATGAAGATAATTTACACAGTGAAAGTTTTGTACCAACAGCCATTGCAGTCCATTGAGCTCCTTAGAGACAGCACCAGGGCAAGTGAGAGCCGGATGGGCACTGGGCAACTCTGTGTTTCACCAAGGGGCATCAAATAAACATGGGCAAAGGCGATCCTAAGAAACTGAGAGGCAAGATGCCCTCATGTGCGTTCTCTGTGCAAACCTGCTGGGAGGAGCACAAGAAGAAGCACCCGGATGCTTCTGTCAACTTCTCACAGCTCTCCAAGAAGTGCTCAGAGAGGTGGAAGACCATGTCAGCTAAAGAAAGGGGGACATTTGAAGATATAACAAAGGCTGAAAAGGCTCGTTATGAAAGAGAAATCACAACCTACATTCCCCCAAAGCGGAGACCAAAAAGATGTTCAAGGACCCCAATGCACCCAAGAGGCCTCCTTCAGCCTTCTTCTTGTTCTGTTCTGAGTACCACCCAAAGAACCAAGGCCAGCATCCTGGTATATCCATTAGTGATGTTGTAAAGAAACTAGGATACATGTGGAGCAACACTGCCAGGATGACAAGCAGCCCTATGAGAAGAAGGCCACCACGTTGAAGAAGTATGAGAAGGATGTTGCTGCCTACAGAGCTAAAGGAAAACCTGATGCAGTGAAAAAGGGGGTGGTCAAAGCTGAAAAGAGCAAAAAACAAAAAAAAAAAAAAAGGAAGGAAGAGAAAGATGATGAGGAGAATGAAAAGGATGAGGAAGAGGAGGAAGAAGAGGAACATGAAGATGAAGAAGAAGATGATGAATGAGTTGGTTTCGGCACAGTGACCTCCTTTGTCTATAAAGCATTTAACCATCCTGTACACAATCCACTTCTTTTAAAGAAAAAGAAATAAGTGTAAGGCTGTGTACGATTTGTTTTTAAACTGTACAGTGCCTTTTTGTATTGTTAACACGCTACGGAATGTGTCTTTAGATAGCCCTGTCCTGCTGGTATTTTCAATAGCCACTAACCTTGCCTGGTACAGTCTGGGGGTTGTAAATTGGCATGGAAATTTAAAGCAGGTTCTTGTTGGTGCACATCAAAAATTAGTGATATACGGGGACAGTAGTTTGGCTCTTGTTTTTGTTTTATTGTTTTCCTTTTGGTTTAATTTTTTGCTTTTGTCTGTTTGATTTTTCGTCTTCAGGTGTCTCTGCTGTGACTTATACGAAGATAATTGTTGTTCTGTCAACTGAATACCACTGTGTGCCTGCAAAAATATGTGTCTGTTTTGTTGACATTCTGAATGCTTCTAAGTAAATACATTTTTATTATTATTAAAAAAGAGAACATTTTGTGACATATTACTTCATCCACTCTCTGTATAAATTATTTTCTTTATCAAGAATGTACTTAAATGTAGTTATGTAAGCATTGGTAAGGTTGCAGGAAGCAGGGCAGGCAGAGGGAACTTGCTCTTCTCAATATCTGCCCTTTCATTGTCTATTGAAGTGCAATTTAATCTAGAAAAAGGGACTCCATCAGTCTCTCTTTCATCTGGATATGGCTTTGAGGACAAAAAGACAAATAATGTGAGCTTCAATATTTCTTGAACATGTGTGCAAAGAATATAAAGAATTTTTGGTTGAAATTATCATTAACTTTCTTTGATTGCAGATATTATTCTGTTAATTTGTTATCCATCGCTACATATAAATGTACATCTACACCTGTCACAAATTTAGCCTACATAAAATCTCATTTACAAGTTCAAGCCTGTTACTGTTTAGCTCATACAAAAATTAAAAAAAAAATAAAAAGGTTTTTGTGGTGCTTTTCCGTCCTTGCCTGAACAAACACTGTGTTATGCCATTTAATTTAAATGCCAAATGCTCAATTAGCATCTGTACAAATATTTTCACCCGATAGCATAGAGCTTTCTCATGTTCATCTCATTCTGTTCAAAGGTTAATTCCTTCTTTGCTGTTTGCTCAATGATAACAGGTAATAAGTAGTGAATTATTTTCATAATTATTATTATCAGGAAAAATTATTACATTTATCAAAGGCAACACAGCCACGATTTTCATCTGGTCCTAAGGACTTACTGTGGAATTTCATTGTAAATCTCTTGATAACTTCAGGTACACATTTGCTAGGTGTCAGCATCCAGCAGTAAATATGAATAATTTACCAAATCATCTTAAAATGGCTTCAAAATCAAGATGAATGAGAAATACCCATTATTCAAAGGAATCCTTCTTGAAAGGTTATTTTTTTAAATTTAGGAACTTCAGAAGACTATTAACTGAAGATTTATCATAAACTCTCTGTAGCAAGTCTGTCAATAAAACCTGAAATCCAATTTCAAAAGACAGTAAAGATAAGGTTATCTATTATATGCCATGAGCTTGAAAGGTTATTTTTCACTGGGAAACAAAACTGAAATTTAACAGGACTTACCCTACCCAGTTTCCCCTACTTTTAGTTGGGGAGAATTTTGTGTTGTTGTTGAACCATGTAAAATGGACTTCTATCTTGCACGCACATTTGGTAAAATTTTTCAGGGAGAAAATTTCTGAGTAGGACGTTTCATGTCCTACGCTGTGGCAGGTTGCTGTCAGTATCCCGTTTTATTCTAACAGCTGCTCCATGCAACTACTTTGCCAACATAGAGCAATGACAGAAGACTTTTGTCAGTAGTCTGTCCTCTGCACATTATTCTTCATTAATGACCGAAGATGGCTTAGATGTGATACTGGCCTATTCTCTCAAAGTAGATACAGATATTTGTGAAGCATTTTCACTGGATCTTCTACAAAAAATATAGTATCCAGCATGAGAAAGACCAAGAAACCCCAACACAGTTATGTACTAAACTACATCATTACTGTATTATAATGATTTGTTGTTATAATCCAAAATTTGGCATCGAATTGTATCCTGGTTTGCTTTAACTATCAACTTTATACAACCTAAGTTCACCTGACTGGGAAACTTTAATTAAGTGTTGCCCAGATCCATCAATGGGAGGAGGGGCCTTTGGTCCAGTGTAGGGGAATGCCAAGGTCCTGAAATGGGAGAGGGTGGTTGGGAGAGGGAGCACCTTCATGGAAGCAATGGGAGGGGGAAGGGGATGGTAGGGGGATAGGAGAGGGATGATAGGAGAGGGGAAAGGGGAATAACATTTGAAATGTAAATACCAATAAAGAATTGCCCAGATCTACCATTTCGTGGATGTAGCAGGACAGACAGCATCTGTGGGAGCAGAGCCAGAGGGAAGTGGTCCAGCTTGTCCGAGCACTGGGACTTCAGCTTCGGCTTTTTGAACTAATGATCTCTAAATGCACGGTGATTCCTGTCCATTGGTTCACGTAGGTAATCTTGGAAACAATGGGGATAAGACTGAATTAGAATGAACTTTTGGCTATTATGGACTACCCTGAAGTATGTGGGTTGCTCAAAGCCCTCTGGCTTTGCTTTACTTGAATTTGAGGATCTCCGAGATAATGTTGATGTTGTCGATGTTGTCTGCAAGCTACAGGGAAGCAAGCACACCATGTGGCTGCCTTGTAAGAGTTAAAATGACAATTGGTAAAAAAAGAAGTCGAAGTCGTGGCCAGCCTCCATCTTGGGGTTGTCGCCCTAGAGACGATTACTGTAAGAGGAGTCCTCCATCTCAGCACAGATCTCCAAAGAGAAGCTTCTCCCAAATCTGGAGCAGGTCACTTGTGAGAGATAAGAGAAAGGTCTCTGTCTTAGGAGAGAAATCACAAGCCTGCTCCATCTTTCTCTCAGTCTCCTGTTCTCATAAGCAAAAGACTGTATTTTTCTTGAAGTTTAGTTTTTTCATAGACTGAAATAAACCTAGATCCTGCCCAGCTGAAGTGTGGTGTCCTAATGATGCAGAAACTTCTGGCAGGAGGGACCGACTAAAGCTGTCGTTCCTCCAGGAGCTGAGACCAATGAGATGCTGCAGATGAATGAGAAGCTGTCTTTCAGAGCTGCTGTGTTCCCAGGCCCACAGGGAAAGGGCTCCAAAGTGGCCCCTTACTGGTTTCTATATGGGAATGCAAAGCTGTTGTGACATCTTTACTGGAAATGTAAAACTAAGATACCAGTGTCCCATCAGTAGAGCTGAGCTCCTGAGTAACTGTGCAAGGTCTTTTTTTCCAAACTGCCATTATACTATGTTTGTGAGAAACTGAGAATCCTTGAGATTAAAGTTTTGGTTACAAAACACCAAAAAACAAACAAACAAACAAAAAAAAAACACAAAACAACAACAACAAAAGCCTGCTCCCCAGATTAAATTGGCTATTAGCTAGTGGACATGTCTGTGGGGCTGCTCTTGGGTATTAATAGATGTAGAACCCTTCAGTAGATGAATGGATACAAAAATCGTGGTACATTTGTACAATGGAGTATTACTCAGCTATCAGAAACAATGACTTAATGAAATTCTTAAGAAAATGGATGCATCTAGAGAATATCATCCTGAGTGAGATAACCCAGTCACAAAAGAACAGATATAATATGCAGTCACTGATAATGGGATACTAACCCCAGAAAGCTCTGAACACCCCAGAAACAACTCACAGACTGTGTGAAGTTCAAGAAAAAAAAAGAAAAGAAAAGAAAAAAACATTATGTTTACTCCTTACGCGGCAAGAAAACTTTTACTAATTCCAGGTTACATCCTGTTTTACATGTACTTTATGCTCATTGTAACTAGTAAGATCTTAACACACACTATCAAACCTTAAAAAAAAAAAAAGCCAAGCAATGACAAAAATGTATTTGTATACTTTTATGCACAAATGCTTAAGATTTGTACATTTATCTTTGCCTTTTAAAAATAAAGTTCTTCAATAAAAAAATATAGATGTAGAAGAGACCATCCAACTGTGGGCATTGTCATTTTCTTGGAAGCTGGTAAAAGCCCAAGCTGAGCATGATCCTCTAAGTAAGCCAGCAGGAACTGTTCCTTCCTTGGCTGTGAGCTCCTTAGTCAGAGGTAAGGTTCGCAAACTGCCAAGGAGGCCTGCCTTCAAGTGCCTGCTTCAGTCTCTGCCTGCCTTCAATGGCAGTATGTAAATGGAGGCTGGAAGAAATTCTTTCCTTCCCTAAGTTGCTTTTGGCCAGTGCATTTACCACAGGAACTGAATGAACTTAGAATAGTTTGTTAGGAATACAACATGGATATATAGAAACTGGCTTTCGTTTAGCTAATATGTAGCACCTCTATTGGGTTAATCATTTTCAGGTTAAGTAATGTTTTGTAACACAGGAAATTCAGGGTTCAGAGATGAGTTCATAACAACTCCTTTTCACCACAAAACGAGTTCCTTATGTGGAAGCCATGTTGACAAACTGTAAGGTACAGGTAGTTTTGTATGATCAATTTGGTTGGAATATTCCCAACAAGAAAGGCAGACCAATGTCCCTCAGGGAAATTTTATTTATTTATTTTCTTTCAGGGTAAAAAGAATGCAATGTAATCAACGCTGGGCTCAGTTTACCACTATAAATGAATTTTTGTGCCCATAAATTTGTTACCTCTTCAATGAAATAACCTAAGTAAAACAATCAGGTAATTAAAGGAGATTCTGAATTAATGGTGAATGGAACTTTGTGAGTGTGCATGTGTGTGTGTGTGTGTGTGTGTGTGTGTGTGTGTGTGTACTTGTATGTGTGTGTGCATGCATATGTGTGTCTGTGTGTGTGCATTTGTGTGTGTACTTGTATGTGTGTGTGCTTGCTTGTGTGTGTTTTTGGGTGTGTGCATGCATGTATGTGTATGCATTTGTATGTGTGTGCATGCATGTGTGTGTGTGTGTGTGTGTGTGTGTGTGTGTGTGTGTATGCATGACTTTATGCTCTAGGCTGCATAAAAGGACAACTGAGTCCAAAATATCACTTAATGCCTACCACCTGCAAAACTGTCCAGTCTGCAGCACAGATGGAGGGTGGAGCACAGGCATGGACAGGAATTCAACCTATTCAGTGCAGCGATTGTTCTCACAGTGGGGATATGTTACGACAGATACAGGTAAGACTTCTGGGTAGGCAGTGGTAAAGGTCTAGCTGTCCTTGGGTTGCTACAGACTTAGGTATTTTTTCACGGGGAGGATATTCCCTGGTATTTCTGAGTCTACTCCCTGTGTCAGCCATTCACACACACACACACAATAAATCCCCACAGAGTGTAAAGATTTCCAATTTCTAACATGGCAGAGAGGTTGACATTCACTGAGTTTCACTGATCTCTCGGACAGGATGCCCTCTGTCCTAGAGATCAATAGGAGAGACGTGCATCAAGTGTGTGTAAGTGCTCAGTCTTTTACATGGATGAGATTCCCCAGGTGAGAAAGTCTGAGTTAAGAGAAGCAGCAGAAAGTTTTAGAGTTCTTATTTTGTTTGTTTTTATTTGATATTCTCTGTATTTACATTTCAACTGTTATCCCCTTTTCCCCAACTCACACCCCCCTCCCCGTCCACTTGCTTCCATGAAGGTGCTCCCTCTCCCAACCACCCTCTTCCACCTCAGCACCTTGGCATTCCCCTACACTGGGAAAACACACCTTCACTGGACCAAAGGCCTCTTCTCCCATTGATACCAAAGAGTGCTGTCCTCTGCTGTATATGCAACTCGAGCCAACTCTCCATGTGTGCTCAATGGTTGGTGTTTTAGTCCCTGGGAGCTCTGGGAGGGGGTTGGTTGGTTGATAATGTTGTTTTTCCCATGGGGTTGCAAACCCTTCTGCTCCTTCTGTTCTTTCTCCAGCTCTTTCAAGTTCTTTTCAAGTTCTTATGAACTGACAATGATAAGAAATCAAAAGTAGAACTCTAATAACTATGCTATGTCTCTCTTTTCTTCCTCTCTTTATTTTTTTAAGGGAGGAATGACTTTATTTGGCTTTCAATTCCAGTTAAAGTTCATCATTTTTGGGAAGCCAAGGTAGATATTTGGAGCAGGTCACATCCTGTCTAGTCAGGCAGGGAAGTAAATGCACAGAAGCTGCTTGCTGCTCACTTTTCAATAACCCAGAGGCACACTTGTTGTGACTTCCAGTCTTGACTAGAATAGCTGGAATACCTATTCCACCACCTCAGCTTAGAAGAGGTCACCGAATCCAATTTCCATTACAGGATTGGTTTTGATTTGATCAATGGGAAACCACAAGACACTGAGCAAGCAAGGGTGTCTGAACCAAGCAAAGTTAAAGCAAAGAGCCTGAAGTTCACAACAGAAGCCACATCCTTATTTGAATGGATCGTTGTGGAGGCCTTGCGTAATGGTGCATACCTTTAATTCAAGTACCTAGGAGGCACAGAAAAGTGGATCTCTGGGAGTTCAAAGCCAACCTCATCTACAAAATGATTTTCAGGCTACATGGTGAGACCCTGACTCAAAAACAAATAAAAAAATCAATGATCAGAGAAAATTATACCCAGAAACAAAGACCAAAACATGGAAATTACAAAAATGCTGTTAACCCCGGAGCCCTTGATGACTGATTGGATTTCCCTTTTATTTATAACAGTGTCAGGTGCAATGTCTTAGCCTTGGGTGTCTCACATTAAAGTACAGCAAGCTGTGCACCAGGGTTTCTGTCCCCATTTTGGTCCCCTGGTTTCACACTCTGTTTAGTGTTACTGATTCAACAAGAACTGTCCAAGGGTGATGGCTGTAAGGCCGACCATCCTTTCTGAACACACATGGCGATCCCCATCTCACCCCCAATGCAGAGGGCTGCAACACCACGGGTACCACCCACTCTCTCCCGGGTGTGTAACAAGGTCACTAGAATCCTACAGCCCGATGCTTCCAGAGGAGCCCAAGGCAATGGCTCCTCCATCAATGTTGACCTTCTCTAGGCTTAATCTAAGTTCTTCAGCTATTGCCGCAGAGACCGCGGCAAAGATTTCACTGATTTCAAACATATCAACAACCTCTATGGAGCAGCCAGCCTTTGTAACAGCATGTTTTATGGCTGGGATTGGTCCTGCTCCCGTAACAGAAGGTTCCACACTGAGTGTGACCAGGAGACTATTCGTGCTAAAGGTCTGAGCATCTGACTTCTGTCTTCTTCATAAGCACCACAGCAGCAGCACCGTCGTTCATTCCTGATGCATTCACTGGGGTGACCGTTCCTGTCCGATCGGTAAGAAAGTAAGGTTTCAGCTTGCCCATGGTTTCAAGGTTACTACCACAACGAGTAACCTTGAAAACTCGATGAAACTCACCTATTTTTCACTTCAGTAAGATCTTTCCTGGACGACACCAGCATTGGCCCAATCTCCTTGTCAAAGCAGCCAACTTTCTGTGCATGCTCTGCCCTATGCTGGGACAGAACTGCAACGTAGTCCGGGGCCTCTCTGCTCACTTTCCATTCTTCGCTACGCTTTCAGCTGTGAAGCCCACGCGGTAAGTGTAAAACACATCTGTAAGACCAGCACAGAGTACGCTGTCAGCCAATGGCACCTCACCCATCTTGACTCCTGTTCTCAGGCGAGCCAAGTGAGCAGCCTTTCTCATAGTCTTCATGCCTCCAGAAACCACAATGGTGGATTCACCCATGGCTATGAACTGGGCTGCAAGGAACATGGCTTTTAGGCTGGAGCCACAAGTCATCTGGCCACTTCATTCTGGTACCCAGTAGGGGACCCTGTACCCACACTGGCTTGTCAAATGGGATTCTCCCCACAACCTGCCATCAAAACGTGTCCAAATATGACCTTGGACACCTCTTCCAGAGCCACCTGGGCCCTCTGCAGGACTTCTTTGATGACAGTTGTCCCCAGGTCGTGGACAGGCAAGGTGGACAGGGCACCATTGAAGGAGCCTATGCTGGTCTGAAGACCACAGGGTCTGAGCCTGCACTAATCTTATAGCCCTGATGAATGCTAGCTCTCAGCCTTGTGCTATCTGCGACTCTTTCCCTCTTCTTATATTTCTTTCTCTTACTGTCTTTCCTTTCTAATTTTCACTCATGGAGTGTCCCTCTGGTCCACGCAGTCTTCGGCTATGTTTTAGGGCACATCACCCAGCAGTTTGCCTTTACCTGCTTTGATGTTTTCTCCTTCTTTTCCTGTATCCACTTCACCAGATCAGAGATGCTCACCAAGTGCTTTAGGTTCACTTTCTTCTTGTTTATTTGGGTTATGAGATTTTCTTTTCTGGAAAGTCCAATTGTGCTTAAGATGAATGAAAATATACTGTGGAGCCAGGCTGTGTTTTCTCTCACTGTTAGAGTGTGTAGGTTAACTTCGGAGTATCTCATTAATTATTAACAAGACAAGAGGTTAAATGTTGATAGGAAACTTCATTATAAATACACGAGTGACTTAACATTTATGCCTGTAAATTTAATTCTCATTTTCTATTTATCAATTATCTGACCAACTATCTGATCATCAGTCTGCTGTTTATGTATTACTTTTGTACCATTTATTAATCAACTGCCTTCCTATTTTATAACATTGTTGCAAAATATGTATCCATTTATCTATCTATCATTTTCATCTCTCTATCACCAATCTTCTCTCTTTCCACTGGATTGTCTCTTTCCATTATCCCTCTATCATTTATTTATCTCCCCATTATCTGCCCTGCTATCTATTTATGGAGCTGTTATCTATTTACCTGTCTATCATTTTTCATTTATTGTATGATAAACATATCATCTTTATGTTTGTCTGACTTCTGTCTATCTGTGAACGATATTTTCAATATTTGTTTTATTTTCTGAAAACAAGTGTCTTGTATGCATGTCTGAATGGGCCCTGAATGTGGACCTGCTGCCCATGGAGGTGAGAAGAGAACATCAGATCTTCTGGAAATAAGGATGTGGATGTAAGTGCTGAGCACTGATCTGGAGCTATTACTCTTTTACTGAGCCCAGATGTTATGAACCCAGCATATGCATATGTACTTGTTAGTAGGGATAAATGCATATGTACATGTGTGTATATGCGTGGGAGGCCGGAGGCCAACATTAGAGCTCTCCTGGAGTATATGAACCTTTGTTTTCTGAAGTAGGATCTCTCACTGAATCTAAATATCATCAATTTGAGGCTAGGCTAGTTAGTCAGAGAGCCTTAGTGATCTGCTTGTCTCTGTGACCTGCCTCTATTCCTGGGTTTACAGGCACATGGTGTTACACTCAGCTTTTTATATGAAAGATAAAGATCCCAATTCTAGTCCTCATTCTTGATTGGCAGACACTTTGCCAACTGAGCCGTGTCCCCAGCCAATTTTGTAAGATATAACATATGGCTGCTTTCATTTGGAATGCCTACTAAATATCAAAAGTAATTCATCTTTATTATTCAATGGGCATATACAACTAAGAGGTTTTTTTTTTTTCCAGTTAGTGGATTGAAATCTTCATTATTCCTATAGTAGACACACACACACACACACACACACACACACACACACACACACACACTTCTTTTGTTTGTAAGTTATGCAGGTTAAATGATGTCCAGATGATTCCTAAATTAGACAAACCAGGATTGAACCCTGGATTCCTGCTTGCTATTGTAGTGTGAAATCTGGCATGTTATCAGATTATAAAATACTACACATGTTACAAATAAAACTATGAACTTAAAGTGACTTTTCCAAGTGTAGTCCTGAACAGGAGTAGTCAGGGCTGAGGATTATATTTCATCACAAAGAATTCTATAACTGTCTATCACACCATGATAGGATTTGGGCACATTTTTTTTTTTTTATTTAGCAAAATCATCTGATTTAGAGCTATGGTTTCTGCATCTCTATGTGACTCCATTCAGATGTGCCCCTGGGAAGCGTTTGAGAAGACTCCTTGAGAGTGGATGTGTGTTGTTTCTAGTTAGTATGTAAGCCCTTCATTTTGTAGAAGGATATTGGTGACTATATCCCTTTTGGGGAGTTAATGGATATATTTTCATGGTTCATATGCTAATGAATATTCTTCTCATGACTCCTTACAAAAGAAAATTTAATTTGACTGAGAGTGTACATGTTTCCATGCTGTTCTTGCTTAATTAAGTTGATTAGAGTCCTAGTTGGACCATTATGTCAAGGTTTGCTATGCTTAAGACGAAATGTGAACAGGCAGGCAATTCATTTGAATGACTGTAATGTGAGTTTAGAATACCTAGGACAATAGGTCCCTTTTAATCCTCGGTTAATAAGTCATCTTAATTACAGCTCAGGCAAAGACCTTGACAACATTTCACACTTAACACCGAGAGGACCGTTAACTTTTCATAACCTCTCTTGACAAGTTTTAGAACTGTCAGTTTTATGGGAAAGATATGTCTCCCAATATTAATTTTGTATTTATGCATTCTTTCTTCTCCTTAATTTTTATTAAATTATTTTTATGTGACCTTTTGTTAAAGTGAAGCACAGTTGCAGGGATAGGCATCTGTAGATGTTTGTAAGTTTTAATAAGCATAAATATACACCTAAATGTGTTTCAGTCAAGAAGACTCTATCCAATACTTCAAATTTCTCATCATTTTTGAATTGTACTGATTTCTATTTTTATTTCACAGCATTTTATTATATTTTTCACTCTTCAAAATACCTTTTAAATCTAAATATATTTTGATCATACGCTTCTCTTCACGTCTCCCCAAATCCTCTTTTGCCCACCTACTAGATTCTAAGCTGTCCTTGAAAGAACAAAACCCCAACATAATAACCCCCCAAGCCAAGAAAACCACCTCCTCCAAGGCCAACAAAACTGCACAGA
Source organism: Micromys minutus (assembly GCF_963924665.1). Classification (NCBI taxonomy): domain Eukaryota; kingdom Metazoa; phylum Chordata; class Mammalia; order Rodentia; family Muridae; genus Micromys; species Micromys minutus. The sequence goes on from NC_137953.1 coordinate 5,811,078, forward strand.
AACAGAAGCACGCAAAGACTGCAGAGTCCACCATAGGCTGCTCAATCTTTTCTGACACAAGGCCTGCTCTCAGATGGTTGACATACCTAGTGTCATTTCACTGCAAAAACTGATTTCCCCTCTCCCAGCGGATATAAGTGACAGTTCAGTTTTTAATCCTTTTTATTTTTTATCAAATAAAGTTTATACTCCTATAAATATTCATCCCTCACATGCTCCCTCCCAATTACCCTGGAACCTACTTTATGTTTTTATTTTTCGAGTTTTATCTAATGAACATATTTTTAAACTCACCAAGTCCCATCAGTTAACTAGGGCTTCATTTCCCCTGCTGTGGCATGGAGTCATCCCATAGAGCATGGTAGCATTCACTGGGACATGATGTCATCCAGTGGGACATAGGAAATACTCAACTGGATTTCTGCCTTTTTTTAGTTCTAGGGACTTGCACACAGAACAAATAAGGCACATGACTTACTTTTATGAATAAAATTTATAAAAACTCACTGACCTATTTGCCTATCATGTGTGGCTCTTTTTCTCCTAGAATGACAAAGATGAGGAATCTTGACAAGGGATACAAGTCCTTCTAACCCTAAAATGTTTGCTGTCTGTAGTTTTACAGGCAAAAAACAAAACAAAACAAAAAAAAATCAGTTATTTTTAAACGGTGTCTGAAAGGGATATGTGGATAAAAATCAAGTAAGAAAAAATAAAATCTATTTAGAAGATGACATTATTATCAATGACACTTTATACCTTTATATGACTTAGTGTTTAATGACTTTTAAATTGTATCTACCTATTTGAGAGTTTCATGTGTATAAAATGTGCTTTGAGCATATATACTCCACTTTCCTTCATATCCCAAACCTCCTGGGATATTGAGACCACACCCTCTCAATTCCATCCCGTCTTCTTTTCTTTGTAACTCAATTATCATTCTCCAAATTTATGTGAATATTAGTCCATCACCAGAAACATGGGCAACTTACTAGAGGTCAAACCTCTAATGGAAATCTCCTCAAGAAGCTGCCGATTGTCAATAGCCCATGGCTACACTTGAAGTCTCATGAGATCATTCGTGCCTGAAACTTTACTGTCTTGGTCTTGCACAGGTCTTAGGTAGGCTGCGAGTTCAGGAGTAGATTAATCCTGCCGTGTTCAGAGCGCCTTATTTTGAAGCAGTCTTCTACGATCTTCTAGCTACTACAGTATTTTCACTTTTCTTCTACAAAATCATATCAGCCCCAGGGAGATGGGTTAATATGTAAGTGTGCCATTTGGAGCCAAGTCCTCCATGAGCATTTGTTCTCTGTATTTTGTCTAGCTGTGGATGTATTCACCGGCATCTTTTACTGCTATTTTCCCTGACGAGCTGACAGCGGTGCTCATCTGCTGATACAAAGGCTAAATTTTGTCGGAGGAATAAAAATCTCTCTCTTAAAGCTGATGATCCATAGACAGGATTTTGATTGCTTTGCACGGAGTCAAACCATGTGTGGAAGTGCCTCTAAACCTTGAGTCTGTCAAAACGAACTTGCTGAGGTGCAAGTTTGTAATAATTACAGAAACTCGGAGGAAGTGTCCTATGTGTGGCTGGCAGAACAGTGGGACTAGCTGGGACTCTTGAAAAAGACCACCGAGGCTCTGGTGTAAGCTGGGATGGCTTGCTGCCTTGGCTGGGAACTGAAGTCCAGTTAAGCATCTCTCCTCTGTGCCCACGTGTGATTGTACAGATGCGGTCTATGCACTAAATCTCCATATCCTGCCATATTCTTACAGTTTTTCTGGTTTCGTTACTACCTTTTATTATTCACATATATTAAAATGGTGATTTCATAGATATCATATTTTGTGGGCTCTAACGTCGTGAGACTTTTTTTTTTAAGCATCCCATAAGAATTATAAACTGGAGATTATTTGGTCAAAGGAAGGAATAGAGGCAGAATCCCCAGGATGCGTTCAGCTTCCCTCTGTCCTTTCTTAGAATTCTCTGATTAGATTCCCTAGCATTTCCAGAAGCATGGTTTCGAAACTCATGCATTACAAAAAAAATATCTCAGGCAATATGGCATTTCTCTTAGATGTCACTAATTATTTTTGGTGACTAGACTCTCTGATGGCTCTCATGAGAAGGGAGTTGTCAAGGTATTCAGTGTCAAAGAAAAATTCTACAGAAACAAGTCAACATCCTCACAATAAGAATACATATACACATACACATGTACATCATATAAATATAGAGATATATAGAGATATACATATACATCATACAGATAGCTATAGATATACATATAGATATACATCATATAGTGATATATATAGACACACAGAAATACACACACACACACACACACACACACACATATATACACACACATACATGTGCTTTCTCTGGTACCCTGAAAATAGTTCTGAAAAGCCAGAACCTCTGTGAAAGAGCTGGAAAAAAGGGGGCAGGTAGTGGTACCTCATCATTGATTCTGACTAGTTTCACCCATGCCTCCATCAAGGGCAGGTCATTTATTCTCTCAGTACTGTTTTCCTTGTGTGCCAGTCTGAAACTGTCTTTAGCTAGGTTCCTTCTAAAGAAAAAACAAAGATACATCAGTTCATCCCAATTCACATGTCATAAACTTGAGAAGTTTAGACATATATTACCCAAGTTATTTCAGGAAATTGAAAGAGGCAGTGCATCCTCTTTGAACCCTGGAGTAACTTGAGAGCACAGTGTGGATATTCACTGTCAAGGGGTCTGTGTGTGTGTGTGTGTGTGTGTGTGTGTGTGTGAGTGTGTGTGTGGTGAATGAACATTTTAATCTAAAACCTTTAAAATCCTCTACATTGCTCAATATCCAGTGAGCCACATATGTGTTTGGTATATAATTTATCCTGTATCTGTGTAAGCAGCTTATGGACATATGGATTAGGAGTTGCTCTGGAATCTCCTCAAGCTACTTTTGTGGTACTTTATATGTGACTACATTTTCACAATGGACAGTACGAGCCTCCTGTCATGTGCATGTTGTTGAAACCTCAAGAAAGAATTCAACAAATCTCCAACAACCCCCAATGCCTTAAATAACCGTTGAGTTTCAGGATTCTCAACAGAAGTTTTCCTAGTGTATCGCCAAGACTCTAATTTGGATATCAGTTATTTATGGGAATTAACATGGAGAGATGGAACAGCAGGTCTGTGTGGGATGCTGGCAAGTCAGAGACTAAAAATGAGTGACGTGTGTTGTAATGAGGTACGTACATCTGAGACAGAGGGTGGTAAAGGCAGAGGGGGAGATGAGAAAAACATAATATGATCTGGTTTATTTAAAGGTATTGAGAGAAAAATACATCACTCAAATGTATTCAGGTGGAAGGTCTCCTCTTTATTTTTATCCAAGAGCCTTTATAGTCAAGAGAAACACAATGGAAGCAGGAGGGGACACATCGTATTTAAAGGAAGAGCCACTATTTTCTGCCACAATGGCTATGATTTCCTATTTCTCTAAGTCAAGTCATCTGAGCCTTTTCCTGTTCAAAAGAGTCTGGAGGGCACACTGGTGCACAGCCAGGGGAGTTTCTTAGTGAGGCAAGCATTTAGATATCAGTCCTGACGTCCTGGGTTTGATCCTCAGCACAGCATAAAGCCAGGGTTGGTGGTGCACGCTTGTAATCTCCGGACTTGGTGAAGATAGGCAGGAGCACATGACATTCAAAGTCATCATTGGCTCTATAATGAACTTGAGGCCAGCCTTGACTACATGAGACTCTGCTTCAAACACATACACACATACACACACACACACACACACAGAGAGAGAGAGAGAGAGAGAGAGAGAGAGAGAGAGAGAGAGAGAGAGAGAGAGAGAGAGAGAAAGAGAGTGGGGGAAATTGACAAGAAAAACCTCTCTACTGTGTTTCGCTTCAGAAGTAGGAAAGTTCAATCCTATGAATTTTATTTTGCTGTAAACCTGGATGTCCTGCTATGGTGTACTTGTTACTTATGGGCAATTTACAAGAGAAATTAAACTCTAATCAGTTGAAAAATTAGAAGCAAATAGCAGGCCTTTATAAATAGTGTACCATGGTAACTATGCTGGGATTATCTAATTCATTAAGTGTGATCTATAAAAGATGGCAAATCTGTGCTTTAATTGGCTAATAACCGTCAGCTTGTAAGTGGGTGGGCAATAAACCTCTCAGGTTGATTACCTCACATTGTGTAAGACTAGCAGTATGGTGGAGCTCTTGCTGGGCTAAAGAACTGGGGGTTTCTCTTTCCTCAGATGACTGTTTATTTATACCCATTGAACCTCGATGTTCTCAGCCTTGGTCAGAGATGATAATTTTTGCACTAAGTAGTAGTATATGCAGAGATTCATAACTGGTCCGTATGCTGAGAATGAGGGGCCATGAATGTTTAGCCCAAATCTGACATCCTTCCTCCTGTTTCTCCAACTCCCATCAAGGTCTAAAGAATAATGCTGAAAAGGAGGCAGAACGCCTTAAGAGCCTGTGGGTGGGGAGGGATGTTAGGAAATGTTGTCCTCCAGATTTGGCACAGTTATTGCTTCCATGAACTCAGCCCATCTGTGATTACTGCCCAAGATCAAGGCAGAGATACTTCACCCCAGGGTGTGTGCTATCCAGGCTTCCTCTCCCTCCCTCCCTCCCCCTCCTTCCCTCCCTCCCTCCCTCCCTCCCTCCCTTTCTCTCTCTCTCTCTCTCTCTCTCTCTCTCTCTCTCTCTCTCTCTCTCTCTCTCTCTCTCTCCTTCCCTCCCTCCCTCCCCCTCTCTTCCTTTTATTGGATAGTTTCTTTATTTACATTTCAAATGTATTTCCTTTCCAACTTTCCCTCCCTTCCAGAAACCCCCTGTACTGGCTGGTTTTGTGTCAACTTGACACAAGCTGGAGTTAATCACAGAGAAAGGAGCCTCAGTTGGGGAAATGCCTCCATGAGATCCAGCTGTAAGGCATTTTCTCAACTAGTGATCAAGGGGGGAGGGCACAGCCCATTGTGGGTGGAGCCATCCCTGGGCTAGTAGACCTGGATTCTATAAGAAAGCAGGCTGAGCAAGCCAGGGGAAGCAAGCCAGGAAGTGACTTCCCAACAACATTCCTGCCCCATGACTCCACTTGGGTGGGGAAACTGACTCTTAAAGGGCTGTGGAGGGGCGGATGACAAAGGCCAACAGAGAGCCTTCCCTCAGAATTCGTGAGGGGGAGTTATCTCCAGAAAATGTCCAGAAAACTCCACAGCATAATTTTTCCCTCTTGGTACATTTCTGGAAGCCTAGCAAGAGGTTGAAAAAGACAAGGAAGGTTTTACGTTAGCAAGTCCAAAGTCTCAATACACATTCTCCACTCTGATATGAACTATTTGATTTGCTTGGAGGTAGGACCAAGGCTCTTACTGAGATGGAAAGAGAACCCTTCGGGGCCAGCAGGACAGGTGAAGGCTTAGATGAGTCTGGATATCAGAAACTCTCATTGGGAAGGTTTTCATGCAGAAAGTGCTGTGGTGCCAGTTTTACGTGACTGAAATTAAGTCAGTGCTGTATTCTTTTCTTTAAATAGGAGGCATCTAATGGCCACAGGATGGGTAGCTTATGTGAGCAATGGTGTGGGCGGAGTCTCATGAAGGACATGAAGCTGAACACACATGCTGTAAGGCAGCCGTGCTCCTTTCTTGCTGTAACTGTTAGGCTCACAATGCCTAGAACATTGTTTCTAGTGGTTTATTAATAATAATTATTATTTTGAGTGTTTTGATGTTTGAGATAAGGTCTCACTCTGTGGCCTGGGACAGCCTAAAACTCATAAACTTTTTGTGTCAGCGATCCTAACTCCTAGGGTGACAGGTAACAGGTATAAAGGCATGTTTATATGACATGCATACATGTAAAGGCATACAAGCACATATGATAATATACAGAGGCCTGTGGTTAATGTCAGTGCCCTCCCTAATTCTTCTCATTGCTAATTTTAAGGTAGGACCTGGGATTTAATGTGGATCTTACTGGTTCATTACACAGGCTGGCCAGGGACTCACAGTGACTCACAGGAATCCACTTGATTCTGCTGCATAGTGGTAGATTACATACATGTGTTATAGCAACTGGGCTCTCTCTCTCTCTCTCTCTCTCTCTCTGTGTGTGTGTGTGTGTGTCTAATAAAGGTTCTAGGGCATCAAACTTGGGTCTTCATATTTATTCAACAAATGCTTTCCCAACTGAGGAATCCCACAAACGAGAGAGGAGAGAGAGAGAGAGAGAGAGGGAGAGAGAGAACACAGTCCTAATAATTGTGCTCCATATGTTTTGGTTGTGATCCAGACTTCAAGTTTCTTCAAAATCATATACTAGTCATCCTAAGCACTTCTGTAATACATAGTCATTCAAGGTTGTACTTGGTTACAGAGTGGACATACATGAAACAGTCTTAAAATAAGATAAATAACCAGAAGTGTTAACTAGACTGGGGATAGCAGTAAAGTGTTTTTGTCTAGGATATATGAGACCCTAAATTAAATCAAGGGCACCACAAACAAACAATCATTCAAGCAATTAATAGAATGCTTCATCAGCATAGCCAGGATACTTGTCTTTCATCCCATGGAAATGGCCCCAAAAAAAGCAGGCAGTGAACTATGAATTATTAATGAGTTATAAGTGGCTTCTCTCCTTTCCTCATGGGGGAATGGGAGACTGTGACTCTGTGGGCTTGTGCTGGGGCTCAGGTGAGAGGACAGGTGCAAGTGTTTTTGGAAAACTGTAATTCACTTTGCAAATACGAGACAACTAAGTAGACAGATCTTTGAATAAGAGGCTGAATAAAGAGGCATCACTGCTGAAAACACTTGCTATTTGACTTGACATCAGTAGACAGCTAAGTGCAGAGAACACATTCTTTTTCTTTTCCCTTTCAGGAAGAATATCTTCATCTGTGTTATTGTTTATGTATTTCTTTTACCCTTTTATATTTAATGGATTCCCAAACAGCATAAAATCATACGCACTAATGAGGGTGTCAAGTGTTCTTGCCATGTGTCTAGACTGGTCTCAAACTCATGGCTGTTCCCCCGCCTCAACATTCAAAGTGCTGGTTTTATAGGATTACTATCATTTCTTTACAGTGAAATCGTTTACGATTCTTTGTTGTAGTTTTTTTTAAATTATTTTTATTGGATATATTTTATTTACATTTCAAATATGACCCCTTTTCTGGTTTCCTCTCCATAAACCCCCTATCCATTTCCCTCTCTCTGCTTCTGTGAGAGTGGCCCCCCACTCTACCACCCTATTCTGCTTCCCCACTTTGACATTACCCTACACTGGGGCATTGAGCCTTGACAGGAACTAGGACTTCTCATTAATGCCCAACAAGACCATCCTCTGCTACATATGCAGCTGGAGCCATGGGTTCATCCATTTCTACTGTTTGAATAGTGGATTAGTCCCTGGGATCTCTGGTTGGTTGGTATTGTTGTTCTTATGGGGTTGCAAAATTCTTCAGTTCCTTCAAACCTTTCCTAACTCCTCTAATGGGGACCCTGTTCTCAGTTTAATGGTTGACTGTGAGCATCCGCCTCTGTATACTTGATGATCTGTCAGAGTCTCTCAGGAGAGAGCTGTATCAGGCTCCTGTCAGCATGTACTTCTTGACATCAGCAGTATTGTCTGGGTTTGGTGGCTGTATATGGGCTGCATCTCCAGGTGGGGCAGTCTCTGGATGGCCTTTGCTTCAGTCTCTGCTTCAAACTCTGTCTCCGTATTTCCTCCTGTGGATATTTTTTCTTTCAACCATCTGAGAAGGACTGAGGCATCTGGATTCTGGTCATCCTTCTTCTTGAGCTTCATGTGGTCTGAGAATTGTATCTTGGGTTATCTAAGCTTTTGGGCTAATATCCACTTATTAGTGAGTGCCTATCATGTTTGTGTGTGTGTGTGTGTGTGTGTGTGTGTGTGTGTGTGTGTGTGTGTGTATGTATGTGTATGTGTTTTGTGATTGGGCTACCTAACTCAGGATGATATTTTCAAGTTCCATTCATTTGCCTAAGAATTTCACGAAGTTGTTGTTTATAATAGCTGAATAGTATTCCATTGCATAAAGGTACCACATTTTTAGTATCCATTGCTATGTTGAAAAGCATCTGGATTCCTTCCAGCTTTTGGGTATTACAAATAAGGCTGCTATGAACATAACTGAGCATGCGTCCTTGTTAAATATTGGAGCATCTTTTGGGTGTACTATGTCCAATTTTCTGAGGCACCTCCAGAATTATTTTGAGAGTGGTTGTACTATCTTACAGTCCCACCAACAATGGGGGAGTGTTTCTCTTTTTCCACATCTTCACTAGCATCTATTGTCACTTGAGTTTTTTATCTTAGCCATTCTGATTGGTATGAAGTGGAAACTCAGTGTTGATTTTATTTGCATTTCCCTGATGACTAAAGATTTTGAACATTTCTTTAGGTGCTTCTCAGCCACTCAATATTCCTAAGTTGAGAATTCTTTGTTCAGCTCTGTATCCCATTTTTTAATAGAATTATTTGATTCTCTGGAATCTAACTTCTTGAGTTTTTACTAGATATTAGCCCTCTATCTGATGAAGGATTGGCAAAGATGTTTGTCCATTCTGTTGGTTATGGTTTTGTCTTTTTGACAATGTCCTTTGCCTTACAGAAGCTTTGCAATTTCATGAGGTCCCATTTGTAGATTCTTGATCTTAGAGCATAAGTCATTGGTGTTCTGTTCAAAAAATTTCCCCAGTGCCCATGTGTTTAGTTTTTCCCCAATTTCTCTTCTATTAGTTTGAATATATCTAGTTTTATGTGAAGGCCTTTGATCCACTTGGACTTGAGCATTATGCAGGGCAAAAAAAGCATAGAACAATGTGCATTCTTCTACATGCTGACGGTCAGTTGGATCAGCAACATGTGATGAAAAAGCTACCTTTGTCCCACTGGATGGTTTTAGCTCCTTAACCAAAGATCAAGTGACCATAGGTGGATGGGTTCATTTCTGGGTCTTCAGCTCTATTCCATTGATCTACCTTCCTGTCTCTGTACCAATACCACAAAATTTTTTTTATCACTATTGCTCTGTAATACAGCTTGAGGTCAGAGTTAGTGATTTCCCCAAAAGGCTTTTATTGGTGAGAATAGATTTTGCTTTCCTCATCATTTTGTTATTCCAAGTGTATTTTTCAAATTGCTCTTTCTAACTCTATGAGGAATTGCATTGGAATTATGATGGGAATTGCATTGAATCTGTAGATTGTTTTTGGCAAGATGGCCATTTTTACTATATTAATCTTGCCAATCCAAAAGCATGGGAGATCTTTGCATCTTCTGAGAGCTTCAATTTCTTTCTTCAGAGACTCTCTGGAATTGTCCCAGTTAGCTTACTCTGTGCTGGAGCAGGCAAGGGGCCACCAGAACCAGCCTTACTCTGCTGCTCAATTGAGATGCTGGGCCCATTCTCCCAATTTTGAGTGCTATAGCTGGGAAGGGGCTGGGATAGCTTTCTTGCTTGCACATCCTCAGTGCTGCCTTACCCATGCCTTCTCCATCAGGACCAGCTCTACTAAGTTGCCCAGGTCATCTGAGGGCTGCAGCTGGTGAATGATGCTTCCAGCTCTCCAGAGTGCTACTGCTAGTGAGGGGCAGGACCATCTAAGAATAGCCCTTGGACACCTATGTGGTCCCAGGCAGCAGACCAGACCAGGGATGTCTATGTGGTTTTTAGTAGTAACATAAGCCATGGATATTGACAAATACCCTTGTTGGTGCATTACCAGAGACTCAGATGTGGCCCTAACCAACAACATGTGCTGGGACTTCAACATGGCCTCAATGACAGGCAGACTACTCATATAGATATTTTTTTCCACCTCTGCATCCACCGTTCTTCATAGTGTTCAAACTATTCTGTTTCTCTTTCTCTCCTACCTGTCTACCACATACATGTACATTATAGTGGTGCTCACTGCAGGCAGGTCATATGACTAGAGAGCCTCAGAGTGTTCTCTATTTGTCTGTACCATCCCACCTGTGCTGTGGGGTGGTGGGCTATTCTTTTACCTTTTATCTAGGGGCATTGGTGGATTCTGCCACACTTCCACTTAGAAATTTGGTACGGGCCCTTGGTTCTCTCTCTCTCTCTCTCTCTCTCTCTCTCTCTCTCTCTCTCTCTCTCTCTCTCCCTCCCTCCCCCTCCCTCTCCTCTGAACACATTCTGTTAACCTGTCTTTCTTTACATACTGCCCAGCACATTTCTTTTACCTTCATGTATCCTACCTTTATCTATTTTATGGCAGCTCATCTATTTGTTTCTAGTCTTGCTCAGTTTTGTTGTATTGTACATTGAACCCAATGTGATCTTTTAAAATCAAAACTTAAACTCAGATTCTGCAGAAGATCTGCATTTCTTTCATGAAAAATCTAAAGTACTTAAATAAAACTGCAGGATGTTTATGCTATGACTTTTCTTATGTTGATGTGTCTTTGTAAGACCCTCTTCTTAAATTCAACATTCCCATCCTCAAAAATGAATTTGAATTTTGCCAGCGACTGCTCTCTTGGGTCTCTCCTAAATTTACCCCATTTGGGTTCCACTAGTATTACCTGAATCATTTTTTTCACTTTCTCTGTCCTTGTCCCTCTTTCTTCTTGAGCAAGTGCATGGATGAGTGTTGGAATCAACAATATCCTGGGTATGGTTTCTCAACAATCCTTCCATTTATAAAGCAGAGCTTCTTAATTACCACTGTGTATTCCACGCTAGCTGGCCTGAGAGTATCCAGCATTTTTTTTTCATTGTCTCTTATTTCACCATAGCAGTACTGGAATTATAGACATGAAGTACAATGCTTGGATTTGTATAAATTGGGGAATTTTATTTTAAGACTTTATTGCACTACCCATTGGTGCATAACCCCAGCCTTGATAGTAGCCCCTTTGTGATGCTCATCCTTTTTTCCTTACTTACAAGTCTTTGGCCTCTGTAGTAGATGTTCTGTTTACAACTGTCATAGCAGCTTCTGGGGTAGATTACAAATACCTGCTAACTTACTTTATTTCTATTCTTGCCAGCATATTTTTGGGGTAGAACTCATCTCTTATCTCATGAATACAGCTAAGTATAGTGCCTGTCACACAGTGGGCACCAATCTACTTGTGCTGAATGAAGTAATAAATGCACAGCAGCTTCAGTGAAGCCCAGCTGCCTGGACAGAAGTGCAATTGTTTCCACTGGATTATTTTAATTAAACACCAGGTGGAAATGCCAGGTACTTAAGGTAGAAATAAAACTCAGACTCTATGAGATGACTTTATTATCAGAACCTTATACATCCTAAAAATCTTTAAAAGCCACATCTAATAAAAATGTTTTGGGATGTTTGCCCAGCCTCCATCAGCTTTAAGAACAGGTTATAAGATTTTTTCATATTTCTAATGGTTCTTTAGGTTTTCTCAGTTTATAAAAGGATATTCTGTTTTTATGAATGCTAGAAATATACGGTACACAGGTGAATAACCTCCTTATACTGGGTCTTGGAATTTTAGGTGTGCAAATTCATCATTCATGAAATAACAGGATTTTTAATTACACTTATTTAAGGCACAGTATCTCATCCAATTTGGTAAAAGGGAAAGCAAGAGGATTTGCAATTGTACCCAATTCTGAACATTTTTTGTTATATCACCTTTCCAGGGTGAAATATGAACAAAAGTTGCTTCACCTAAAGAGGACACAGATAACAGACCAAAGTGCAAGTCCATCACAATCCAATTTGGCTGACAGACATAGGTCGGGGGTTACTTACAGAAGTGTGCATGGTCCTCAACCAGCCTCATTACCTCAACGTCTCACTCTATCATGAAGAGTGACTTTATAGATGCTGCCTTATGGAATCTCCCTTGCAGTTAGCCTTCCCAATTTGTGTACAGTATAACATCTACTGTGATGGCTTGTACATTGGAGAACACAGGAGTAGCTGGAATTCCATATGAGAATATATGGCTTCTCAGTACTCTCTGTGTTCATATCTTTAATACCATTGCCATAAACCTGGTTATCTCTATGCTGTTCTGCATAGCTTGTTCCCATGGCTATGAACTGATCATGTAGAAAAAGGCCACACTACAAAAATTCCCTTAGCAAGTAAAAGATTTGACATCTTTAGGATAGTATGCTTAATATTTGTTTAGGATCACAGTTTCCTCATTAATAAAATGTAATAATAGGTCCCTACCTGTGTCACAGACTACACCAAGGATTTCACAGAGAAGATAAGAGTGGTGAAAAGCAGAATATGTTTCTATTCTCTTCATATTATATACATTACCAAAATAAAGAAAAAGTGCTGAGATTTCAAGAGCAACATCTCCTTGGGCCAGTGATGCCTCATTTAAACTGTATGACAATACTAATGAAAGTGTCCAATATACATGTAAAAAGTCAATTAAGTATTATTACCATTCCTTTTATGTACTTTAAACATTTTATGAAAGTATAATATCACATGTAATTGTGCAAAAATGTGTATATAAATTAATTATTACAAAGTTTTGATGATAAGTTTTTATTGTTAAAGTGATTGGATTATGAAACATTTAAGGCTTTAATGAGTCACAACATTGTATATATCTGTGAGGGCATTTCTAAAGAGATTCAGCTAGGGAGGAATGATTCACCCTGAAGTTTGGTGACACTATGCAATGGGCTGTTGTCTCATGCTAAGTAAAATTTGTAAAATGATAAGATGAACTAAGCATAAGAATTTATCTTTTTCTGCCTCTAGACTGAAGATATTATGTGAGTAGCATACCCCCACATGCTTTTTCTGCCCTGATAAATATTATGTCCTCAAAATGTGATACAAAATAATCTCTTCCTTCATTAATTTACTTTTTTACTAGGTATTTGGTCATGGTAATGATACAGGTAACTAATATAGAAATTGGTATCAGAAGTAGGGTTGTTGTGTAGTTTGCAGGCTTATTTGTATAGTTTGTGGAAGAATGTGGAAGAGCTTAGAAGTGGAAAATAACACAACCTTGAATGCTATAAACTAACATTAATGGGATATTTTAGTGGGAATTTTAAAGTGCAAAATTGAGAAAATATGGACATTAGCAACTTGACTCACGTGATTTCAGAGCAGATATGAGATTCTCTATTGGGAGCTGGACTAGAGGCCATTCATGCTACATTCTGCCAAAAAAATCTCACTGAATGTTTCTGTCTTAGAAATGTGAATGAAAGGGTAGAGAAAAACAAAAGACAACATGATATTCAAGCTATAGCATGATTATTGTTCACTGTTCTTATCTAAAGTTACAGTCAGAGAGGAAGAAACGTAGCAGAAAGATAGGGGAGAAAAGAACATTCAGTTTGGTGAGAGAAAGGTTGTAGGCATTTGCAAAGTTTTAGACAAGGAGGTAGAGATAAATAACTATAATTAACAGGATTGTTACAATTCAGGAGAATCCTTAGACTTGGCACTAGGATAACAGAAAAGACCTTTTGAAAACTGAATGCTACTCATTGAAAGCTCCAGCTCATAAAAGGACAAGATTCATTTGAAAGGATGGTTGCACTGAGAGAGCCACTGAAGTAGTCACTCACTTGAAAATAACTTCTCAGGGAAGCCTTTTCCCAGGTCTGACACAATTGGTGAAAGAAGGCACCCTAAATCTCAATATGTCACTAGAACTTTTCAGTTTTGTACATTGCTGATTTCAAAGTCATAAACTATGAGAGTTATAGGGCAATGGAACTCACATCCAAGGTCCAAAAATCCTCTGAGAGAAGGTATTGTCTGTATTGGATTCCTTGCCTATAGTCCTTGAGAAGTCATTGAATGAAGTGAAGAAGGTGAAACTTATATAGTTGAAAAGGCTACAAGGTTTTGGAGGTGCTAGGACTAGCAGCAGCCACCAAGTTGAGCTGGCCTCAAGGAGAAGCACCATGATACCAGATAATCCCATTAAATGCCCTCAGCACTCAGAAATAAAGGATTTGTGTTTATTCTGAGCTTCAGTATAGGATGTATCAGTATTTTACTGCCATGTCTCATTCCCAATTGGAATAGATGCCTTAAATTATGGCACTGTAAATTCAACGTATCCTACTTAATATTTTAATTTTATTTTGTAAGGACTCACAGTTAAGAGTTTGTCATATGTCTCCAAAAACAAACAAGCAAACAAACAAACAAAAACAAACAAACTAACCTCAAACTCATGTTACAGCATTGAAATTGTTTTAAACTGGGAACTTTTGAAGATGGACTACTGAATTTTTTCAATATGAAATTATTATGAGCCAATGAAGAAAAGAGACGATATATATATGAGCTAAAGTGATGTGTTTGGGTGTCAAGTTGACAAGGGGTAAACTTGGGATGCTTAACTTTGACTGTCTAATTGACTGAACTCAAAAACAAACAAAAACAAACAGAACAAAACTCACCAAAAACCTTTAGAGTATTGATGAACCATGCACTTCGAGATGTTTATGATTGCTTTAGAAGGGGTCCGCTGAGAAGAAAAGACTCACCACATATGGGAGTGGTGCAATCCTATAGTTTGGGGAATTAAAATGATACAGTGGGCTGTGCCACAGCTTTCTTTTTCCTCTGCTTCCTGAATGTATACATGGAGACTAGATTAACGGTAATTTTTCCTCCAAGAGGATTGATTGTATTGTAAGTTGTCTTCATGCAGGTGAAGGCAGGCACAAGATAAAACAAGAAGGAAGGGTAGGCAGGATATATAAAGTTTTAGAAAGAGAGCCAGAGCCAGAGGGAGGAGGAGAAGATGGAGATTGAGGAACATGACTTGTTTTATCTAGATGGGGAAATTATATCGTATCATTTGGCTCTGAGTTTACACACATTTTGTGGAGTGTAAAATTTACTGAGTAAATATGCGATTAAGCCATTGATAAGTTACAAGTTTCTTGAGTTTTGAATTTGGGCTGGTTGGAGTGTGGGCAGAGTTATTGACTAGCAGAGAGGCAGCCAGGAAAAAATACTAACCAGAGGGTGGCTGTAGCTGCGATAAATATACCTTAGTTCTATGTGACCTATTGGTGGCAGAACTAATGTGGAAGAGACCACCCAGGTGAGAGAGTACCTGGGGGCAGTGTGGAGCGGTGACATAGGAAGTGGTGACTCATTAGAAGCAGTCACTGTCCTTCCTAATATGTATTAGAATGTTGTATCCTCCCTAAACGTGAGCCAAAATAAGTAAACACTCTCTGCTTTAAATTGCCTTTTGACAGATATTTGGTCACAGCCATGAGAAAGTATGAATGCACAGATGAGTCTTCTTACCTAGCCTCCACTCAGGTTTAGAAAACAGCATCTTAGAACCCTGGAATGTCCACTCCGCCTACCAACCTTATAACTACAGCATCTCACTTGTTCCTAAAGACCACTCTTAACCTACTGGCAATCCGATCATTTACTTCACCTGTTAGAACTGTATGCGTGAATCATACCATCTATCTATATGTGAATCACCATGGCTTAGATAGGCATGACACATATTTCTGTCATGTGATGACAGGTGGTGGTGTTTGTAGCAGTAATTAAGAAATGTAGCACCCCGTACTAATGCACTCATGGAGGTACAAGTGTTGTATTACTAACAGATAATTTGGCTTCTGTTTTGAGGGTGGTATAAATTGTACTACTACGACCACCATTGGAAACATTTCTTGATTTGTGCAGCATGTATACTTTATAGCATATGCTTGAAGGCAGGATTCCATAGTCATAGGTTATATACATTTCAACTTAAGAACAAACTCTCAATTTCCTTGTCCCATAAAACATTTCTTTCCACACTTACAAAGTGATTCAAGTGATTAAGTTTTCCTAGCTCTGGGTGTTATGCCCTTTTAAACTGCAGCTTTTATGTGGGGAGTAGCACCCTGCAATAGCTTTCATGTTATGTTCTCTTAAGAATTAATGGCATGGGCCAACCTTTTCTATTTAGAATGAAATAGTTTTAAAAGCCTCTGCCAAGTTTTTCTATTGGCTTACTGTTTTTTTTTTTTTTTTTTTTTTTTTTTTTTTTTTCTTGTTGACTTATAAAGGTTCTTTATAAACTCTAGCTTGTGGCCTTTGCAAACTGTATATACTTCAAATATCATCTTCCCTTTGGTGCCTGACTTTTCTTAGTCATTAACGTATTCTAGTTGCCTAATCTTTTCCTTATTCCTTAATGCTATATCTTTGTTTATCCAAAAAATGTATAAAGAATTTTCTTCTGAAGTCATTGATTTTCAGTAAACTCTGATCCCAGCACCCCATCATTAGTTGTATGCTTGGCTTGAGAAAAAGTCAAGCTTCTCTTTTCCCTAGTCGGATGGGAGACTGCTGTTTTTGCTGTTTCACTTTGCTGTCTATGGGTCATGTGTTTATAGAAGAGCAATGTACACATTCTTCATTATTCTTCAGTGAGTTCTTATTTGCATTTATCTTTTCCTTTTACGTTGTAGTGCCTGACTTTCACTAAAATGAAATAAATACATATGCATGTGCGTGTGCATGTGGGTGTGTGTGCATGTATGTATGCACAGGCATAAGTAGTAGAAACTCATAGTTTATTGGTAAGAAGTTGTACAACTTCCAAATCTTGGATACGACAGATAGCAAGCACCTCAATAAACATGGATGTGCAGGAACTTTGTGAGATGCTATCTTAGGCTCCTCTGGGTATACACTTCTTAGCAGTACTAAAAGATCAGCCAATAATCTAATAATCTTAGAAGATGTTATCTCAGATCACTCAGATAAAAATGGGTGTTTATTGATCCTTTAGTTTTAGCCTGAGAGCCCCTCATCAGAAAATTCTGATTAGTCTTCTTGGAACTTTCTGTGCATAGAATGTTGAATTACAAAAGGAGCACTATTTTAAATCACAACATTTATGATGATTTTTTATACATCTATAGAAAACTCTAAAACAACATCTTTCTTCATGTGTGTGAATTATTTCATTTGCACTTCATGTAATTTGTATTATAACTTGATTGTAGATTATTTTCTTTCCTATTTTTTAAAATTTTTATCACTTATTATTGCAAGCCTTTTCTTTAACTTGTCTACTTTAAAAACAATTTAAAATGGTGTGTATATACATATATTTGTGTGCACACACAAATGTGTAGGGGTCAGAAATCAAACTAGAATTTCTTTTTTAACTATCTTGTTTCTGTGAGCCCAGTTCTCTTCCTGACAATCATTGGTTCAGCTCTTCCAACTGGACCAGAAGCCAGAGAACAGGCCGCTCATGCCTGGTTTATGATTAAAGGTGCACATTCGATTCCCAGTTTGAAGGCAGCTGCTGGGGATAGTGAAGGTCCTCATGCTTCCGCAGCAAGTCCTTCACTCACAGAGCCTTCTCCCTACAACCCTTTCCTGTTTCCTTTTACAGTGTATATTTTAGTGTATTTTCTTCTCTTGTGGTCTTCTAAATAGTCTCTTTTTAGTAGTTGAAACCTAGATTATTTTTTTCATTCATAAGCTCATGGGCTTTAGTGTAAAGATGTTCATAGGCTACTTCCTACGTAATGAAAACAAATCGAGACAACTCAATCTGCTCATTAACTTCCTATTTTATGCTGCTATTTTACTTCTTAATTTTTAGTAGTTCAAATATGTTACATGACTAATGGCATCTTGAAGGTTAAATTCATTTAGATATATTAGGACCGGAGAGACAGCTCAGTGGTTAGGAACGCTTCCTTCAGAGGTTCTAGATTTGGGCTCCAGAACCCATATCAGTAGCTATAGCTGTTTGTAAATGCAACTGCAGTGAATCCAAATGCTCTTCTGGCATCCACAAGTACCACACATGCATTATTTTGTGCACATATTGGTAAACAGTCAAACACGTATAAATTTGCACTTAAAAGAGAAACAGCTACTAGCAATATGTTTCCTTTGTCTTTTCCATTGCTCTTTCCATCTGTACATACCCCTCTTTTATAATTTCCATCTTACCAGAAGGTATTCTCTTTAAAATTTCATTTATAAAATAACTCGGGTAGGGCTAGAGAAATGGCTAAGTGGTTAAAAAAACAAAACAAACAAACAAACAAAAAAACATTTGCTATTTTCCCAGAAAACCTGCATTCAGTTCCCAGCACCCACATGGCAGCTCACAAGAGCCTGCAACTCAGGTTCTAGGGGATGCTGTGACCTCTTATGGCCTCTCTGGGAAATACATCCATGTGGTAAACACACATGCACAGTGACAACACTCAAACACATGAAGATCAATGAATCTTTAAAAAATGAAAACAAAATAACGTCTAACCATCAGCTTTGTAGGTGCGTTGTAAATATTACTAATGTTTTTATTACTGGACAGTTCTGAGAGGCTCAAGCACAGTAGACACGGCACTGGCAGGTGTTGCCTTCCCCCTTTTCTCTCCCTTTCTCAACTGTTAAATTCTCTTATTTTTTTGCTTGTTTTATTTTAATGAAAACATTTGAATTTATGTGTGATCGCCGAGGCCTAACTATCAAGGTCACATTCCAATTCCTAGTTCCCCATTGGTCTATCCTGATGAACACGCCCAGATTACAGCCCATCCTAGCTCTTCCTAACACAGATTTCCCCTTTGCTCTTCTTAAAATTGTGCCTGCCTATCCCTTTGCTGCTGTTTCTGCCTGATTCAGATTCAGCCACTTTGTCTCTTTGCCTTTCTTAATAAAGAATATGGTAGCATTGAGAATTGGTGTTTGGTTGTGGTATGTGCCTAATCTGGGGTCCCGAGGGAGCACTTTGTGGTGTGTGGATCCCTTCAATTGTTTTTTCTTTTTTCTTTTTAATTTCTGTACATATGTGTGTGTGCATGCACATGTGTGTGCCTGTGTATGTGTGCTTTTGTGTATATGTGTGTGTGAGTATGCGTGTGTGTGTGTGTGTGTGCCTCCTTTCTTTCTTAGGATTCAGTCATATTAACTTCCATGTGTTTAAGATGACAGGCCCAGCACATCTCCCCTGACTTTATGTTCTCTTTCTCATCTCTCTCTTCCAGTGAGTGCTGCCCTTCTGTGTATGTGTGGAAGGCCACCCACTGTGCTGTGGGCAGCCTACCAGGACTGTATCCCCAGACATCTGTCTCCCTCGCCTTGCAGTCTTGCACCTTTCAAACTACATTGTTACCCGGTGCTTCCTCTCATTATCAGTTCAGAACAGCAGTTTCCCCCTCTCTCTAGAACTTTTGGAGGGTATTTACTTTAAGTTGCATTACATTCTCCAAGACTTCTGCTCTCCTGCCATGTGCACCACCCTCAGATCAGTTCTTATCACTGCACACGTCTTCTCATCACTGTCCTGTGACTCAGTGCCCACAACTCTTCTTTATGTTTATTTCAATGTACATTTCATTTTAAATTCTATAAGTGACCCGTTCTGTTTGGTTGGTCCTGGGCATGATCACGTTTGATAACCCCCAAATCTCAGAAGGAATCTATGATCTTTGTCTTCAGGGCAATCTGACCTTTATATGTACTAAACAGTTTCCGCTCACCTTTGTCTTTTTAGCTGGTCCCAATCTCACTTTAGAACCTTATTTATTATGATTATTAAAGCATACCTCTGAACCCCTTCCCTATATAACCCTCTGGTGGACAGTGGCAAAAGCTGCTATTCTTTAGCAGCCCCAAATCAAGTTTTGAGTCTCTTTTCCTGGGGGGGTTCTCAAATGCCACTTTATCAGTGTCCCCAGTCTCTTGAGAAAGGGAAATCCACGGTACAGGATGGCCAGCAGTGTCTCCTGTGCTCTGCATCTGCATGGGGCAGATGTTCTCATTTATTTCATTCAGTTCTGCATTGTCTCCAGGGAGGAATTCAACCCAGGAAAGTGAAGTTGTTTGGGCAGCTAACTGAAACCCATGCACATAGGTACACCTCATCCCCTGTGGTTCATCTTTCAAAAAGAGTTCAAATCTCATGTCCTATTGTACCAAAGCACAATGCATCTGGTGGCAAAGACACCCTAACCTAATTAGGTTTATGAAGAGACTGAAGACCAAAAAGATGAAATCATTTGATGAAGGTCTTACAGAGAATCTGAGATAGCGCTTTTAACAGAACATTAATCCATATACAGAATTGTCCTTAAAACGGGATCTTAAAATAGGATCATTTGCATTTCATTTTGTCATTCTGGTACATGCTCATTTAAATTAAAGATATCTTATGTTTTTGTTACTCTGAAGCCTTTTTTCTGAGGACATTTTTTTTTTTTTTTTCTGTAGAATTTCATGATGGCTCAGCTCCTATGGGGAGGAAAAAAATGGACCTTTCATCTATGATGCAGAAGTGTGAAGTTTGGATCAACTTCATGCTTCTCAAAACATTTCTGGATGGTACCGGTTTCACTAAAAAGTGCCCCATTTGTCCATGTTTCCATGCATCTGAACTCCCTGTGGGGCTGTAAGCCATCAGCAAGAAGTAGGCTTCCTGAATAATCAGGTTTCCAGTGGGGAGCAGATGGCTCCTGTTCACACTATCAGAGGCCAATCCCTGACAGCTGTTGAGTATGTTGAAATAACTGCAGACGCCATTTGGGATATCTTAGAGTTGTGTGGTAAATAGGAAGTCCGATGTTCAGAAACAACTGTTGTCTCATCTTTGTATCTGCAGTTAGCATGTTTTGGTGGAAATATTCCAAACAGAGGTAGCAACACTGACCATGAGAGGATCATCACTTTTCTTTCAAATATTTCTTTGCCAGACTCTCTCTGTCTCTGTCTCTGTCTTTCTCTCTCTTGCTGTGTCTGTGTATGTATTTGTGTCAGTCTGTCTGTTCAGTTTGTCACAGATACAGAGTAGAAAGGTATAAACAGACTCCAGCACTTTGCAAACTTATAGCTCATAATTTTGAAAAACACAGTAATACAATCTCCTTCGAATTTAAGTGTGACATCTTTGTAATAATCTAAATAGAATATAGTTTCTGCTAAAGTCTGAATAAGTGGGCTACCATCCCAGTTCATAAGGTCCTTACTCCTGAAGTGACAGTTTCACATGGAAGGACCTCTGGGAGCTGATTGAATCAGGAAAATAGAATCCTCATAGAGGGGTTAGTGCTTGAACTGCTCAGCTTCATTGTTAACTTGACACAACCTAGAGTCACCTGGGAAGAGTCTCAATGAGGGATTGTCTAAATTGGGTTGGGCTCTGGGCTTGTCTGTTATGGGTAGTCTTAGTTTAATTGATGTGGAAAGACCCTGTTTATGGTAGCCTGAACTATTCCCTAGGCAGAAGACCCTGAACAGTATAAGAGCTGCAGGCCAGGAAGGGAACATGCATGCCTTTATTTCCCTTTCCCCTGGACTGTGAATGTAATAGACTCACTGAAGTTCCTGTCTAGATGCTGCTACAACAACAGACTATGTCATAGGATTTTAAGTGACAAGCACCCTTTATTCAATACATTATTTTTTGGTCAAGGTGTGTTTTATCAAAGCAACATGAAAGAAACTAGAAGAGTGTCCTTATAAAAGAGATCCCAGAGAGGGCAGGAGAGATAGCACTATAGCTGAGAGGCTTTGCTGCACTTACAAAGGATGAGAATTTGGTTCCTAGGCCCCAAGTCAGGAACCTTACAAACCCCGGGTTTCTCTAGATTCAGAGGATCCAACACCCGTGGATTCACAGACACCTAAACAGATGTGTAATTCTACACACACACACACACACACACACACACACACACACACACACACACACTTAAATAATAATAAATACACCTTTAAAAAAGAGTACTAGAGATCTGTCTTGCCTTTGCTATCATATGAGGAAGAAATTAGGTCTTTTCATGAGAAGTAAGGGTTCCCAAGACCTTGAATCTTGAATAAATCAAATCTTGGGCTACCTGTGGTTCAAAACTATAAAAAAATAAAATTGCTTGTAAATTACTCAATACCGTAAACAGAACTTCTCAATATATGTGGTACTGTATAAGTGACATTCATTGATATTACAAATGCATGCATTTGTTTGTATGAAAACATCTGTATGTGGCTACATACAATCATATTCAATATTCATTCCCCACAAATATTAACTTAAAAAACAATATGGTTATATATACATGTTAGGGTTTGCATATGAGCTCAAGTGACTCTGGAGTCCATAATGCAGCTTCGGACCACCTGGAGCCAAGTTACAGATGATGACCCATTTAACATGGGAGCTAGGAACCGATCTCAGGTCCTCTACAAGAACAGTAGTAGTACAATCCTAACTTCTATCCCATAGCTCTATCCCGAAGATAATTAGCCTTTATCCAGGGCCCAAATGCACTTTTAGAGGTGGCTCTCCCTAAGAAAGTGGCTGTTTACATTGTAGTAACAGACAACTTTAATGGTACTTGAAGCACAATGACTTTTGTTGCTATTTGTTTAATGAGGACTGCCTGAGTTCTCTGGTCTGAACAGTGGCAGAATTCCTCAAGCTGTATGCAGTGACTTGCTTGTTGAAAGCTCTCAGCATGAGAGCTGGAGTTTTGTCAATCAGGGTAGCACCACATGAACATGTCTGGATTTCACCCGGCAGGCCGAACAGCATTTTAGGAAGGACACTTAAAGGACCATGAATTCTCCCTCCAGTCAGAAAATATTTGTTTTAGTCACCATTGTACACAGAAAATGCTTTCTATACAACACAATGGGTACTATCCTCTCCCGGAGGTATTAGGCAGAACAGCAAGTTCCACGTTGACGTTCTGGGAGTGAGGACTGGAGTCCTTATCTGGTCGGAAGGCTTCTCTCTTTGTTCAGGAGAACACTGAATTAAAAGGATCAGTTATCTTCCCTGTCACAGACTCAGTATTTGTTGAAAGAATGGGGAAGGACAATAGCTACAAACATTCCCATTAAGAACAGGAGAAAGAAGAGCAGTACCTAGTTTATAACGAACTCATAAAGTACACAGTACAGACAGTGGGAAAATTCTGCACCCACACACACACACACACAAAATGGCTGCATAGTTTGTAGGATCCAGTGGGAAATAAAAATGCAAGGCGTCATGTTAAAACGCATTAAAGCAATTATGAGATTTTTCTGATACTGGGGACTCAGCAGTGTCATAGGCGACAAGCCCATGAAGCTGCTGCTGACCCTGGGTTACAGAGAATGATACCCACTGGTGAGGCTCACAGTCCTCTTCTGGTTATGGCTGTCGGCAACGTTGCTTTCAACAACCTCTGGTTTTTGTGTCTGAAGAGTTCCTCCCTTCCAAAATTCAGGATCTGGCTTCATTTAAAGAGGCTTTGTGATAGATGACAGGAGCTGCATATGTGGATCAGTTGAAATAGTTAGTGGTCTGCAGAAAGCTCTGGATTAAATTCTTAGCACTGCATAAATCAGGCCTTATAGCACAGGCATGTGGTCCCAGAACCTGGGTGGTAGAATCAGGAGAGTCCGATGTTCAAGGTCATCCTCCACACATGGGCAAGTTGAAGCCAGCCTGGCCTGCACAGTGATAGAAAGCAATTAGATGGGAATGTGGGGATCTACTCCTTACTCCTGTTACAGGTGGTGGGGTAGTGGAGGATCCAGTCTTTTATTCCCAGCAAGTAAGAAGTCATACTTGGCCACACAGGGGTTGAAGATCAGCCTAGGTTCTGTGACATCTGTTAAAAAAATTAATTCAAAATAGATCTTGGAAATAAAGACAAGAACACAAGCCTAAAATTCTTAGAACATGTAAATAATCTATTCTTGAAGGCTAGTGATGTAGAATGGGGGGGTAGAGCACCTGTCTAACATGCAGAAGACCTTGGATTTGATCTTCAGTACAACATTAACTGGTGGCGTGGTGGCACACACCTGAATTCCCAGCATCCAGGATATAGATGGAAGGGGATTAAAAGTTCAAGGTCATCAGCAGCTGCATAAAATGTTGAAGATTTCCTAGGTAAGAGTGAGATACATGGCGGCACCCTATTAACAACAGGAAAAGCAAACCCTCATGACTGAGCTTTTAAGCACAATAGTTACAATTATAGTCAGTTGAACTTTGTCAAAATGGTTTAAGAGTTTATGATTCAAAGGACATCAGCATAAAAGTGGCAGATAACCTATGCAAGAGAGAAAGTGTTTGCAAGCTTTGTATCTGGCAAGGATATTGGACATATAAAGGGCTGCTTGAATTAACAAACGGACCCAGTTAAAATGGGGCAAAGGATTCAGTTAGATGCATCCTGCAAAAGACAATATGCAAGTGGGTAATAAACCCAAGCCTGCTGAAAGACATCACCACTATTGTTATTTAGAGAAATGCTGATCAAAACCACAATGAGACACTATATCATTGGGGAGGCAAGAATAAAAGCATGCACGATTACAAACATCGGAAAAGATATGGAGATTGGAAAGCTCATTCATCAGTTCATTCAACTGCTGTAGCCACTTTGGGAAACAGCTTAGCAGTTCTTCAAAAAGAGAACAGAGCCGGAGAGATCGCTCAGACAAAGGAAGTGCTCAGCCTGCAAACTTGATCCCAGTCCAGCGCTCCAAACTCCTGTAAAAAGCCCATTGTGAGATGATGAAGGCACACACCTACATTCCTAGCACACCTCCAGCAAGAAGTGGGTGGAGACAGGAGCGTCACATGAAAGCTTTCAGGCCAAAGAGCCTTGGAGTACACAGCTCAGAAGACATAGCCAAAGAGACTCTGATAGCAAGGTGTGGTGTCGAGGCTCGTGCCTTTCCTCCCAGCACTCCGGAGGCAGAGGCAGAGGCAGAGGAGGCAGAGGCAGAGGAGGCAGAGGCAGAGGAGGCAGAGGCAGAGGAGGCAGAGGCAGAGGCAGAGGCATCTTTGAGTCTGAGGCCAGCCTTGTCTACAATGAGACTTCCAGGACATCCAGGGCTGTTACACAGATAATCCCTGTCTCAAAAGAACAACAACAAACAAACAAAAAATAACAGAAAGAGTGGCCATACAGAAGAGGGATAGAAGAGAGGACAGAGACTTTGCCTCAGAAAGCAAGGGGCAACTCCAATGGAATGGAAGACAGCTGAAAGGGTTTTTATGAGTGTTATGGCACACACAGACACACACACACACACACACATACACACACACCACCACCACCACCACCACCACCACCACCACCACCACTACCACTAACAACAACAACAACAACAACAAAATAAACAAAACAACACAAAAATTACATATACTGTGTTCATGGCATTATTATGTATAAACAAAAAGTATAAAATCCCAACTCATATCATCTAATCAATGAAGATACAAAACAGGATGTTTCTATTCTTAGTCTATTTATTCTTTCAAATCCTTCTTGTGTACACTGCTGCATTGAAGGACAGGGATTTCAACACATGAGCCTTTGGGGAAATGGTCCCAGATCAGGCTGTAAAATAGAAAGCAGGTTCCCTGTTGCTGAAGTCTGAGGCTCATGGATCATGAATCGTGAGCACAGGGTTCCCTTGGGAGCAAAGAAACTGGGCTAAAACTGGATAATGTTACTGAAGATAAGATTTGCTGAAAGCCACCCAAGTAGGTACTTTTGAAAGGTATGTTTGATGTTTTGAGAATTATCCATCAATGAGCCAAACATTTAAAAGATGTTACATGACCAGGAAGATAGCTCAGCTGGTGAAGGAAGGCATCTGTTTCCAGACCTGGAAATCTGAGTTCAATCCCCAGTGCCTACATGGTAGAAGAAAAGAAAAACTCCCACAAGTTGTCCTTTGACCTTAACAAAGATGTCATGACACATGCACAGTGACTAAAACACACCACACCATACACACACACACACACACACACACACACACACACACACACACATACACATAAATACATACACACAAACACACAGAGAGATACAAAATACGTGTACTACTATTTAAAAAATAGATGCTATAACATCTTTTTAAAAACAATGTCTTTGTGTGTGTCCACATGCTTACATCTGTGTGTGTGTGTGTGTATCCATGTGCCTGTGTATATATATTTATATGTGGGCATTGTGTATGATTGTGTGTATGTATGCATATGAGAGTATATGTACATATGTGTATATACGTGTATGTGTTGTGTGTGTGCCTGTGTGTGACTGTGTGTCTCAGTGTCAGTGTGTATGTGCAGGTGGTCTACACATGCTGTGGTGCATGTTTGGAGGTCAGAGGACAACTTTTAGGAATCAGTTTTCTCCTTCCACTATGTAGGTCTCTGAGATCAAACTTCCCTCGCATGGCTTGAGAGCATGTGCCATTATTCTCTGAGCCACTTTGCTGGTCCCATTTGGGAGCAGTTTTAGCAGTCATCCCAAGCCATAATAACAAGGTACTAAGCAGATCTCAACAGCACATGACAGCAGTGAGCACAGACTTCTGCTCTGTGCTGACCACCCATCATCTGATTCTTTCTACTATGATACTAGATACACTATATATTGTACTAGACACATATACATTGTACTATAACACACACTTGTCAGACCACAAAGCAAAACTTTATGTGTAAAGAAAACCAGTGATACAGACTGAATGTTCATCTCTCTCACACACAGCTTTTCTCTGCCCTTTGACTCCTATTGACTCAGTCTTAAAGACATGATTGGGTATGTATGTTAATTTCAAGTTCACAGTCTGAGAGGGGCAAGTTCACAGTCTGAGAGGGGCAAGTTCACAGTCTGAGAGGGGCAAGTTCACAGTCTGAGAGGGGCAAGTTCACAGTCTGAGAGGGGCAAGTTCACAGTCTGAGAGGGGCAAGTTCACAGTCTGAGAGGGGCAAGTTCACAGGCTGAGAGGGACAAGTTTACAGTCTGAGAGGGGCAAGTTTACAGTCTGAGAGGGGCAAGTTCACAGTCTGAGAGGGACAAGTTTACAGTCTGAGAGGGGCAAGTTTGCAGTCTGAGAGGGGCAAGTTTGCAGTCTGAGAGGGGCAAGTTCACAGTCTGAGAGGGGCAAGTTCACAGTCTGAGAGGGGCAAGTTCACAGTCTGAGAGGGGCAAGTTCATAGTCTGAGAGGGGCAAGTTTACAGTCTGAGAGGGGCAAGTTCACAGTCTGAGAGGGACAAGTTTACAGTCTGAGAGGGGCAAGTTTGCAGTCTGAGAGGGGCAAGTTTGCAGTCTGAGAGGGGCAAGTTTACAGTCTGAAAGGGGCAAGTTCACAGTCTGAGAGGGGCAAGTTCACAGTCTGAGAGGGGCAAGTTTACAGTCTGAGAGGGGCAAGTTTACAGTCTGAGAGAGGTAAGGTAACAAATACCCTGCTCTGACTCTTGTTGTAAGTCAGTATTGTTTTTTTCCAGAAAAGCAGTCAAACATAATTTCTTACATAAAAATTTATTTTTGGTCAACATTTCTCTACTGTCTTTGATAAGAGAAATAAAACTTGAAAGCTTAAGATGCTTTTCTTAATACAAGAAAATGGGTACAGAAGGTGGTTGCTCTGTATTTAGGGTCCTCTTTCAGAGGGGACAAAAGTAGGGGTAGAGAGCTGCTTTATAAAGGCCAAAGGTGAGCAAGGTGATTGGGTCACATCTGAGACAGGTACAAAGCAGAATTTATCCTTCGGGCATCATTTGATTAAAAACAAAGTCTGTGCCTGTCATGAAGCTGAAAATCAATTTTGACATTTTCAATAATAACTTTTATAGAACAGAAGGTTGGTTTTTTTTTTAAAAATTCCAGCTACTATGTAGAATTTTAATTTCCACCTGAATTCAAGTCCGAAGCCAATTTTAATATGTGTGATGCAGCGTGTTAGTGTATGCACATGTCTACACAAGTGTTCTATTGTTGGTGGAGGAGTTATGGTCACAGCTTGGGTTCTTGATTCCCCTCCCTGGAATCTAGCTGTGCTCCACATAAGCATGATTTACCACAGACTATCTACAGTCCTGTGGAAGCGTCTCTCTTACATTTTGATTGGGACATAGTCTTTCTGTGTGTGCATGTGAGCGTATTGTAAAAGGATGGCCTCTGGATATAACACAGAATCTTTCCTCTTGAACTCTCAGTGGCTGTAATTACCATTAATACACCAAAATGCCATGGAGACCATTAGTGGTACCCTCTCTGAGAATTTACAGGCTGTTAACAGTTATTGGGGCTGGAGAGAATGTTCCTCAATGATTTAGCCACTCAGAAGTTTCCCATGATCTCATTAGAAACTCCCAATTTCTTGGCTCACTAAACTAAAGCTAAACTTTGGCGGCACTGTTCCTTTGGTAGTCATGGAGGCACTGTCTGGGTTAACGGACCTTTGTTCACACAGTGTATGTCTCCACTCTCAAGTACACACACAGATGATTTTAATCTCAATGTTTTTTTTCTCAGATCATTTTTCTGTCTTATTTTGTTGTGTAATTTCACTGCAGTTGCTTTTTGCTCACGATCTTCTCATTACTCACTGTCTTTTAGGTTAAGGACTAAGAGAGAAGTTCAATGGGATCTGACGGTCAAGTCATGTGACGGTGGAACTGTAAAGCCAGGAGCTCCAAGACAGTACCTGTCAGCACAGAGATGTGATAACTATTCTCAGAGAAGAATTCTCGAGGGTCATAAATGAAAGAGCAGGACTTTGGTTGACGCCATTTTGGCCATGTGAGCATGTGTTTATTACCCCTCTTAAGGGCTATGATGCCTCTCTGCACTTAGCTGCACCTCACTTTCACTGAGTCATCCTCTCCTGATGTAAACTTCCTTCCTGTCTGCCTTTTTTTGACAAGATAATTGTATTAGTTATTTCTATTACTGCCATGATAACATAACCGATAAAGGCAGATTAAAGGATTTATTTTGGCTCACGGTTTGAAGGTGCAGTCCATCAGAGAGAGAAATCATGGAGGCATCATGCTAATTGTCATATTGCATCTCTAGTCAAGAAGCAGAAGGACATGAGTGATGGATCTCAGTTCCTTTTACTCATTTATTTAACACAGAACTCCAGCTACGAGATGAAGCCTTCCACATTCAATGTGGGTCTTCCTGTCTTATTTAATCCTCACTGTTATGACTTCATAGACATAGCCCTACATATGTTTCCATAATGATGCTAAATCTAGTCAAGTTGACTAACAGTATGACCCTGAAATTAATATCTATTAAGTCTGTGCAGAATCTCTTGGGCCCCAAATGTCCTTGGAGAAATTTGGTGTTCATATTCCTTTATTGCCCCACAGAAATGAAATACCTGTAGGATCTCCTGCCTAGGCACCTCTCCCTCGGGTTGTGGTCACACGAGGCATTGACTTCCCCACAATCCATAATGCCATTTTAACTATTCCACATTTCTCATTATTTGAAGACTAAACACACCCACAAATTTCTATGGAATGCTATCACAGCTTATTTACTTGTGATTGTGTAAATGTTTAGAAGTCTTTTGATATTTTTAGTTCTAACATTTATTTTTTTCCTCCACTAAAATTTCTCAAAATTCCAGAGCCTTAATAACACTCCATATACCATTTTGTTTTCAATCATATATATATATATATATATATATATATATATATATATATATATATATATATATATATATATATATATAAAACGAAAGTATCCTGGCTTTTTTTCCCGTAAAGTACATGCCAGCTTACCTTCTGGACATGTAGTCTTTTCTATGAAAGATAAAGTACCAATATGGAAAGTTCCAGAAATGGAAGATGATATGAAGAACTTTGAACAAAGCACAACTGTGAGATCTTATTATAAATGTTATTTATTGATTTACCCATTCAGGTAATCTTAGAGCGAGGTGATGCTGAAAGAAGAAAGAATTAAATAATGACAACAATCATAAATAGCTAAAATCACACACATTTCAGAAATGGAAGAGGGGCATTACAGTTAACATGTAACATTAGAATGGATGCAGAGATGACTTAGAAGTTAAGGGCACTTGCTGCTGTTCCAGAGGACCTGATTTCTGTTCCCAGCAACCATGAAACCACCTATATTCTTGCTCCAAGTGATTTTATGCCCTCTTTTAGTCTCCACCTGTACCCCACCATCACACACAGAAACACAGAAACACACACACACACACACAAACACACACACACGCACACACACACACACACACACACACACACAGAGAGAGAGAGAGAGAGAGAGAGAGAGAGAGAGAGAGAGAGAGAGAGAGAGAGAGATAAAAATAAAATGAATCTTTTAATTGGCTTCTATACTGAAAAACCTGAATACATCAAATCTGTTCTTGCCCTAAAAAAAAAAAAAAAAAAAAAAAGAAGACCTTTGGAGGCTGTGGACAGGATACAGAAGGTTGGCACAAAGTCTAAGTTCTGCCACCAGGAGAACTTCAGTGTACTAGGACAGGTGCTGAAGTAAGGCCATCCCACTAGCAGCTCATCTCAGGTCATGGACAGCATGACTTCCTTTTCTGAACAGAATTGGCTTCTTTTAAAAGCTTAGCTGTTAATAATTGTTATTTTTGACTATCAGTATGCTAATAAATGTTATAAATTACATATTTTATTTATGATCTTTTATTTATGATCAATTATATCATTCATGTCTGAACAAGTGGTCAGAAAGTCTACTAATAAAAACTAATAGCAAAATCTGTGGAGAAGTGAAACACAGGGAAAATCCCAGTCTCCAATCCTTCCTTTATCTCTTTTGTTGAAAATATGAATTTATTTTAATCATGTGCATTTGTGTCTCCCCGTGTACATCTATGCATGTGCGTGCAGATCATCATGAAATCCATATGTAGCATCAGATATCCTGGACCTAGGACTGCAGGCAATTATAAGCCACCATGTGGATTTAGGGAAACAAATTCGTACCTCTGCAAGAAAAGCAAGTATTCTTAGTTGCTGAGCCATCTCTCAGGCTCTATCTCAACCTTCAGGGCATCTCTCTCCCTTCTACTTTACTTCTTGTGGCACTACAAAATGATAATTAGAACAATTAAGGTAAAGAAAGGGGTCATGGAAATGTGCACCAGATGTACGTTGCTTATTTTTGGGACTGTATTTCAATTACATTTCTCCCTTCCCTTTTCTCTCCCCAAATCCTCTCATAGTCCTTCCTCACTCTCCTTAAAATTTATGGCCTCTATTTTCCTGAATTGTTACTAAGTGTATATATGTATCTGAATAAGCACACATATACCCTTTGGAGTTTATACAGAATAATTTGTATATATGTTTTTAGGTCTGACAGTCTGGTTCTGGACAACCAATGGGTATGCTTCTTCCTATGGAGGGCCACCTCTTCTGCTCCCATCTTTATTTACCTGCCCATAGTTTTCTCTGTATGGTTAAGGCCTCATGGGCTTTTCTACATCCAGTTTAGTATGATTGTTGGTATCCTCCTTGATCAGATCACATTTGGCAAGACTTTACAAATGTAGCTTCTGATGTTACTAGGTGACCTCATCTCACAACAAAGTCCCTGATACTCTGGCTCTTGTAATATTTCCACAGTGTTCCCTGAAACTTAAATGTGGGAGTGTTTTATAACTATATCCTTTGGAACTAGTCTATATAATTGCAACCTGGGTTTGCTGTGGCAGCATCTGTCTGTTGCAAGGGGGCACTTCCTTGACAAGGGGGTCACATCTATTCTCATCTGTGGGTATAAGAAGACACATTTATAGATTGTTGTCAGGGAGTATCCTGTTTAATAATTTAATAAAGTGATTGTAGATTCTCCTATGATAGATAGGAGTTCACTAGGACTGATCAGTTAACTATATTTCTAGTATCAGGTAGATTTTTTTTTCTTTCTTTGAGCACGTTCTAAGTACAGTTAGTTGCTGTTAGGATGTGTATGCCACCACTGCACCCTTAGAGTTATTGTGCTATGCTGGTCATTGGTGTGGCTCATGGGTGTCATATCTTGGTACTGTTGGTTGTGTTTTTGTTTGTTTGCTTGTTTGTTTTTTTATGTTTGCATGGTGCTTTCTGGTACCATGAAAGCTAGCCCTCAGGGACCTCTGAACCCTGTTTCTGAAATTCGTGGTTTCTTCAGCAATAAGAGCTTATATTTCACCCCTAGAGGGTATCCAGGAGCAGCAGCAACAGGCTGGGTGTTTGGGCAGTCTGTTAGATAGCCCTGGCAAACAACTCAAAAGAGGGCTTCTCATGTCTGATATTTGGGATTCTTTTAAAGGTGGTCTTTGGCTCTTGGAGGGAACACCATCAACCCATTTGATAAAAGTTTATTTTAAAACAACATATGTAGAAGGAAAAGGGTTCATCCAACTTTGATGTGAGGGTTTATGCTTGGTCTTATTGCATGATTGGTTGATATTTCTGGGAGGTCTGCTTTTTTTTCTGAAAAGAAACAGAGGAGCACTGTGTCAGGGGAAGAAGAGGAAGAAAGGAGGGATGGGAAAATGTACCCAGATGTATTGTTTAAGAGATTAATTTAAAAACTAAAGTGTATTTATACACTGAGTTACATGCATTACAGGATTTTGCTTTGCTTGTTTGTTTTGGTACATAAGTAAGTAATATGATTTCTTTTCGCTGTTCCAGCCATCTAAATTGCCATTTTACTTCCCTTCTACTCTGTATATATCTCCCTCCCCCTATGTAAGGAATGTTTTCCTCCTTCCTCCTATGAGATTGAGTGTATATTTCTATTCTGCTATACTTCCCCCTACCCTCTGTATTAACCTACCTTCCCCATCCTCACACAGACTCAATTTTACCATATCTCCCATCATATTACTTGTATTAGCTATTCCTTTTTCTGTTGCTCTGTAACCTCCCTGTCCTGCCAGTGATAGTCCTCTTTTACTTTTTGGTTTCCATAGTTACCACAGGACATGTATGCACATTTGATGATTTGGAGCCAGGAGCCTCCAATGAGAAAGAACATGTAATGTTTACCTTTTTTGACTTTGGGTTGCCTTACTCCGTATGATCTTTGCTCATTACCATGAAAGGTTCATGACTTCATTTGTCTTTACAGATGAATTGTATTCCATAGTGTGTGTGTGTGTGTGTGTGTGTGTGTGTGTGTGTGTGTGTGTGCACGCACCATATTTTAATTATCTATTCATCGGTTGTGAGACATGTAGGCTGCTCCCATTTCTTAGCTATCATGAACCAAGCAACATTGAGCATGGCTGCACAAAGGTGTGTGGAGTATATATACTGTCAAGTCCTTTGGGTTATGATGAGGCAGCTGATTTATTTTAAATGCAAACACAACATGAAAATGCAGTGATAATTTCAAGACTAGAAAAACATCCTTTAGAAAACTGTCAGTCCAGGCACCATTTTCACTTGCTGTTGGAAGGACCAATAAAATGCAAGGAAAGCACATTTAAAAATAAGGAGAAACCACATGAAATAATGACTTAAGTTCAAAAGGACATGTTTTGAAATAATATGGCAAAAGAGGCAAGAGACAGTGAAAGAAAGGTGTGTTTCAAGAAAAAATTAAAAATCAATAATATCATTCAAATACACACATGGAGAACTGAGGAGAAAAATTGCTGCTGAAAAGCATGAAGCCAAGATGTTTACAAATAATTGCTGATATTGGTCAGCATGCAGTAAAAATTGATGGTACAGTAAATATTATTAGACACTGAGAGCTGTACGGGAGAGAGAACAAAACTTACAAATCAACACACCTTCAGGATTTTTAAAGAAGACATGATGGCAAACAGTAAGGACTATTATTTACAACTTGTTAAAATAAAACTCTTCTGTGTACAGACCTTCTCCAGGACCAGAAAATACACATATAACTTATTAAGAATTACTGAAAACATTAATGCTTGTACACAAATATTTATGACTTTCACAGCCTTAGTCAGAGGCTTCTTACTGCTGTGGCAGTGGTGAATGCAGAGTCAGAACTGTACAAAGTGTTTTAGAAACTGAGGCCTCAGACACAGGTGGAACATCTTCATTGACCTATATTCATCCCCAAGGTCCAGAAATTGTTGAAGAAGAGAAAATAGAAACAATGTAAATGCTGGCTATTGTACTTAGGAACTTATAGCTGCTGAGGTTTCTTGCCCAAGGTCTGGAAATCAAAGAGCCAATTAACCTTCCACTGGCTGTTGATGGATGCTTAGGAAGGGATTACTAGTTTTCTTTTGAAGTGTGGACACTGGTAGATTTCCCCATGCTTCAGTAAATGACCCAACATTTGTACACATATGAGCAGTTCTAATTAGACTCAGTGGGTTATATTAAAAGAAAAAAAAGTCAAGATTTTGAAAAGAACATGTACTGGGAGTGGCATTAGGAATTTATAAGCAGAGAGTGTAGGCAGAGAGGACTGAGATACATTACATATACCTGAATAAATAATATATGCATACAATATATATTGTGTATACACATATACTATGTTGCATATATATTTGTATGCATATACTATTATATATTGTATATATACTTTATATATACTATATTATACATGTATTGTATATACATTATATTGCATATATTGTATGCATTCTATATATATCGCATATATACAAAATGCACACAAAGAATAAATAACACTATTTAAAATTTTCAAATAATTAATATTAGTTGAAAATAAGTCTGCTTAATGTTAAATGATAAGTAGATGTATATTCAATCGTTAATAAGATTGATTTTCTTTTCAAAGAGGGGACATTGCTTTCAGAAATATCAATATGGTATTCAACATCATAGCTAATAATTCATTCATAAATTTCTTGAGGTTATAAAGAGATGATTAACATATATTCATATTCATCTAATTACATCCTAGAGTTTATTTTTGATGATTTCATCTGCTTACAGTTTTTATTATTATTGTTTTTGTGAGACACACCCTCTCACCAGCTTGGCATTTACCAAGGAAGTTAGACTGTCCAGGACCCCTGTTTCTGCTTCCTAGTTCTGAGATGAGAAGCATACACCGCTATGCCCAATTTTTTATATAGGTGTTGGAGATTAATGGTCAAATTCAAACCCCACTGCTCACAAAGCAAACACTTCTTACTGACATATCTACCTAGTCCAAACACTGATTTGATTTGCATCAAGACCAAGAGGACTCCTTATGACTGTAACAGAATGAATTTATAAGGACTGAGAGGAAATGAATGGATATCAAGCCACAGCAAATACATTGCCCTCTCTCTGGGGACATCACAGATGTGGACAATATGCTCTGATTCTTCTGCCACCTGCATCTCCTCTTCAGTTTGGGTCGATGCTTCTTCAGTCATGGGATGAGCATCTGCAGGTCTCTATTACATCAACTCTACTTTGGGAAGAGGAAAAGATGTGGTTTGTTAAGCACACTCATCAGTGTTTCTTCACTTCCTCTGGGCAATGGGGAAAGTGTAATCAGAGGACAGTTTGTTTGGTTTCCATATATATTTGCTCCTTCACACACTAAGTTCTAGTTTATCCTCATTTCAGTGGTTAATTTAGAGTTATCATTCTCCTTTTCATTTGGTCTCAGAGATCCTGAAAATAATCATGAAAGAAAGTTTTTCTAGATCAGAAAGGTCAAACGTAATTTTTTCTCCATTGCTAATTTCATACCACGAGGCCTTCAATCAACTGTGGGAAAATGTGTGGAGTTAGAAAAGTGGGAAGTTTGCTTTGAATTCCCTACTTCTTCTACCTCTACCTTAGCTGCTTCCCACTAGGTAGGCATATTGAACAATGTGAAAAACTTTGAGGCTACGTTCCATCGTCTCTGCTTAAGGCTCAGAAAGGTAGTGCTTTTGCATTTCCCTTTCCCTTTAAAGAACCACATTTTGTTCTATAAAGAGAACTTCAGTGGCTAGCTTTTCATATCCAGACTTTTCATTTGAGAGCAAGATTAACAGTTGCTTTCACTTTGTTCTGATTTTGATAACCAAGTTTAAGGATTGGAATGTGTAAGGAATGAAAAGATATCACACTGGGAAACATCAGCTCATGATGTTTCTGTTTGTCTTTCACACATAAATCAGGAAATTACTAAAAGCTAATTGTGCGCTTAGAAATAACTATTCATTACTAAGAGAAAGTGGTTTAAAGGTCATTCAATTGTAGTCTTTCTTAAAGTCTATTTTACTGGAACACAGCCAAGTCTATTTATATTGTGTCTAAGGCTCTTCTGAACTGCAATGACAGAATTGAGTAGTAATTAGGGAAATAACAGAGAAACAGCAAAATAGGCAAGA
Source organism: Micromys minutus (assembly GCF_963924665.1). Taxonomy (NCBI): domain Eukaryota; kingdom Metazoa; phylum Chordata; class Mammalia; order Rodentia; family Muridae; genus Micromys; species Micromys minutus. The sequence goes on from NC_137953.1 coordinate 5,847,255, forward strand.
CTAGTACTAATATTTCTAACTCTTTAGCATTCAACTCCTAGATTCATTTCATTGGTCATAATTCATTCAAGCATTTATTACCATATTCTGTTGTTTTAATATTTATTATAAACTTTACAGAATATATAAACCTCTTAAGAGTCATGTCTCTGGGCATGGCTTTGAAGATTATCTAGATCAGTCTGAGGCAAGGAGCTCAGTATAGCACCACTTTATGGGGTTAGGCCTGGTACCCAGTAAAGAGGAGAATATAGGTTCATGTTAAGGAAATTCATGACAGTGGTGAAGTAGGCAGGGAAACAGGCTGGAGGAGTGGAAGAGAAGGGAGGAGAAGGTAATTCCAGAGGCAAGATAAAAGCTGACATGTATGTTTCTCTGGGCCCATCTCTAGCTTGATGAAGTTGTCATGATTATTTCTAAGGGGTTCTATGGCTCTAATTTATCTCATAGAAGCACAATTTATGTCTTTGGCCATTGGTTGTAAGCTTATCGTGTAGAGGTTTTATGGAATGAGAATTTAACATATAAACCTGTTTGATAAGTTAATGAATGTGGAGTCATGTTTGTACTAAGCAGTGGAGGAAAGGAACATGCTGGGACCGTTGTATCTACTTGGGACAGACACAGCAGGGGAGGTGGAGTGAACTATGCCTGAGTTAATAGAGGCGACTAGAACTCCAAGATATCCACAGTACCAGATGGCCCTGAGGGAGCGGGAACTAGCATGTGCTAAAAGGTTTCCACTTTTTAACATTTACTGAAACAGAAAGCAAGATGGATGTCTCAGTTTCCTTTTTATTTTTCTGATAAAGCACAGTGACAAAACTTATGGGAGAAAGGAATTATAGTTCACAATTCCAGATTACAGTCCACAATGAGGGAAAGTTGAGGCAGAACATTGAAGCAACTAGTCCCATCCATGGTCAAAGAGTAGAGAGACGAGGCAGGCATTCATGCTTACTGCTTAGCTCATCTTCTCTAGTCTTAAGCAGGTTAGAGTCCTGCCCATGAAAGACCATGCCACATACATTTATGGTATCTCTTCCCTCACAATTAATTTAACTAAGACAACTCTTTCCAAACTTGCCTACTGGTCAATCCCACCCAGAAAATTTTTCATTGAGACTCTTTCTGCAGGTGATTCTAAATTATGTCAAGTTGAAAAAAAAAAGATCATCAGACTGTGCACACTTTGGCAGTCTAGATAATGCTTTTTAGTCATACCCAGAGGAGTGACTCTTAAGTAAATTTTTATATTCATATTCATTGCTCTCTGTTTCCTGGCTGTCTTAAGCTGATGCCAGTAGGACTTTCTCACAGAATGGACTGTAGTATGGAACTGTGCGCCAAAATAAGCTCCTCCTCCATCAAAGCTGCTTCTGCTGGAGTGTTTTATCACAGTAATGAACAAAAACGTTTGTGTGAATAGCATCCAAAGGAATGGCCATGCGTTCACACACAGGAGTGTAAAATTCTCTTTGATTTTTGAAAGAGACATCATATATACATATATACATCATATATACATATATTCTAGGGGCATGTTTTCCTGCAGCCCTGGGGAACCCTGTCCATCAAAGTTTTTGAGACCCAAATCAACTGGGATGTGCCTTATCTGGAGGCTGGGAGGCAGAATCTGTTTTTCTGTTTCCACATTTTAGAGGCCACCTGCATTCTCAATACTAGCTGCAGCTGGGTAGTTTGGTTTCATGTTTTTGTATTGATTTTCTGTCTTTTGCCTCCTTCCACTTGTGAGGACTCTTCTAGTTACATAAGCACGTCTTAGGACAATCCTTTCAACTCCTCATCAATTGCCTCAGAACAACATTTCACTTGTAACCTCAGGTCATGTGTTCTTGATTGGTGAGCTCACAGAACCTAAAGTCATTTGAGAGAAGAAACCTCCCCTAAGGACTTGTCAAGATCAGATTGGCCTATGGGCATGCCTATCAGAGACTTCCTTGATTATTACTTAATGAAGAACGGCCCAGTTCACTTTTGGTGGGACTGTCCCTGAGCAAATGGCCCTGGGTTTATAAGCTAGCTAAGCAGGAAAAAGTGAGTGAACAGAGAGAGAGAGAGAGAGAGAGAGAGAGAGAGAGAGAGAGAGAGAGAGAGAGAGAGAGAGACAGAGAGAGAGAGAGACAGAGAGACAGAGAGAGACAGAGAGAGACAAAGAGAAACTAAACAAATAAACTATCCAAAAGCATCCCCCATGCTTTCTGCTGAATTGTTAAATTCTCTTGGCTGTGTGTAAGTTTCCAGGTTGGAGGTAATGCCTCATGGAATTATATGCACTTCTGCTTTCAGGCTTCTGCCTTGAGTTCTTAACCTGACTTCTCTTAATAATTAACTGTGACCTGGAAGTAGAAGGTGACACCAGCACTTTCCTTCCCTAACTTCCTTTTGGCTGGAAGGTTTTATCACAGTAACAAAAAAGAAAAAGAGGATGCCACACAATATAAAATATGCATGGGTTTAGGGGGTTAGAATGTGAACCTTGTGAGAAGGGAATTCTGTTATCTATCACAGTATATATCAAAGAGCATCACAACATTAAGAGAAACACAACATTTAATATTTCAAGTAGTATGTAGTTTCTACTATCCTGCTTTAAGCTCTAAGTGGATTGCAGAGTCTACCCAGGTTCCCTTGGATCTTCAGATGAAACACACACACACAAGCTCATATTTAACCTGCGTTATGGCTCAGTAGCTAGGCTCTTCTGAGCCTCCTTTGGCTAGTGTGCCCTTCTCTTTACTTATTCCTTGCTCAACACCTCTGAATCTTCCCTCAACTTAATTGCCCAGTTACTTCTTCTTGCTTAACACTTGTGAATCTGCCCTAGCTTAGTTATGCTTCTAATCACCTGCCTGCTACCTCAGGCTCAATCAGGAAAGTACCAGTGTCTACACTATCCAAGATCTCACATGGCTGGTGGCTTTATTGTCCTTTGAATCATGGTTATACCTTTTCCTCCTTCTGCATTTCCTAGCCTGCCAGAGGGACCTGGAAGTTCCACCTCTTCTGTCCATGCATTGGCCACTTATATTTTTGTTGATTAGTCAATAACCTATTGGGTAACAGGACCTTCAGCATTCACATGCTGATTCCTGATCAAAGGATCAGAACCATCCCTACATCACATTCAAATGTTTAATTTGTTGACAACATAGTTGCTTTTTATCTGAATTTGATAACCAAGATTATATGTGACTGAGGAAAGGATAAACCAATGAAACATGTACAATATAGTCAGTTTTGTGTTTTGTGTGTGTTATAAAAAATCCACTGAGAACTTATAAGAAAAAATATTACGTTAATTCTAGAATATATAGCTATGGCATGCCTTTAATTGCAGCCCGTGAGAGGCAGAGACAGGTTGATCACTGAGTTTAAGACTAGTAAAGTCTATAGAGTGAGTTTAGGATAGTCAGGGCTATATAGAGAAAGCCTGTCTCTAAAAACCAAAACCACAACCAAAACCAAACCAAACCAAAACCACAAAACTTCTAAACGATATGTTTATACGTGGTTTTCACTTTTTAAAGTTTGTATATTGCTTCAGCAATGTTTGCTGTTTGTCATTCGTATAATAGATAAAAATCTAAATGAAAACACTGGCAAATCAGAGATCAAGCAGAAAGGTGAAGAATACGTCACTCTGCACCTGAATTTTCATATTTGTTTCTTTATCCTGGTTCCTTGGCAGAATGAGACACCTCTTGTTCTGGGTGAGGTTCCCTATTGCTTGATGCAAGTGCATCCCGGGGGAGCTTGTCTTCGTCCCCTGAAGCATGGAAAATGCAGTAATAATGTCCTTATACAGAGCTGCCCCATTCTGCAGAGAAAGGCAGTCTTTCATCTGTACAGAAATCTAGCATTTACGTAGTTTTTTGCATACTCAACACTTTCCAAGTTCCAGCTGATTTATGGCTTTTGAATTGAATGTGCATGTCCACACGAACCTCTACACCATCTCAATGCCTGTTATGCTTGTTCAAAAACTAATTTTCTCACTTTTCAAAAATTTTATTCTGTGTGTATAAGTCTTCACATGCATGTATATCTCTGCAACACATGGGGGCTAGACGAGGCTAGAAGGCAACAGCGGTCCTGGAACACTAGTTTCAGATCGTTGTGAGTCGCCATGTAGGTGCTAGAAAATTGAGCTAGGTTCCTCTTCAAGAGCAGTAAGTGATCTCAACGTCTCAGTTCTCAGTAATTTTTTCACCTCCCAACAATATACTTTTAAAATGGTTTTAATTAGAGTTCAGTATAGGCCTCAGTGAATTTACAATTAAAAGAAATTAAAGTAGATTAAACGTTAAGAAGCATAATATTTTTAATTCCTTGGAGTTGAATTCTTTTGTCTCTCAGCTACAGAGCTGGTTGAGAGACTAGAGTCAATTTCTCATCTTGGTTAGAGGACGGAACTGTGGATTTGGGAAGAGTTGGCGATGAATATGATAAAAAATCACATTGCATGAAACTCTTGAAGAACTAATAGAAGTAACAAACATCCCTTCCACAAAGTAACTTTGCTTGATTACTTCTGAGTGGTTTGGTTAGCTTTGCAAGTAACATTCAAGGGAAAGAAAGTTGCGTTTTAAAATATACTTAAAATATATTTTGACTGTATATATATATACATGTATATATGTATATATGTATCTTTGTATATACATGGGTGTGCCTGTGTGTGTAGAGGTCAGAGTTTCGGTGTCTTCCCCAGTCACTCTCTACTCTCTGAGACAGCATTTCTCACTGAGCCCAGAGTTTACCAATTCATTTAGTTCAGAGGGCCAGTGAGTTCCAGGCATCCTGTTGTCTCTGCTTCCCAAGGGCTTGGATTGCATATACTCACACACACACACACACACACACACACACACACACACACACACACACAAACACACAGACACATGCATGCACACACACACATACATGCACACATATACATAGACACACACACATACAAACATACACACACATACACACACACATACACACACATACACACACACATACACAAACACACACATACACACATACTCACACATACACACACATACACACACACATATACACACACATAAACACACACACACATGCTCAGCTTATTGTGTTCTGAAGATGTGAACTGACGTCTACAGGCTTGCATGGTACGGCAGTCACTTTCCTGACTGAGCCATTCCGCAGCCCATGTCTTCTTTCATCAAAGAAAACTCATCAACGGCCAACTTTTCTCAAGCTCCTACGTAGGTGCAGTCACTTGACTCCTGACCTCAAAGATCTTCTTTGAAGAGAGAAAGGTCAGTGCTGACTTAGAAAGAACAGACAAACGGACAGCCTGCCACTCTACCAGCCTCCACGCTAACAGCTTTAGCTTTCACAAAAACCAATCAAGAATGCAATGTTCTGTAAAGGCCCCGTGGCTGCAGAGAGAAAAACTCTGAGCTCCAAGGGCCTGGCAAGGATAAAGGCAAGCTGACTTGATGGTCAGTGAGTTCTTATGGCAACATAGAAGCCAGAGAAAATATCACACGTTATCTGGGAGCTGCACTAGAAATTTGGCAACATCGGGAAGATAGCAAGTTTCTCAGGACCATTCTATTTTATTTAACACTCTTATGTCGGCGAAAAAATGTTGTATCTCAGATATGAAGACCAACAACCGTGAGGACCCCCATAAGGGAAAAGAGAAAGCTGAAAGAGAGGATGAATTTCTACCCAAATTAACTTTGGTGAAAACCAAAGCCCTTTGCTTCCTAAAATTTTATGACAGTGATATATCTTTTTAATTATTTTATGTTTGCATGCACATGGGCATGTATGTGCATAAGTGCAGGTATGCATGCTTTAAAGTGTGTGTGTGTGTGTATGTGTGTATGTGTGTGTGTGTATGTGTGTGTGTATGTATGTGTGTGTATGTGTATATGTGTGTGTGTATGTGTGTGTGTGTGTGTGTGTGTATGTGTGTGTGTATGTGTGTGTGTATGTGTGTGTATGTGTGTATGTGTGTGTGTTTTGTAGGCTGGAGGTTGGTGTTACTGTCTTTCTTGGCTGTTCTCCCCCTGTTTCACTGTGGCAGGGTCTGTCAACTGAACCCAGAGCTCGCCAATATGACTAGTCTACCTTATGAGAGTCCTTGTGTCTGTTCCACACAGTGGGAACAAGTGAGCATCATGCTCATCCCTAGTTCTTATGCTGAAGCAGAGAGCACTAGTGATGTTGAAACCGGAGTCATGCTTTCCCCCTTCCTTCTTTTGCAATGAATTGGTAATAAGAATATTGAGCAATTGATGCATGAATAATATAAAAACCCAGGTACCATGTATGCGATGGCTGCTACTGGTCACCTTTGGTCCCAGCTCCGTGTAATTGGATAAAGACAGCCAGCTTCAAAGGACTCCCAGGAGGTTGGACTCACTTTCCCTGAGAACTTGTTTCTGTGACTTTACTTTAGGGTTGACATGCTGGTGTTTCCCAGTAGAGGACAGTAAATGCCCCTTCATTAGACTCTTCTACAGGACTGTAATTGTGAACAGAGGTCACTCACCTCTTAATTAATTCCTTAATGCAGGTGTATAAGCAAGTCCTGTAGCCTAGACCACAAGGAAGCATGGAAGGGAAATGACAGTCGTAAGGCAGTGAAGGGCATTCTGCCATCCCTTTTCTCCACGCAGAAGATTCTATTGTAAGTTCTCCCATGATTCTCTCCCTCTTTGTCCTGGCATTTAAAAATGTATTGTTTTTATTTCAGGCTGTCCCATCGATCTAATTGCTAATACAGTAGCATTCATCACCAGCTACAGAAGGAGGCAAAAGAGCAGTGTTTCTTTGAGCCGCAGACACTTCCTGCGTGGTGACATTTCACTGACATTGTTGGAAGCTCAGTGTAACTGGGTAAGGAAGGGCAGAGTTGGCAGCTAGGAAGAGCACATTGGGTTTTTGTTTGTTTGTTTGTTTGTTTTGTTTTGTTTTGTTAAGTCACTATCATTCGACCTCCAAACTGATTATAAAAAAAAAAAAAAAAAAAAAAAAAAAAAAACTCTTCACTTGTTTCAAGCCTTTTCTAAAAGTAGACACATTCTCCTTTTATTTGGCCTCGAAACTTGGAGGAAGATGAAGAGTGTGTATAATGCACAGTTAGAGCAGAGATGGCGTGATATGCCAAGTAAGTCCCACGAAAGAGCCACACTGATGGCATTTATGTTAAGGCTTATTACTGGTATGCAAATTCCCAGCCTATAATTGTTTGCAAAATCAGGCCCAGCGGCATTCCCACAGAGGAAGCAATTATAAAATGGTTAATTAAAAGTAATTATAAAATGCTAAATGACTTCTGATACATCCTCATACATTGTTCCATTATAACTTCATCTCTGAGATTCTGGAATGGCTGCCTCCCAAGAACACAGCACCCTTCAGGGAGACGTAGCTCATCATCCAGTAATGACTGCCCTCTCATTTCTTTGGAGCTTTGAAAACTCACTCCTGCCTGTTCCAGGTCGACAGCTTGGGATCTCCCCCTGTGCTGTGGTCAGGGTTGAATTATTGCAGGGGATTTCTATGGTGAGAGTGGTCCCTGTGTTCTTCATGGGCACATGAGAAAGAAGAATGAATTTCAGTTTTGATGCAATCTGATGTCTGGCTTCCTGGAATCCCACTCAGTTTGCAAGTCTATGTGGGAATAGCAGACAGGGAGCAGGCTCTCCGGCCCCTATTTGCCATGGCTGTTGGAAACAAAAACCTTAGAGAGAATACAGCCAAATGCAGAGAGGTATCACGGGGCAGAAATTTGAGGACACAGTTGTTTCTCTCACAGCAGTAATGCTTAGTTCCTATAAAATTTTATTTGGTAAGTTAGATGCAATGTTTCAGTGCATGTTTACAGATGTATGTGCATGAATGCTTGTGCATGCTTGTGGAAACTGGAGGATACCTCAGGTCCAAACATAGGAACAATACAATACCCACTGCCTTTTAAACAGAATCTCTCACTGGCTTGGACTCATTATTTAGGCTTGGCTGACTGTCCAGCGAGCTCCAGGGCTTCTCTGGTCTCTGCCTCCCCAGCAGCACTGAAGTTCTCTGTTCTGGGGATTGAACTGGAGTCCTAGGCTTGCAAGTTTTTGTTTGTATTTTAACTGCCTGAACTCTCTCCATAGCCCCTGAGTTGCAATTTTAAGAGGTAAAACATATTTTAACTGCTGAAAGGAATGGACTATAGCTGAGTTATTATTTTTAAAATATTAACGGTTCATACTTTAGAATATTATCAAAGCCAACATTGAAAAGCAGAGCCCATGAGTTTCTGTGCACGTGAGTACTGTCAGGCTTGTGACCCACATTCTGCCGCTGTGTATGACATTTCATATCTCTGATACAAAATCTAGGATGCCTAGCAATTTATAAATTTGGACATAAGCAGTGGACAGCTTCTTGATAGGAGTAGATCCCATGGGTTTTCTCACACTAAGCAAGTTATTCACTATGTCTAAGATTCAAAGACAAATTCCCATTTTATTTCTTAGTTGTGGCAAACAGTCTGGTTGTTGTACCAATGATATTTTATCTCCCACTTGGAGACTAGATATTGCCAGTGTGAGGACAGAGCATGTTTGTTTTTAAAAACTAACCAAGCTGGCTCCATTTCCTCTCGTGAATTTTATGGGCATCCCAGCTTTGCATGTCTACCTTTGCCAGATCCTGGGGGCTTTGACTCCTCTGTTGTCTACATGTCTTAGATTTTCCTCTTTCTTGTTTGTAGTACTGCAGAGAAGCTGAGTTCCCTACTCAGCAGTGGTGGATGTGTCACCCCCTGTGTCGTGAGGTTATTGTTTCTGTACTCTCCAAATTAAGTAGCTGCCAATGCTATCCTGAGTTCTGTGGGGTTCCTACCCCTACTGTGTCATTTCTGAGGATCTCAGCCTCTTGGCCCTCATGGTGAGCTCCTCTTACTTCTCAATTTCTTTTTGTTGGCTTGTCTTCTTTATATTATACCGACGGTTTCATGCATTCATGGAATGAATTTTAGTCTTTTTTGGCTCCCACTGCCCTCTCTCCTCCCCTTCCCTCTCCCACTCTTGATATATCCTTTTTAACAAATGCCACCCCACCCCCCTACCCTGCGTCTTCTCTTTGTGTGTGACCTATTACATTTGATTAGTCTTTTATTTCCCCTGTGCATGGGGAGGAAGTTTCTTACCTGAGCATAGATAACTTAATGATGGCTATATCACTGACAAAAATGGCCTCCTGAAGCAGGAAATTTCCAGTAGTTCCCTGGGGAGTGATGGGTGTCAAGCCTCACAATGGTGAAATGGCAAAGAGTCTAGTCTTCTGCAGGTCTTATACAGACAGCCATGACTAGAGTGGGCTAGTGAGGGAAAAAAACAGCAGAAATAAGGGTATTTGCAGTAAACCTGGTTCTGACACCATCAGGTATTATTCTTTTTAAACCCCATTTGAAATCCTTCTCTACCTCTTTGCCAATGGAGACAATTCTCCCATTACACCTGTGCATCTGTCACTGAAGCAAATCCCTAAGCTTTAAATATATATAGGCACTCCTCCAAACATAATAAATGTTCAAACACTTGGTATGGATTTGTTAAAAATTTGGTCTACTTGCTTAATTTGTTGCATGCATGTGCAAGGGTGCATCTGCGTGCGCGCGCGCGCGCGCACACACACACACACACACACACACACACACACACACAAACATACTTTGTATGTTCATTAAAAGGTTCATCACTTATGGGTCATCTTCCCATTTCTCCATTATTAGCAATACAAGGTACGGTCTCATGAACGAAGCAATCGGCTTTCTTCATTGTGGGTAAGAAAAGATTCTCCAATTTAACTTTTCTGGGAAAATGGAGCCAGATAGGAAGATGGCTTCTCTTTTCACTTAGAGTGGTTTGCTTCTGATTTTGTGTGTTTTCTTAGTACTTTTGACCATTCTAGGCTGTTGCTTAGAAATAATACTCTGTTCACTGAGAAAGTTCTTGACAGCCATGACATTGAATTGAACCAGTGAGCTTTCTGAAAGCCAGTAAAACAACTGACCTGCCCTTCATCATTTTTGATCAATTATTGCATTTAGGAATATCAATATATTTCCTGACATCAACTCTTCTTTATTTCTCTGGAAAATTATTAGTGTTAACACTATTCTTTCACTGATGTTCTTTAGTACTCTAATACCCCACTAGGGGCCATCGGATAAAGCCAAGCTTCTTATAGTACACTAGGAAATGATCCATGTTCCCTAATCAAAGGTTCAATAACCATATATGTAAGGAACCTTTTCCTAAGGAAGGTACATACAGACCATTGTTATAGGAAGGCCTCAGAGAATCACAACGTTCAGAAATGAATGTTCAGGTTTTGAATGATTGCCTCACATGGGAAGGGAAGTAATAATAAGAAGTTGATGTGTTTTTTCTTTTTTTAAAATTTTTGCAATTGTGAGTATGTAGACCAAGTAAATTTTATAACTTTTATAAATACTTAGAAAAATACTTTAATACATCTTAGACAAACACACAGACACACACAGAAAAAGAGAGAAAGAGACAGAGACAGGGAGAAAGAGACAGAGAGACATGGAGAAAAGGAGGAAGGGAGGGAGAGAGAGGGGGGAGGGGGAGGGAGAGGAAGAGGGAGAGGGAGAGGACAGGATGTATTCAGAACTTAGAAGTTATTCTTTATCAGCAGCTGGAGAGATGACTCAGCAGTTAAAAGCTTTGTTATTCTTCCTGGGGACCTGGGTTTAGTTCCTATTACCCAAGTATGGCAGCTTACAACTACCTGTAATTCCAGCTCTTATGGGTCCAATGTCTTCTTCTGACCTCCATAAATATCTTCACACATGTCATATGTGTGCATAAGACATCCACCCACCCTCCACACAAAATAAATCTTGAGATAAACATGAATTCTCTACTTTCCTTAATATATTCAAGACTTAATGAAACTTACTTGTTTTCTTGAGGATCTCACACTGAAGGAAATACTTCCATTTTACTAAAGCACTCGTGTAGAACTACATAGAATTATCCCCATATAGAATTATTTTGTAGCTTTTAACAAATTTTATGAGATATCTGGAGTCAGCACTGTTATTTTCGCTAATGGCTACTTCTTTATACTTTACTTACTGCCGCTCTAAAGCACCTTTAGCAAAAGATTTTACTCCTTAACACATAAAGTAGATGCCAATAATGGGCACTTCCTCTCCATATCTGCCACACCCCTCTTTAGAGCATTTAGATATTTTCAAATCTCTTCATCATTGAAATAAATCTCATATATCCCTAAGGCATATGTCCTAAGGATACATTCAGTCCTCTACCTGTCAGAGTTGGGGTGAATTATCCTTCTCTCGGGGATGCTTATGATTTAACAAGTTATTTGTAATAAGCAGAACAGAAGAGATTTGCTTCCAAGACTAGTTTTTGAAGTTTGTTCTTTATCTTGAGTTCACAAATCTTCCATATGCACACACTCTTTCTCTTGACTTCTTTGCCTAGGCGGGAGCCTGACAAGAGCATCTTGGAGATGGGTCCTGTGATAAGGAACAGAATCCGCCTCTGTCCTTTCCCAGAATAGATTTGGGAACCGAGTCTCCAACTCCAATAAAGTTTCTATGAACAGCATCATCAGCGCATAGCTTGTCTAGGACCCCAGACAGCTGAGGCTGAAGCACTCAGTTAAATATCTCCCTTGATCCCAAGGCTCAAAAGTGACAGTGATGGTAATTGAATTCCACATTTCACTGTGGTGATTTGAGTGAAAAGATCTTCAAAATCTCAGATTTTTTAATATGTGGTCACCATTTGGTGACACTGTTCAGGATGGCTATGGTTCCTTCAGTAGGTATGGCCGTGCTGGAAGAAGCACATCTCTAAAGGTAGGTTTTGAGGGTTTATGTCTGAATCCTGCTTCTTGTTCTCCCTCTCTGCTCCATGTTTACCACTGAAGATGAGCCATCTTGGCTGACTTATCTAGCTGCCTGCTGCCATGTCTCTCCACCAGCATGTGTTCTCCCTCTGCAACTCCCCAAACAAACGTTTCCTTTTATAAATTGTCTTGGTCATAGTCTTACCATAGCAAAAGACAGATAACTGACACCCAAATTGCCAAATTGGAAGAAGCATTTTAGCTGTATATTTTAATTTAGGTAATGTTCTTTCTGTGTGAGTGATGTGTACGTTTCTTTGGTTTATGTGCATGTGTGCACATGTGAACTTGTATCCACAAACACACATCTAGAGTGCAGAGGAGAAGTACATATTCCAGTGTAGAATATCTTTTACTGTTATAAAATTGATATTCTTAATAGGGCAGTGCCAGAGACAATGAAGGAAATTCATCTGCAATATGATAATGTCAGAATTTTCCTGCATTTTTAGGGTGCTGGGATTTTCTCGCCCTGTTGAACTTGAGTCTTTAACTATTCTCTACGTTTCTATGTCCAAATGAGCCAAGGGATGGTCTACTAGTACAGGACGATGAAGCTTCATATCTAAGTATAGATCCAGTGATGGATTCAGAGGAGGAGAAAGAAGAATGTCTGTAAGTTCAGTGCAGAGAGTCACAGAAGGAGCACTCTGATGGCGCCACACCTTTGCCTCGTGATAGGATTTAAAAATGGTTCTTAGCACACCGGCAGTCAGCTGCTCTTCTCATGTGTCCTCTGATACTCCTTCTGTCTGTTTTATTTTTACTTTGTGATATAATAAATACACATGTCTCCCTTGTCCTGTGGACGACAAGATGAGTGCTGTAGGACTCCTTCCTTACAGTGCTGCCTCTGACAGGCTCACACTCATGAAAAATGAAGCTGCTCACACTTACTCTCCTTTAGATATTTGTATTGAGATGTTGGTTCCTATATCACCTCTACTTGTGTGTGTGTGTGTGTGTGTGTGTGTGTGTGTGTATGTGTGTGTATGTATGTGTGTATGTGTGTGTTTATGTATATGTGCATGTATATGTGCATGTATGTGTGTATGCATGCTTAGGTGTATATGTATGTGTATATGTGTATTGTGTAGGTGTGTATGTGTATTTGTATGTGTGTATGTGTGTGTTTATATATGTGTGTATGCATGTGTCTGTGTGTATGTATGTGTCTGTGTGTGTATGTGTCTGTGTGTATGTATGTATGCATATGTGTCTCAGTGTGTGTCTCTTTGTGTGTATGTATGTGTGTTTGTGTGTGTTTGTATATGTGTGTTTGTGTGTATATATGTGTATGTGTGTATGTATATTTGTGCATGTATGTGTATGTGTGTATGTATATGTGTATGTGTGTATGTGTATATATGTGTATGTATGTGTGTGTGTTTATTTTCATTTTAAGTAACTTTTAATAGTCATTCATGAATGCCTGAGACAGTCCATAAGATTAGAAATTTAAGAATAGATTTAAGAAGTACTAAGGTACATATTGTGGGCAAACTTTCTCAATATTAAATGATTGAAAAAATGTTTATAAATAAGCATTATACCTACTTCTCCAATGTTAAAAATACACAAGCTTAAAATAAACTAAAATATACTCAGAATAAATTTAGAATTTTGAATGCTCAGTCATAAGTGAAGGAAGTCAAAGTAAAATGTCTGATGGTTGAATTCAAGAAAACATCAGTAAAACAAGCTCAGTATAGTGACCTAGCAGAAATATTGAAATATCAAAGAGATACTAATATCTTCACATGTCCAGCATCTGGCTCTTTGCAAAGATACAAAACAGATAAATCATCCATCAGATTTGTTAAAGAGAAAGGAAAAGGAGGAAAAGAAGCATTGGGGAGAGCACAATGAAGGGAGGAAATAAAGTGGAAAAAGTTAGGCAGGAAGGAAGGAAGGAAGGAAGGAAGGAACTAATGAACAGGAAGGAAGAGGCCCCACATTAAGAAAGTCTCTGGGGTAGAGTAATATTCATAAGGTTCTGTTATCTTACCTGAATAGGATGGGAATGGACAGGATTCTGATTTTCAGGAGGAAACTTAGCAACTCCAGATACTGATGTTGAGAAAGAAGCTGGGCAGTGACTGGATAGAACTCAAAGGTACATGTGGGCATAGCTACAAGCCAGTTGAAAGAAACCTTTTAAGTACTAGTACTCCTTTGGTTATGGTTTCCACTAATTTCCTCTTCTACTAGGATAAGTACAGTGACAGGAGCAAATTAAGGGAGACAGGCCTGTGTAGGCTGATGGTTCCAGAGGGGTAGTCCCCATTCTGGTGGGGAAGACCCAGTGGTTGAAGCAGGAAGCTGTAGCCACAACAAGCAAGTCTCAGCTTAATTAACACAGTCATAATAACCCACCAGCTCAAGGCTGTCTCTCAGGGGACTTTGGATACTGCCAAGCAGACAACACCAATCACTGCAGATATTCAGCATTTTCTAGAACCTTTAGAATGAAGGAAGTTTTTCTAGTCACCTTTTTACATTAGAAAAGTCTTAGAACACAATATAAGAAACTGAGGGTCTGTTTGAAAATATGTCAAACTTAAGACATCTCTTCTAGGACGATTAGCAAATGCTTAACATGATATCTTTAGCTTAGATTTATTTTCAGAATTGAAGGATGAATCAGTCATAGGAAGTGCATGGCATTAATCATTCTAAAAGGATATACAATGAATATTTTGATAGATTGCAAGAATAGTTTTAATGCCAATTAAACTCTTTTCTGAGAAAACATAACATTAGATGAAGATGTTTTAAAGTGAAACAGAGATAGGGAAGGTGCCACCATGATTCAGTATTTCCTCTTCATTTTCAAAGGCAAATGGCTTTCACTTTCTTTCTTCCAAGGTGTGGCAACCAGGTTAGAAGGGTAGGTAGCAATGATTCTTCACATGGGTCGTGACCTGTGTTTTTTTTTTTTGTTGTTTGTTTGTTTGTTTTGTTTGTTTTTTAGATGACCAATATTGGGTTAGAGAGGTGGTTAGGGAAAGTTTTTGCCTTTGTGGAAGATATGAGCTTGGCTTCCCAGCATTCTCATGCATTGAGTAGTTCAAAATCATCATTAGCAACTATAACTCCAGAGAAACTGTTTGCCCTCTGTCCTCCACAAGTAAACATACATGCAGACACACACACACACACACACACACACACACACACACACACACAGTTATTTTAAAAGTAAATGGGAAGGAATACTGAATTTTAAGCTTCAAATGATATCAAAACTAGTAACAGGTAATTTCTATGTGATTTACCAGTGAAAAGTTCCAGGATACACAATTGTTTTTGTGACTGAGTAAATTTAGGTCTAATTATTTTCTTCCTGAATTACAACAAAAATCCGCATATCTCACCCCCAAGTAAAACCATCCAAGGGATTAGTGAGGTTTTTATTTTAGTTGGTGGTTTTGTACCTCATTTCAACAGTCTTAAAGGCTTTATAGCAGCTGTTTCTATTCCTTGGCCAAGGCCTGCATATGTCCCAGGAAAGTATGAATGTCACCCAACACAAAACAATGAAGTGACTTAAAACTTTCTGAGAAATTTTTGTATGATTTTTGTAACTTGACTGAACCAATCTTGTAGCTTTGTAGATGGCGATGCCAGATCACAGTGTCAAAAATCTAGGCTTTGCTGTGAGTCGCTGGGTTACCAATATATGCTATTGCAAATATATGATACTTGTTATGAGAGAAGAATAGAAAATGGATTCAGTCACCCAAACCACAAAATTCTTTTCACTTCCCAAATTCATCTACTCTATTCCTTAGAAAGTTCCTGAGTGTTGTTCTGAAAAGCCATTCAGTTATAATTCTGTACACTGTAGAGCAGATATAAATGTTTCAGGTAGCACAGTCCCTGAATGAGATGCCGTGATGGATAATCTTGCTTGGTAACTTGCCCCATGTGGGAAGCTTCTACAGGCCATCTGATCAGCCTGTGGAGATGTCTGTGGGGTCATTTTCTTGATGGTGAATTGATAATTGTGAGGGCTTTGCTCACTGGACAGGCCATCCATAGGTGGGTGGGTCTGGGCTGTTTTACAGAGACAGGTGGAGATGAACTAGGGAATAAGCCAGGAAGCATCATTGCTCTATGGGTTCTGCTTCAAGTTCCAGCCATGCCTTTCCTCATTGGTGGGTTATGACTTGGAAGTACAAACTGAACTAAACCCTTTCTTCCAGTTGCTTTTGGTAATGGTATTTATCTCAGTAACAGAAAGCAAACTATAACAAATATCCAAGCAAGAAATTTTCTCAAAGTGGGCAAGTTGCCCTATACACAATCTGCATAATCCATACCATTTCATGACAATCTCCTGGAAGAAACAAAAACACCAGATGACATAGTGAATGTTGGCCGTTTGGTGCCACACAACAAAACAGCTTGTGGTTTTTGTCCTTGTTTGTTTTGTTTTGTATTGTCTCTAAGACCAGGTGGTAGAGAAGCCTGTAAAATATCTTTTATTGTAGATGATGTCACCCTTGGGCTGGTCCTGGATTCTATAAGAACAAGCCCCGTGGAACAAGCCACTAAGTAGCAATCTTGCAAAAAGTCTATATCATCTCCTGCTCTCTGAGTTCCTGTCCTTTTGAATGGCTGTCTCGACTCGCTTAATGAGGATCAGCGGTGTGGAATCAAAGCCAAACAAACTCTCCTCTCTCTGAGTTGCTTTGGTCATGGTGTTTCATCACAGCAACCGTAACCCTAACTGAGACAGGCATTGGTACACAGACTGTGTGGTATTTCTGTGGCAGACCCAACCATACTGTTCTGAGGACTACTGAGCACAGTGGAAGGACTTCTGGAATCCAGAAGATAAAAGCCATGGGGTGTTCAAACCTTGGTGAGATTGAAAGAAAAGATTGTTGACAGAAATGCAGATAATTGAGACCTGCCTTGTGAGGTTTCAGAGGTCAGTTTGAGACTCTCTCAGTGACACTATCCAGAGCTTTTGTTATTTTGGCTTAAGAATCTGTGGTTCTGGTTGGCTGGGGCTGAAGAATCAGTTGTTATAAGAAGATAACAGATCCATGGAAATAAAACCTTTGCTTTGCTGGGTCAGTCCATACTCATCAGCTAGGGCTGAAGAACCAACAGTAATTAGGAAAAGACCTGTATCTTTAACTGAAGCCATTTGGAATTGTTTCCTTAGGGTTATCATAAAAATCTGTTCTAGACGCAGCCAAGATTGTACCTTGTGCTGGCAGTTGAACTTGGCAGTGTAAGAGCCACCCAGGTGGCACTGATTTTGAAGGCTTGAAGGGATTCAGGGAGCAGCTGAGGCTTGGCACGGTGAGGCTGGGCTGGAGTTCCTGAGAAGAGTCCAGAAGAGACTGTGGGAGAAAGTGAAGTACACATTTAGTAAGAGACCCCAGCACTTTGGAGATGTCAGTACCAAGAACAGCAGCAGCCATGCAGAAGAGTCAGCAAGAGCCTAGAAAAAAAACTATGTATTCTGTAGCAGGCAGAGTGAGAGAAGAGATCTAAGGCCTTTGAGGAAGCCCAGAAGACTGTGAGTGGATACCAGACATTAGATAAGTTACTTATACCTTTGCAGTTTGTTTTTGCTTTTTAAGATTATAACTGTGCCCAGGTTCTTCCTTGTTGAAAGAAGAACGTAACTTAGTTTCAATCTGAGAGACCCTGGATTGTAAGAGACTCGATATTTAAACAGACTAAAATTTTAATTATTGATTAGTGAACAGCTGTGGAAGTGGAAACTGAATAAAGCCTTTCCTCCCTAGTTTCTTTGGTCATGTTGTTTCATCTCAGCAATAATATCCTTAAGTAGCTATTTTGGATTTTCTAGGAAATATTCAGTGTTTTAAGGATCAATTCACAGACCCACTTTATACTTTTGGAGCTCATGATATAACTTTTTTTTAATCACATTTCCCACATCACTTTCTAGCCTGGACCCTGCCTAGAGATGGACTGTTCTGTAACTAATTGCCTGTTTAATTTGGTTATCTTCATTAAACTCATTCTCATATCTGAATCCTCCATGTCCAGCTTTTTTTCTCATTCCATGTAATTAAACCTGGATCAATTGCGTGAGATGTTAGCTGTCATCAAGGGCACTTTTGTTCCTCCTTGAATGAACTCTCTCATCGCTCCTAGTTGAAAGCCCCTTGCAGGCAGGTTCCAGTCTACCTCAGCCTACTGTCTCTAGCTCCCACTTCTAAGGTAACTACATGATCCACAAGACACATGTATTTCTCTGAGGATGCCCTGCTTCTGCTTTACACCTTTTGCACATGCTATTTTTAGAAATTTTACTACATTAATATTTAGTGCATGTGTGTGTGCTAAGGCATGGGTAAGGAGGTCAAAGGGAACCCTGGAGAAGTCACATCTCCTTTTTCCCATTCCATGTGGCTCATGCTATTCTTATGGCATCATCTCTCAGTCCCCTGAGTTACATTCAGTCTGCTACAGTGATCTGTTCTCACCTTCCTCGAAATGCATCCCAATTCGAAATTATGAAAGGTTCTTTTTGCTTATCATTTCTGACTCCCGAAATTTTCTTCCTATGCTCGTAAACTCTACAGGGAATAGACTCTCGCCGGTTTTCTTCCTCTGTACTCTTAGTATCCGCCGGAGTGTCAGAGGATGAAGATGTGGGAACTTAATGAACGTTTGTTAAGTACAGATTTGGCTCCCTCAGTGCATCTGTTGCTGTGGCTGAGAGGAAGTTGGGCAGGTGCTTTTCAGGGGACCCTGTGGATACTAATTGGACTCTTTCCATAAAAAACTCTTCATGCTCACATTGTTTACCAAGGTAAGCTATAATTTAGTCATGAGAATGGAAAGACACATCACTGCCAGTGTTTCCTATGTTACCTTATTGTAACATTTTCAGTAGTTCATTCAACTGGTTTTCTTTTTTTTTTTTTTATTTTTTAACAACATTATTTTACAAAACAAAAATAAATGTACAGATTTTAAGCACTTTTTTGCATAAAATTATACGTTTTTTAAAGGTTTGATGGTGTGATAAAGATCCCACCAGTAACAATGAGCATATTGTACATGTAAAACAAGATGCAACCTGGATATAGTCAAAGTTTTCTTGGTGTAAAGACTTTTTTTTCTTTTTTCTTTTTTCTTTTCTTTTTTTTTTTTTTTTTTTTTACAATGAGCAGACAGTACATGTAATACAGGGTACAACCCGGAATTTGTCAATGTGTTCTTGGTGGGTAAGGATTGAGCATGACTAATTTTTTGTTTTGATTTGTTTTGTTTTTTTCTTGGACTTCATACAGTCTGTAAGTTGTTTCTAGGGCAGTGCGAGCCTCTGGGGTTAGCATCCCACTATCAGTGACTGCATATTATGTCTGTTCTTTTGTGACTGGGTTATCTCACTCAGGATGACATTCTCTAGATGTAGCCATTTTCTTAAGAATTTGGTTAAATCATTGTTTCTGGTGGCTGAGTAGTATTCCATTGTGTAAATGTACCACAATTTTAAAAATGGCCATCCTACCAAAAGCAATCTACAGATTCAACGCAATCCCCATCAAAATTCCAACCAAGTTCTTCATGGAATTGGAAAGATCAATGTGCAATTTCATATGAAAAACAAAAGAACTAGAATAGCGAAATCCATCCTCAACAACAAGAAAACATCTGCGGGAATCACTATCCCTGACCTCAAGCTATATTACAAGGCAATTGTGTTGAAAACTGCATGGTACTGGTACATAAATAGGCATGTGGATCAATGGAATAGAATAGAAGATCCAGAAATGAGCCCTCATGTATATGGTCACCTGATTTTTGACAAAGGAGCCGAAAACATTCAATGAAAAAAGGACAGCCTATTCAACAAATGGTGCTGGTCCAACTGGCACTCAGCATGCAAAAGAGTGAAAATAGACCCTTTCTTATCTCCTTGTACAAAGCTCAAGTGTAAGTGGATCAAAGATCTCCACATTAAACCAGATACACTGAAATTATTAGATGAGAAAGTAGGGAAAACCTTAGAACACATAGGCACAGGAGAAAATTTCCTGAACAAAACACCAATGGCTCAAGCTCTAAGGTCAAAGATTAACAAATGGGACTTAATGAGATTGCAAAGTTTCTGTAAGACTAAGGACATTGTCATGAAAACAAAACGGCAACCAACAGAATGGGAAAAGATCTTTACCAACACCACATCAGATAGAGGCCTAATATCCAAGGTATACAAGGAACTCAAAAAGCTAGACCCCAGAGAACCAAATAACCCTATTAAAAATGGGGTACAGAGCTAAACAAAACGTTCTCAGTTGAGGAACACCGAATGGCCGAGAAACATCTGAGGAAGTGCTCCACATCCTTAGCCATCAGGGAAATGCAAATCAAAACAACCCTGAGATTCCACCTCACACCAGTCAGATTGGCCAAGATCCAAAACTCAGATGACAGCAGATGCTGGCAAGGCTGTGGAGAAAGAGGAACACTTCTCCACTGTTGGTGGGGTTGCAAACTAATACAACCACTCTGGAAATCAGTTTGGCGATACCTCAGAAAATTGGGTATAGTACTACCTGAAGACCCAGCTATTCCACTTCTGGGCATATACCCCAGAGACACTTTAATACACAGCAAAGATATATGCACCACAATGTTCATAGCAGCTCTATTTATAATAGCCAGAAGCTGGAAAGAACCCAGATGTCCTTCAGAAGATGAATGGATACAAAAATTGTGGTACATATACACAATGAAATACTACTCAGCCACCAGAAACAATGACTTAACCAAATTCTTAAGAAAATGGATTCATCTAGAGAATATCATCCTGAGATAACCCAGTCACAAAAGAACAGACATAATATGCAGTCACTGACAGTGGGATGCTAACCCCAGAGGCTTGCACTCCCCCAGAAACAACTCACAGACTGTATGAAGTCCAAGAAATAAAGAAAACAAACAAAAAAAAGAAATATTTACAAAACAAGAAGACTTTGACTATTTCCATGTTGCATTTTGTTTTGCATGTACTTCACACTCATTGTAACTATTAGGTTTTCAACGCATACTGTCAAGGCCTTGAAAAAATTAAGTACTGACTAAAAAATATATTCACATAGTTTTATGTAAAAATTATTTTAATATGTGAAAAAACTGTACTGACAAAAATGTATAATTTTAAGCAAAAAAATGTTTAAAATCTGTACATTTATCTTTGTTTTGTAAAATAAAGTCGTTTAAAAAAATAAAAGCGAGCAAAGCATAAGAGGCAGGACTTGCCTGCAGGTGTTTAAAAGGACCAAAACTAAGTTCATACTATCTAGAATTAAGTTTCTGCTCTTTCACGGATTTCTCATCAAGTATTGCCAAGAGTTGGTAACTTCTCTATATGTCTACCTTTAACTTTCATCATCTAGATGAAGAACTGTACTTTATACTTCATGGGATGTTCTGAATTTTACTCTGCACACCTATACATGTGTGAGTGTGTGTGTGCGCGTGTGTGTGTGTGTGTGAGTATGTGTGTGTCTGTGTCTATGTGTGTGTTTTTGTATGTGTGTGTGCACATGCACCCATGCATGTGCGTGCTCACAAGGCCAGCAGAGTCCAGAGGTATCATATATCCTGGAACTGAAATTATAGGCAGTTGTGAGCTGCCCGACATGGGACTTGGCTCTAAACACCCTTTTTTGTAAGAGCAGCAAGCACTCATACCCTGAGATGTGTCTCCAACATGATGAGGTCTAGAAACCTCAGATTCTTAATAAATAAATGTATACCACATAGAGAAAATTGTGAGCAGTGAACATACTAATATAAGGAGAAAATGATAAACCACAATATTTAAATTGTAACTTAAATGAAACAATGTTTGGTATTTATGGCTATAGGGTATGACATTTTAAAAGCAATTCTCACAGCGCACATGGCCAGTCGCTCTATGTAGCTGACAAAGAGAGAAATAAGGCTGGGAGAATAAGCGAACTTCTCTGGCAGAGCAAGCTGTCATATGTATTGATAGACTTAAACCTTAAAAGCCAAAAAAGTCAGCAAAAAACAAAGAATAGATAAGTTTTGGTATGTCTATATAAAGAAAATGACATTCAATAGTAAGAAAAAACAAAATTTATATATAATAATACATATACCAAATTGGTGTGTATATGTATATATATGTGTATATGTGTGTGTATATGTGTATATATATATATATACATATATATATATATGATATACATGACATATGTTAACCTAGATGAAGTTCAAAGTATATTAATTGAAATGAGTCAGAGGGAGTTATACACCTTGCAGTTTCAATTTGAAGAGAACCATGGCTGGCAAATAAAAGAAGTGGAAAAAATGAAAACAGAGATTTAGAAAAGGTGGAAAATGGAGGAAAAGGAAATTGTCTGGACAGGAAGGGAAGAACTATTCAAGAGTGATTGAATCTTTTAAATAAATTCGCAAGTGAGAAAATTGGTGGTTGGCATATAGAGATTGCTTAAAAATGTTTGAACTCTGTATGTGCTCTTCGAATATTTTATCGAATAAAAATTTACCCATTTCATCAGGAGAAAATCTTCAGTGTTAAAGGTTGCACATCCAAAAAACATGGACATAAAGAGCTGACATTTTTGTTTCTGCACTTCTGTGACAATACCTTGTGTTTGTTGTTTTATATACCACAGGTGGCTTTTTGTGGTCTTGGAACCTGAAAAGTTCTAGATCAAAGTTCTGAATGAGCTGGTGTTTGGAGATTTGTTCTTCTTGACTGCACAGTCAAAGGGCTAAAGCTGCTCTGTCTGGGACCTTTAGACTATTTTAATCATTAATACATATGAATCCTACATATTAGTGAGTATCACCACATCTCCAGATGTGACTATATCAAGTTTAGTTCATTCTTTCTCTTCTTGTCATTCTTATTGGACAACACTTCTACCTCCATCCCTTCCCTGTACCTGAAAGTCCCTCCATTTTCTAGATTTGCCGTTTTCCCTTTGATTTTATGTTATATTTTATACTTAATCTCTTGTATCCCAGATTGATGCTGAACTTTCTGTGTCACCGTTTATACCAAGCCTCCACACCCAGAATCCCAGGATTACATGTTTGCACCACCACATCCTGTTTTTGCAGTGTAGGGAGTTAAACCCAGAGCCTCATGCACGGTAAGCAAAAATGAGCCAGACCACACAGCCCCATGACTAAATCTCCAGAGTTCACATTCTAGAAATCTATGACGGCATCTTCCTGAGCCTGACACAATGCACTTAATATTTGTATCCGGCATTCTGTCAGTTTCTCTGAAAATAACACCATTCCAATTGTAGTTTTTGTCCAATTCATCTCATAAACACCTCGGCTGATCCCAGAACTGGAGTATCAGGATGATTGTTGCAATATAAAGTATGCAGCTATCAGTCTACATGTGAATCTCATTGTCTCCAGGAACATACCAAGAATGCTATAGCTGGAACCTATGTTCAATCTAATTTTAGTGATAAGGAATCTCCACAATAGATGCATTAATGAGCAATTCCTGCTGGCAGTGCATAGGGCCAGCATTTGTCTTTGCTTCTTATTATGTAGCCATGACCTTTCTAGGGTAGGGGGAATGGCAATGTCATTGTGGTATGTTCCCTTGGAGAGTCTTAGGAATCTTGATATATTTACTGGTCATATAGAATTCCTTCTTATAGTCATATCTACTTGTAGTTGTGCTAATTCATGGGTGTCTATGTGACAGAATCTATGCATAAATATTTATTTGGGACTGGGACCCAAACTCAGGGTCCTGCAAGAGCAGCAAGCAGCGAGTATTCTTTACAGCTGAGCCATCTCCATTTGTAGTTCTTCCCTCTCTACCAAAGAGGAGTACTCATGACCTAACTACTCCTAAAAGCTCCAGTTTATCCTATTGGTTTCATGATGCAGGGTATGTATCAAGAGAACTGAGCCTAGCAGGAGTCAAATCACTCAGCTTCGTCAGGGAGCTTAGGATAGTCCTTCAAGATATATATATATATATATATTTCACAATATTCAAGAATATGTTACCTTAAGGATTAAGGATAACTTGAAAAATACTGAGTTTTATCAGATAGCTCATCAATTTAGAGGTCTCTTGCTGAGACCAGAGCTCAGTTTCTGGCATTCATATCAGACAACCACAGCACACATGTGCCAATATAATCCTCAAATTGAAAAAAAAATGGTATTTTATTCATTTCTCTGAGTATAACTGATTGTCAGTTGCTATATTTTCCAGCGGACAGCACAATTTGAATATTTATGGTTAAATAGACTCTATTTTGCAATAATTTATTATACAAGGGAATGATCTTACATAAAGTAAGTAAAAAAGAAATATCTACTTGAAATATGCGCACTAACATGTTTTACATTGTTGTTTTGTTACTTTTGGCTCTCACTGTATAGCCCAGCTCAAACCTGAATCCACTGGCCCATGCGGTGCTGGGCTCACAGGCATATGCTGCCATGTTGAGGGTAAAGACAGACGAGTGTTGGTGACTCTTAACTTCCTCACTTAAACTGCATTACCAGTTCTTCCAAATTACTGTTGGTATTTACCTGTGAAATCTTGAAAAGTATGATCTTTTACACAATATTTTTTACACTAGTAAGGTGATTCTATGTGTTCCTTATGAAAAATATAACAAACCGTAGCTAATCATAGTGATTGGAATACGTGTCAGTGTCCTTTAAGCTCCTACGTTAGAAGACTGGTACTGTGTGGTGATGCTAAAGATACTTTAATGTTTGAAGATAGATCCCCAAGGGAAGATCACAGGATCACTAATGACACCATGGGAAAAAAAAATTAACGAAGTTCCCAAATAGTTAGCAAACCTGCCCTTTCCTGTTCAGTGCCTTCCCATCTGCCTTGAGAGCTCTACTCCCACCCTTATATCCCACTATGATATGGTCCTTATCAGAGCTGAGACAACACTCTTTGAACTCAGCCTCCAACACTAGAATCTTAATAAGTTTATTTGCTTTACAAACTTCTCAGACTTGTGAGTTTTGTTAAAACAATGGAAAATAAATTATTAACTAGAAAATATTTATATAAAGTTGACAGGTTAAGTTTTAAAGGGAATTATGATATGGAAACTATGCATTTTGCTCCCAATGCAACAATTAGAATATTCAGCAGGATTTATTGTGACTTAGCTTTAAAAAGGTTTGTTTTGAATTAATATACTTTATCTCGTGAATTTCAACATACAGTTATTTACTGAATGAAAACCAGTTGAATTAGTTTGCAACCCCACAAACAGTGGAGAAGTGTTCCTCTTTCTCCACAACCTCGCCAGCATCTGTTGTCATCTGAGTTTTGGATCTTGGCCAATCTGACTGGTGTGAGGTGGAATCTCAGGGTTGTTTTGATTTGCATTTCCCTGATGGCTAAGGATGTCAAGCACTTCCTCAGATATTTCCCAGCCATTCGATATTCCTCAACTGAGAACGTTTTGTTTAGCTCTGTACCCCATTTATTAGTTACCATGTGTATGTAGGCTTTTTGTTGTCTTTGTTGTTGTTAAAGACCAGCCGTAGACCATGGTGATCTGAGAGGATGCATGGGAGTATTTCAATCTTCTTATATCGATTGAGGCTCGCTCTGTGTCCAATTATGTGGTCAATTTTCAAGAAGGTGCCATGGGGTGGTGAGAAGAAGGTGTATTCTTTTACTTTAGGATAATATGTTTTGTATATATCTATTAATTCTAGTTGGTTCAAACTCTCTGCTAGTTTTGCAGTGTCCTTGTTAAGTTTCTGTTTCCATGATCTGTCCATTGGTGAGAGTGGGGTATTAAAGTCTCCCACTATTATTGTGTGGGGTGAAATGTATTTTTTGAGCTTTAGTAGGATTTCTTTTATGAATGTGGGTGCTTTTTTATTTGAAGCATATATGTTAAGGATTGAGAGTTTCTCCTGACAGATTTCCCTGGTAATGAGTAAAAAGTGTCCTTCCTTATCTTTTTTGATAACTTTTGGTTGGAAATTTACTTTATTCGATATTAGAATAGCCACTCCAGCTTGCTTCTTGGAGCTGTTTGCTTGGAAGTTTTTTTCCCACCCTTTAACTCTGAGATAGTGTCTGTCTTTGTCTCTGAGATGAGTTTCCTGTATGCAGCAAAAGGGTGGATTTTTTTATGTATCCAGTCTGATAGCCTATGTGTCTTTATTGGGGAGTTGAGTCCATTTATGTTAATAGACATCAAGGAATAGTTGTTTCTGTTTCCTGCCATTATTGCTTTTGTGGGTTGAGTTGTGTCTGTGTCTTTTTCTTCTTTTAGTTTTCTTGTTTAGGAGTTTTCTTGTTTTTACTAGGCTGTATTTTCCTTCATTGTATTCGGTTTTCCACCTATAATTCGTTGTAGAGCTGGGTTTGTGGTCAGATATTATGTAAATTTTGATTTGTCTTGAAATATCTTCATCTCTCCATCGATGGTGATTGATAGTTTTGCTGGGTATAGCAGCTTGGGCTGGCACTTGTGTTCTCTTAGGGTGTACATGATGTCTGTCCAGGCTCTTCTAGCTTTCATAGTCTCTGTTGAGAAATCGGGTGTGAGTCTGATTGGCCTGCCTTTATATGTTACATGACCTTTTTCCCTTACTGCTTTTAGTATTCTTTCTTTGCTTTGGGAATTTGGTGTTTTGACTATTATGTGTCGGGAGGTATTTCTTTTCTGGTCCAACCTATTTGGAGTTCTGAAGGATTCTTTTATGCTCGTGGTCATCTCATTCTTAAGGGTAGGGAAGTTTTCTTCTACGATTTTGTTGAAGATATTTACTGTGCCTCTTAGTTGATACTCTTCTCCCTCTTCTATTCCTATTATCCTTAGGTTCGGTCTTCTCATTGTGTCCTGGATTTCCTGAACATTTTGGGTTAGGATCTTTTTGTTTTTGCATCTTCTCTGGCTGTTTTGTCTATGTTTACAATGTTGTCTTTTGCCCCCGAGATTCTCTCTTCCATCTCTTGTAACCTATTGGAAATGCTTGCTTCTGTGATTCCTGATTTCTTTTTTAGGTGTTCTTCCTCTAGGGTTATCTCTTTTTGTGTTTTCTTTATTGTGTCAATTTCCGTTTTAAATTCCCTCTTCCATTCCTTCATCTCTTTGATTCTGTTTTCCTCTAGTTCTTTGAGTTATTTGAGTGTTTTTCTTGTTTCCTCTTTAAAAGCTTCTGAATCTTTTTGCTTTTCCTCCTGTTCTTGTTTAAGTATCTCTATCAGCATCTTGAGGTATGATTTCAGGTCTGTGTCTTCCTTTTCTGGAGTGTTTGGAATTCCGATGTTTGCTGTTATGGGAGAGCTGGGTTCTGGTGTTGCCAGGTTGTCTTGGTTTCCTTGGGATATACTCTTTTGCTTTCCTCTTGCCATTTTGTTGTCAGTGATATGTTCTTGCCTTTCCCTTGTATCTGGTCTGTGTCCCTGGATCTCCACTGGTCCAGGTGGCAGATGGGTCGAGCCCTGTTCTATGCCTCAGAGTCGTCGGGTGGGAACAGAAGTTCCAACGTTCTGTTCCTGGTCACTGGATCAGACAGGGCAGGGCAGGGCAAGGCATGGGGTGCACTTTCCGTGTGCACTCCGCAGAGATCTCTCTGGTCCCTGGCAGCCCAGGTCTCCCACACACCAGTTGCTCAGCCTCTACGAGCTGCCGTTCCAGGCGGCAGATGGGCCAGACTCTGCTCTGTGTCCTGAAGTTGCCTCCGGGTGGAGACAGAAGTTCCTAAGTTCTGTTCTCGGTCACTGGATCGGGCAGGGCAGGGCAGGTCATGGCGGGGGGTGCACTTTCCGTGTGCACTCCGCAGAGATCCCTCCGCTCCCCAGCAGCCTAGGTCTCCCACTCAGCAGTTGCTCATCCTCTACGAGTCGCAGTTCCGGTTGGCAGATGGGCCAGGCTCCGCTCTGGGTCCTGAAGTCGCTGCCGGGTGGAAACAGAAGTTCGAAATTTCTGTTCCTGGTCGCTGGATCGGGCAGGGCAGGGCAGGGCAAGGCAGGGGGTGCACTTTTCGTGTGCACTCCGCAGAGTTCTCTCTGCTCCCTGGCTGCCCAGGTCTCTCACCCACCAGTGGCTCAGCCTCTACGAGCCGCTGTTCCGGGTGGCAGATCGCTTGTTCGCTTTTAAAGCCACCAAGAAGCAGTCACTGAAACACAACTAAGAAACTTGAATTACCTTTGAAGTTTGAAGTTAAACTTTTGAGAATCTACCTGTTTCTCTTTACCGAACCATCTTAACAATAAGAAGGAATATTGGTGCTTAGAAGAAAATGCTTGGGAAGAAACAGGCCTACTTGTAAGTCAATGTAAATTTCATGTTCTTCCTCTCCCTCTGTTTGATATGTGTGTGTGTGTGTGTGTGTGTGTGTGTGTGTGTGTTTGTGTGTGTTTGTGTGTGTGTTTGTGTATGCCTGTGTCTGTGTTTGTGTGTATTCATTCAGAAAAGCTCAGAATCCAACAGATTGGATGTCTTTTGTCCTCTCCGTGTCTTTCTTATCTATGCACTTGGGTCCACGAAGGCCAGTCCCACAGCAATCATACGAAAAAAGATGGGTGAGCAAACCTTTCCAAATGCATCCCAGCAGCCTGTTCCATTGCATTTGCTAATATTTAGTCCAATCGTATCAGAAGGTGAGCTAAGCAGTGTGATGGCAGACTACAACTAGAGAGTGTAGAATCATGGGAACCTATCCAGATCCTTTCGGAAAACTGGCTCTTAATTTTTACTCTGGTGGCATTAATCCTCTGCCACAGTTATGTAAATATTTTTCTCCAAGGTGTTTTACTGGCTTTTAAACATCATTTATGCCAGCTTATCCTTGCTGAAAACCTTAATTTTCTGTAGTTAAAATGCCATGATTCTTTCTTTATGATCTTCTTCTTTCTCTAGTATGAGGTTCCTGGGAAAATTCCACCAGGTCCATTGTTTCAATTGGTTAATGGCAAAAGAAGGGTGCACATGCTTTCTCTCTGGGGTAACCTTGTTCCTGGAAGGTCTTTTATACATGCTCTTGTCAGTCATGAATTAAGGAGGAGGCATCTATGACTTTCATTTGTAGAAATAAGGTAGGACCCAGTAGCTGACAGTAGTGGGAGTAGCCCCTTGAGAGATTCACTAACCCTCTCCCTCTATAAAACAAGATCTGCCAAAATTCTTTGGCTTATAGTCATTCTCTTTTTCATAGTACTTCAGCGGTATGGTCTGGACTCTTAGGTTGTACAATTCTTCCTGTGGTTTCTCTTAGTGTAGATGTGTAATCGCACTCACCAGCTGGGTTTGCTGAAACCCGGACTTCAGTTGATCTCTTGTTCATCTCTTCAGCAGCAAAATTATGAGAGACAACTAGAAAACTTGAGCTCAGACCTTGAAAGATGACTGGCAGCACATCAGTCACAGACTATTGTAGAGCTGAAGTCCTTAAGGCAGTCCAGACAGCAAGAAGAGACCCCTCCTCTTCCTGGGAGTCTCTGCCAAGAATTCTTTGTTTCTCTGCTGAAATGGATAGTTGCATGCAAGAAGCCTGTGGGTGGGCACAACATTGGACCCTGAGAAGTACTGGAGCACAATGGCTGGCCTTCTCTCTCAGGTACTCACTTCTCCCTGGTGCTTAGTTCCTGGCATGTGGTATCAGATCAAGTTATTATGTGGCTTACCTAAATAAAGGACAATTCACTGAAAAGTCAAGAACATTGTATTTAGTTTGTATACCATTGGGAGGACTCTTGATATAAATAGATTTTGTAAGAGTTGTATTCTTTTCTCTGGGATTATGTGTCCTAATATCCAATTTGGAAATCTGTAAACAGTTGAATCTAGAATGCTAAACTGATGAGCATGTTAATTAGTGTTAGACAAGGCAGACATGAAATGGGTCCTTGTTGCTTTAAGTTACTGGTAGAATACTAATTATACTTGAAGAGGCTGAGAAAAAAATCAAATCAATATAAGGAAAGGAATGTCTACCCAGTATGAATACTATACATCTAGTCATTTGGGGAACATTTTCAAAAACAAGGGCATATCTGTACATTGTGCACCTAGCTATTACATTACATAGTATGTAATTCCAAAAATATTACTGGAAGAAACACAATCTTGCTTGCAGTTCTAGTGAAAAAAATATCACCAGTGGCTGATATTGGATGGGTGACTTTTTAAAAGTTAATACTATATTTACAAAAATCTTTCTTAGCCAACTGTCAACTGGATTGCCTTGATATCCTCACAATGTATTCTTAGACTGGGGTGTTAGCTCAGCTCTAGTCTTTTAGGTGAAGATCTCTTTTTCCTGATATTTTGTTCTCACTCTTCACAGCTAATCGCCCACCCTGCCTTATTAAGAATCCTGTAAGACCAACTGAGTTAGAATCTCCTTGTCCATGAAGTTGTATCTGTAGTTCAAAAACTTGCATTCTGTACAGGGGCTATAAAATCCAGATGCTTTTATAATACCTGTAAACAAAGTCTCCCTCACCAGTGCCATTGCTATAGGCACTATATATGAATTGGAGGACAGATTCAAGAAAGGCTGTGTATGAGAACACATGAAATTTAGCATGTGTAGGGTTTATAAGGTTATAGTTGGGAGTCCTACGGAGTCCTTCAGTCCTACCAACACTCTTTGTAGAGAATTTGGCATTATAAGGTTATTTCTTCTTTTTCTCACCATCTTGCTTATAACCACTCTTCTTCACCTGCTTGCATGTAACAGCATTGTTCATCACTTCTCATTGTTTTAAAAATACATGTATGGATGTTGCCTGTATACAAAGGGTTAGATCCCCCTGGCACTTGAATTAGAGATGTGTACTGTCCTGTGGGTGCTCTGGAAGAGCAGTCATCACTCTTAATCACTGAACTAGCTCTTTATCCCAGCCTCTCTTTTATTTGATCACACTAACTTCTCTTTAGTTATCACTATGACTTGTCACCGAGAGCATGTTTATCTCTCATTTTTTTCCAATCTAAATAGTCTCAATTCCCAAAAGATATCTGAGCTAGAACTATGTAATTTTTGGTTGACAATTCAAAATAATAAACAAGTAAGATAAGCTGAAAGAATAAGTCACCTGCTCTTTGATCCTCTTCCAAACCCATGATGGTCGTTTTGGAGCCTCTGTAGCCCTTCCTCATTAGAAGGCTTTTCTCTCAAATGCTGGCTTAATTCTATGCTGCCCAGAAGAGTTCATAGGGGCCAAAGGGAATGACTGAAAATGTTTGCTCAATTAAATTGAAGACCAACAAAACAAAAGTATTAGAACAAAATGGCCCAAAGTTGCAGTATTCCTTCATCTTACAGGTCTTCGAGTGCAAAGGGCATACCTTACCTCAGGCTTCGTAAAGTCTAGGGCTAACTTCTGATTTCCCGGACAAAAAGAATAAATATGGTTGAGCATTTTTCTTTCTCTTTGCATCTTAGTTTCTTTTTATGACTGCCCTTTATATTGGTTGTTTTTAACTGTTATCTTGACATACACGGGAAGAAAGCCTTAATGAGGAATATTCTAGATCTTGCCTATGGACATATGTCTATGGTGGATTATCTTAATTGTAATTGAGATGGAGATTCCCATCCTGAATGTGGGTATCACCATTTCATGTGCTGGCTCCCAAACTGAAAGAGTAGAAAAGCTGAATACTAACCAACCAACCAGGCAAGGGTCCATGGGTTTATTCTTTCTCTGCTGTTCACTGCAGATGGATGTGACTCATTGCTTTAAATTCCATCCTTGACTTCCCAAAATAATAGACTACAACTTGGCATCAGGATCCCATCTCTCTCCCCTTGCTAAGTATTTCAGTGTTTTACCACAGCAACAGAAATTGAGCTAAAGTGTCAGGCAGGTGTGTGTGTGTGTGTGTGTGTGTGTGTGTGTGTGTGTGTGTGTGTGTGTATGACATAGCCTGTTAGCTAAATAAAACCACATAATCTCAATTTGTGGCTTAAATAAATACTTCTCCATGAGACTAGCACCCTCAAAAGATGCAAGTCTGCACAGAATACCCATGACCATTCATAAAACTGTTCTAGGCACCACCCACGTTCCGCCTTGGGCTTTTTAATCAGACTCTAAGCCGGATTCTAAGAGACCTTAAGTTGAACACCATTTGTAACCATTTTTGGGCTTTTCTGTGCCTGCCCCAGTTTCTGTATAATGGCATAGAGGCCTTTTTATTTACAGTGCTATGGCTTTAAGCTTGAATTATTAGATGATTAGCTTTTTACTTATTTTAATCCATTTTTGCTATTCGATGTCTGCCAAATGGGTGGGTAGTTACCTCTCCTCATCTCTTCATCGTCCTCAGAGTCTAAGTGGATCTGATTGTCTCCCAGCGTTCCTATCAGCAGGATATCCCACCTTTTAATCCTGCCGTATTTTATTGGCCATCAGATTTTTATTGATGGGTGATAGTTAGGCAGTTCACAAGAGATTGTCCCGCATCATTCAGACATCTTTCCTGAAGTTAATCTCTGCTTTAGATTAACTTAACTGAACATAAGGAGTGTATGCTTGTCAAAATCATTTGTTCCATATCTATTTTCAAGTTTCTAACCCTTAAAAGCCATAAACTAAGTACATAACATTTTTTTCCTGTTGCCTCTGTGTCTTTAAAAATTTTTAAATATCTAAATTCAGACTTATTTTGAAACAAAGGCTTTTATTTCTTCTAAAATCAAACTCATGACCTTATTTCAAGGAGCTAAACCAGAACATTAGCAATGGCTCTGGAAAGAGCAAAAGGAGAATTAAATTTGCCAGGTAGTTTATCCTGCAGGATCTGGTAAAGAAGCAATTCTGCTTGTCCTTGAGAACAAGAAAGTTCTTGGCTCTGACAATGTCTCTGTCCTGGCGAGGACCAAGACTGCTACAATATTCATACATACTGGGTTCTTGTCTATTTTCTTTTTCTTTTTACTCAGTAAATGATGACTATAAATACCAAAAGATCTCTTAGATCAGCTACTTTATTGGCCCCTGACTTTGTGTCAGGAACTCCAATCCAGATGGCAGGATTGATAGGTGAATGGAGGATCCATGAGGACCTGTAGTTGGACCATCTGAACTGAGCAGCCCACCTCCCCCTTCTCAGTGTTAATAACTCAGATAAGGTCCCCAGTGGCAATCTTCTTAGGAATTCTTCTTGTTAGAACTTCTAGAGCTTCTGCTTTTTGTCTTTATTTTAGGTTGAATTATAAAACAAATCTCCTTTCTACAGCTTACCATGTGTCCTCTGTGAAATTCATTTATTTATTCAGAGCACCATGGAGTTGTGAGTCACAGTCTTTGTGACTTTTGTTCATACCGATTGTGTGGCACTCACCATTCATCTTGAATTATGTTTATCCATACATGTAAAAGTCTCATCACACTCAAGAAAACTCCCCCTACCCTTAGCTTTCTGATCATTTCAGTACCACACTGTCAGCTAAACTGCAGCCTTTATTTAAATTCCAGCAATTTTTTTCCCATTAGAATTTCTCACTCTTTTTTGCCACTATCATCTGGCAATTTTCACAGAGTTCAAACTCATTAACCACTTATTTTCATTTCATTATTTTCAATATTAGAGAAAATAATCTCTTTCCACATAAGTAGTTGAAACAGGACTCAACCTCTAATTTTTGTGTCCAGATGGAATAGCTTTCTCCCAAACTGAGGGAGCAGGGTGCTGCCCAGGAGTTTGGGTGGGTCTTAGGATTAGAAGTAAAAGTAATTAATGCTTTGTAGCTTGAGTTTCACAAATATTTCATGAAGGCTTTTCTATATAGTCTTTTAGGATCTTCCCAAGAACTTTGGTTAAAGAGCTGGGACTGAAAGTCCACAAGAAAAGAAGCCATCTGTAGTGGTTTGAATAAAATAAAAATGTCCCCCTTAGGCCCATAGAGAATGGCATTATTAGAAGTATGGCCTTGTTTGAATAGGTGTGGCCTTGTTGGAGAAAGTATGTCACTAGGGGTAGGTTTTGAGGTTACAGATGCTCAAGCTAGGCCCATTATCACCCCCTCTTCTTGCGGCTGTCAATTCAGATGTACAACTCTCAGCGACATCTCCAGCCCTATGTCTGCCTGTGTTCTGTCTGCTGTGATGGTAATGGACTAAACCCTTGAAACTGTAAGACAGCCTACAATTAAACGTGCTCATTTATAATGGTTGCTGTGCTTAGTTGATTCTGTGGGTCTTATCTAGCTTTCATATGAGGGTATGTACCTAGTCTTTTATAACTTGTTATGCTGGGTTTGGTTGACATCCCTTGTAGGCCTACTCTTTCTGGAAGGGAAATAGAGGAATGGATGTGGGGAGAAAGGATGTGAGAAGGAAATGACTGGAAGTGGAGGGTGGGAAAACTGCTGTTGAAAGTAATATATGAGATAATTTAAAAAAGAAAGATTGCCTTGATCCTGGTACCTCTTCACAGCAGTAGCATTCCTAAATAAGACAACATCCAAGGGTGGTATTGGGACCCAGATATCCAAAAGCTGTTGAGAGGAGCTGCACATACTCCCCGTCTACTCAACTCCTGTAATATCTCTGGCTTCACAGCTCTCACACAAGGGAGATTTTTTCCTGCCCAAAATACCTGGGAACTGGAGGCAGCCTGGCTGTGGTCTGACAACATAGATTATGTATTACCTAAATCAGTTGTCTCATGTTACAGGGCCCCCTGGTCCCTTGAAAATGTTTAAGATTACACACACCTTGCTTTTTCAGGAAATATGACAGCTTCTTGTTGTGCCATTAACAAAGCTTTTACCTGAAGAACAAACAACTCAACACCTTTCTCTTGAACCCCTCCTCTTTTCTTTCTCCTTCTCCCATACCTTTTTTTTGTGGTATTAAGCAAAGTCCTCTCAACAAGATTTTCTGGGTCATTCTGTTAGGTGGCTAGTTAGGTTTTAGGAGGCTTTGCTGTCATTGGAAATCAATCCCTGCCATATGCAATGGGTTTCAGTAAATTTTCTTTTGTGTTGGGCTGCATTCACAACTATTCTCAGCTATCTATGGATACATGCAGCTTGCAGGTAACAGATTGGGCACACCTATGTAGAAATGGATTTTTCAAAACCACTTTAATAAGGGTTCTCAAATGCTTCAATCCCCCTTCTATCCTACTGTCCAAAAGTAGGGAGAAAAGACAGTAAATAGGACAAGGGGATGTGGAACTGTTTATAAATAGTTCTTTGGATTTCAATGTCTGGACACACAGTCCAGCAGAAACAGCCAGGCCTCCATCAAATAGATCAGCAGGAGCAGCCAGAATGAGCAGCAATGGAAGGAGTAGTTCTCTGTTGTGCCTTTCCCAGCAAAAGGAAGCTCAGTGAAGATGCAAGACCAAGGAAGCATTGCATGCCTAGCTACACAAGCATGTCATCTTTCTCTGTTGGGTTCTACTTATACCCTCTCCAAATATTGTGTGTCTTCTCACAGTTTTACTTCATCCAAACACCATGTGAGTCTGCTTCAGTTAAATATCACCCTAGTCTATTTCAGCAAAGCATTTCATGGTACAACCAGAAAACTTCACACCTATCTCCATTTAACACAAAGAACA
Organism: Micromys minutus; assembly: GCF_963924665.1. Classification (NCBI taxonomy): domain Eukaryota; kingdom Metazoa; phylum Chordata; class Mammalia; order Rodentia; family Muridae; genus Micromys; species Micromys minutus. The sequence continues at coordinate 5,882,801 of NC_137953.1, forward strand.
AGAACATACCCTTGTCTCCTTTTCATTAGAGTCAACAAAAGGAGAGCTGTCAACCACTAGAAAAGAAAACCTTTCTGAAGAAGCTGCCAGTTCTAGAGGGTTCAGAAGTAGTGTAAGGACTGCAAAGATGTAAGTAAAAGCATCAGTCTCTTTGGCTGTTTTCTCCTGTCACTTGCTGAGAGTATGTTTTGCAAAGGTCTCCTGTACCAGTGTACTTTTACTCAAGAACATATTGTTCTTTGCTCTGCAGTAAACTCCCACCTTTCCTATGCCCAGTGTTTCATGCCTGAAATTATTTCAATGAATATCACAAAGTCTTGGGAGTTAGGAAGAGTCCAGAGGGCCCGTGAGAGGGCCAGGCGACTGCGATCAAAGCTCAGAACCCACCTGCACAGGGCTGAGCCCCCAGAGAAATCTTGCAAGAGCTCTCTCACTTGAGCCCACAGAGAAAGAACTGAGCCTCTGTAATCAGAACTCACTACCTGCCTGCAAAGAGACAAACATCCGGAAGCATTTCTTTCCTGAACCTACTGGCCCACAGATCCACAGGAGAGACAGGCTCTAGTCAGACACAACAAGAGAACCTGCAATCACAGACAAGACGGCAAGAGGAAAGCGAAGGAACGTAAGCAATGGAAACCAAGACCACTTGGCAACATCAGAACTAAAACTAAAAGGTACAGTAAATATCTTCAACAAAATCATAGAAGAAAACTTCCCTGCCCTTAAGAATGAGATGACCATGAACATACAGGAAGCCTACAGAACTCCAAGTAAATTGGACCAGAAAAGAAACTCCTGACACATAATAGTCAAAATACTGAATATTCAAAACAAAGAAATAATCCAAAAAACTCTAAGGGGAAAAGGACAAGTAACATATAAAGGCAGACCAATCAGAATTATACTTGACTTCTCAACAAAGACTATGAAAGCTAGAAGATTCTGGACAGATATCATACAGACCCTAAGAGAACACAAATGCCAACTCAGGTTACTATATCCAGCAAAACTCTAATCACCATAGATGGGGAAACCAAGATATTCCAGGACAAAACCAAATTTACACAATAATCCTATTAAGAAATAAGGTACAGAGCAAAACAAAGAATTCTTGGCTGAGGAATATCATATGGCTGAGAAGCACCTAAAGAAATGCTCAACATCCCTAATCATCAGGGAAATACAAATAAAAACAACCCTGAGGTTGCACAACACACCAGTTAAAATGGCTAAGATAAAAATTCAGGTGACAGCAGATTCTGGAAAGAATGTGGAGAAAGAGGAACACTCCTCCACTGTTGGTGGGGTTGTAAGCTGGTACAACCACTCTGGAAATCAATTTGGCGGGTCCTCAGAAAATTGGACATAGTACTACCTGAAAACCCAGCTATTCCACTCCTGGGCATATACCCCAAAGACGCTCCAACTTATAACAAGGACACATGATCCACCATGTTTATCGCAGCCTTATTTATTTATTTATTTATTTATTTATTTATTTGTTCATTTATTTGTTTTTCTTACAACTTTATTTTTTAAAAAGAGAGATACATGTACAGAATTTAAAAAGCACTTTGGCATAAAACTATATGAATATATTTTTGTCAGTACTTGATTTTTTAACGATTTGATAGTATGCATTGAAATCTTACTAGTTACCATGAGCATAAAGTACATCTAAAACAAAACTTAACGTGGAAATAGTCAGTTTTTTTGGTGTGTTTAGATTAAACATAATGAGTTTTAAATACCAAAAGTTGCCACAAGGCTATCATCCTAGCTCTTGAGTTATTAATGATTTAAGGTCTAGGTGTACCCCACTCTGAGTGGGTGCTATACACTTGTTGTTGTTGTTATTTTCTATGGAGGACTGAGGCTTCTTTTTGTCCTTTCTTTTTTTGAGCTTCATTTGATCTGTGAGTTGTTTCTTGGGTATTCAGAGCTTTCTGGGGTTAGTATCCAATTACCAGTGACTGTATATTATATCTATTCTTTTGTTACTGGGTTACCTCACTCAGGATGATATTCTCTAGATACATCCATTTTCCTAGGAATTTCATAAAGTCATTGTTTCTAATAGCTGACTAGTACTCAATTTACTAGTGTGTAAATATACCACAATTTTTGTATCCATTCATCTACTGAAGGACATGTGGGTTCTTTTCAGCATCTGGCTATTATAAATAGGGCTGCTATGGGCATGGTGGAGCATGTGTCCTTACTGTATGTTGGAGCAACTTTGGGTATAGGTCAAGAAGTGGAATAACTGGGCCTTCAGGTAGGACTATGTCTAATTTTCTGAAGAACTGCCAGACTAATTTTCAGAGTAGTTGTACCAGCTTATAATTCCACCAACAGTGGAGGAGTGTTCCTCTTTCTCTGCATCCTTGCTAGCATCTGCTTTTATCTGAGTTTTTGATCTTAACCATTCTGACTGGTGTAAGGTAGAATCTCAGGTTTGTTTTGATTTGCATTTCCCTGATGACTAGGGATATTGAACACTTCCTTAGATGCTTCTCAGTCATCCAATATTCCTCAATTGAGAGTTCTTTGTTTAGATCTGTACCCCATTTTTAAAAATGGATTGTTTGATTCTCTGGAGTCTCACTTCTTGAGTTCTTTGTATATATTGGACATCAGACCTCTATCAGATGTGGGAATAGTAAAGATATTTTCCCAATCTGTTGGCTACTGTTTTGTTTTCTTGGCAGTGTCCTTAGCCTTACAGAAACTTTGCAATCTCATTATGTATCATTTCTAGATCCTTGGTCTTAGAGCACAAGCCACTGGTGTTCTGTTCAGAAAAATTTCCCATGTGCCTAAGTGTTCTAAGGTTTTCCCCACTTTTTCTTCTAATAGTTTCAGTGTATCTGGTTTAATGTGGAGATCTTTGATCCACTTGCACTTGAGCTTTATACCAGGAGATAAGAAAGGGTCTATTTTCATTCTTCTTCATGCTGACTGCCAGTTGAGGCAACACTATTTGTTGAAGAGGCTGTCCTTTTTCCATTGAATGTTTTCAGCTCCTTTGTCAAAAATCAAGTGACCATATGGGTGAGAGTTCATTTCTGGATCTTCTATACTGTTCTATTGATCTACCTGCCTATCTCAGTACTAGTACCATGAAGTTTTTAGCACAATTGCTTTTTCATATTGCTTGAGGTCAGGGATGGTGATTCCCACATGCGTTTTCTTGTTGTTGAGAATAGATTTCAATATTGTAGGTATTTTGTTATTCCAGATGAATTTGCAAATTGCTCTTTCCAACTCTATGAAGAATTGAGTTGAAATTTTGCTGGGAATTGCATTGAATCTGTAGATTGCTTTTGGTAAGATAGCCATTTTTACAATGTTGATCCTTCTAATCCATGAGCATGGGAGATCTTTCCATCTTCTGAGATCTTCAATTAACTTCTTCAATGATTTGAAGTTCTTGTCATACAGGTCCTCCACTTGTTTAGTTAGAAACCTCTCAATACCCAATGGCCAAGAAACAATTCACAGACACTATGAATCTCAGAAAGAAGGAAGGCCAAAATGGGGATTGCTCTGTCCTTAGAAAAGAGAACAAAATTCTCATAGGAGGAAATGCAAGGTCAAATAGAAAAGCAGAGATTGATGAAAAGATCACTCAGAAGTCACCTCACCTGGGTATCTACTACAAATGCAGTCACCTAATCCAAGTACTATTGTTGATCCCCAAAAAGTACTTACTGGCAGGAACCAGACAGAGGTGCCCCCTCAGGGACTATGCTAGAGTCATATAGATACAGCTGAGCATGCTTGCAGCTAACCATCAGTCTGAACTCAGGGATTCCAATGAGATTGCTAAAGAAAGGACCTAAGAAGCTGAAAGGGGTTACAACCTCATGGGAAGATAACAACATTATCAACCAACCAAACCCTCCAAAACCCCTATGGAGTAAAACACCAACTTCTGTGCGCACTTTGAAAGACCGATTGATCCAGTTGCGTATGTAGCTGAAGATAGCAGTGTCTGGCATCAATGTGAGAAGAGACTTTAGTTCCAGAGAGGGCACGTTTTCCCAATGTAGGGGAATGACAAAGCAATGAGGTGGAGAGAGGGATCAGAAGGGAGTGCACCTCTGTGAAAACAAATGGAGGGGGAGGAGGGATGGGAGCTGGGCAGGGTAAAGGGATAACATATGTAGATACAGAGTATCTAATTTAAAAAAAGAGAAATAAATCTTTAGAAAAAGAAACTGTAAGTGTGCCAGAGAACAGAGATGCATTAAGGTCTCAAATGTGTTAGGCAACTAAGGCTGGACCCTTTAAGGGTTATATACATAGAGCCAGATTTCTGTACTTGTGTGTAAAGGCTATTCTTGTGCATACTCAGTATTTTGCAGATAGTATTGGGTGTTTTAGAGGTTTCAAGTTTTGTTTTTCTCTGTGATTGATCTTTTCATAGGTTTTTCCCTTCCCTCCTCTGTCTCTTTGTCACACGTCCTAAATTTTCACAGTCACAAGAATAACTATATACAGTAGTGAATTGACTTCATCTATAGGGAACAGCTTAACCAAACATTCCAACATAAGGACAGGTTTCTGTCTGAGTGATAGGAGAAATAATTCCAGTTGTACTCAATTGCTCAGTGGAGATGAACTCTACTCTTAAGGGATTTTAGAGAGGGGTGTCTCCTGCCTTGCTGTGCACATTTCAAGGAACTAGTTCTAAGGTCATTCCAAAAGATTCCAGGTCCTAAAGTTAGCAATATCTCTATCTAGTTTCAAAATAACTTAGAGAGTTTCAATTATGTTTTATAACATAAATGATTTTTTAAAGAAGCAAAATGGAAAAGTGGGTTTTCAGTAGAATAAAAAGAAAATTACTCTTTTTATTTATTCTTACAACAGTCAAGAGACTTGTTAGCTCAAGAATCCCAGTTTATATAGAGATACATGTATCTACATAATCTTTACAGACACCATTATGAACTGTGATATTTTAAAGTGGCTTGTTAAATATACTCCCCTTAAAATCAATAACTAATCTCTAATACTTTTAGTACTATGGCAAATACATGTTGTTGTAAAAATACAGCTTTCACCTTGGAGGGGATGAGAGATTATTCTGTAGCCAAAGTTGAGTGTTTGTGCCTGGAGACCACAGATCTAGGTTACCTGCAGTTTTATGTTTCAGTGTGGACATAATCGCACAGTTTTTTTTTTTTTTTTTTTTTTTTTTATAGCAACAAAACCAAAAAAGTCATTAACCAATAAACTTTTAAAATGTACCAGAAAGGATCTCAATAGACAAGAGTTAGCAACAGGAGGAGCCTCTACTGTAGGCTTTGGATGCTACTTAATGACATTTTAAGCTTTGAAGTTGATATAAGTGAAGGGCCTTCTTGGACACCCAAAAGGATTTACTTGGTTGTAACTAACTTTTATCAAAACCTACTTTTAATGATGGTTCTTAAACATTTTAAACTCCCTTTTGGCCTGCCACCCAACACCCTCCAGAGGTAGTGGAAAAGAAAGGATACAGGGGAAATGGACCTGTTTAGAAAGGTTCTTTAGAGAAACTCCTGTCTGTGTTGTTTGGAAATCAGCAGTTGAGTTCGCAGGGCAGTAGGTGCAGCTGGATCCACTCACAATCACTTCATGGATATACTAGCAGTTCCGTTCAGGAGAGTAGAAAGAGTAGCACAGATGAGCTGTGGGGCACTACCTAACATGGACAGTAAGGTCTCAGCAGGAGAGACCAGCAGGAATGCCAGGAGAAGTTCTAGGCTATGACTCTCTTAGTAAATTGAAGAGCTGCAAAGATGCCCAACTGACTAGCATTGCATATCTAGCTCCATAAGCAAGTCTAGCTCAGCTTCCTTCACTGTTCATTAGAATTCTATTCATACTCCCTTCAAACATCATATGTCTTCCACAGGTCTTGCCTCAGCAAGTGAGTCTGTCTCAGCTGATGTTACTTTTCAAATCAGCCTGAGTCCGCTGAAGCAGCAAGAAACTGCAGCACCCCACAAGATTTTTGGTGCATTTCTTTATGGAGTCTCAACAAATGGAGCTAAGTTATGCAATGGAAGGCAAGCCAATACATGCCTGTGATTAGTGAGGAATCCTTCATCGTGTGTCCTTTCGCCTGCTTGCTTTAGCAGAACATCCTTCTCCCATGTGTGCTTTAGCCAAATGTTTCTTCACAAGTCTGCCTTAGACTTTCACCTGTGTCTGCTCCAATGAAACATTTCTTCACATGCTCACCTTAGCAAAATCCCACCCAACACAGCTGACTTTAAAAGAACCCTTAAGTTTCCACCTGACTTGCAAATCATGAGGTTGTTATTTCACACTCAGAGAAAGGCAGTAAATGTCAATTCAGTGGAAGGCCAAGACATCCCAAGATTATTTGTAAATCTGCTCTAAACCTGCAACATTCCAGTATCTTCTAATCAAAGAAGTTCTTTTTTGTTTGTTTTTCATTAATTTATGTATTTATGCAATTTACAACCCACTCTCAGCACCTGTCCCTTCACAGTCTGCTCTTCAAACAGTTCCACCTTTCATTTCCCCTCCCCTTATCCTTCACGAAGGGGGAGGACCCTCTGGGTGTCAGCCCACCCTGGCACATCAAGTAACTGTAGGATTGGACACATCCTCTCCTACTAAGACCAAATAAGGTAACAGGATCCACAGGCAGGCAACAGATTCAGGGACAGCCCCCGTTGAGGTTGTTTGTGGACCAACATGAAGACCAAGCTGCACATTTGCTACATATGTGTGATGGGCCTAGGTTCAGGCCATCCTTACACTTTGGTTGGTGGGTCAGTCTCTTAGAGCCCCCAAGGGTCCAGGTGAGTTGACTCTGTTGGTCTTATGGAGTCTTTGTCCCCATCCAGGATCCTTAATCCTCCCACCAACTTTTCCACAAGACTCAGCATGGGGTTCTTCTTTCTTGCCAGTTCTTCTTGAGGCAGCAGAGGAGGAAGAGCATCAGCGGAGGCTAAGACTTGGTCTTAGGAGATTTGGGGGTAAGAGTTGGTCTTACAAGATATCTAGGGTTGCTGTATAATAAAAGTTTACTATCTAAGTCTAAGTTACTTTGCTACTGTGGCTGACCTGTCTTCTGTGATCTTCTGCAGTCTCTGGCACTTAGCAACTCTTCCTAAAACAGCAAGGGATTAAGTAAATAGATTTTGTACTATCTCAGTTGAAACTGCTGGGCTCTAACTTTTAATCTGCTAGTAGGAAATCCCAGGAAGAAAAAGGGACACTTAGAAAAGTGATTATACTGTTTATTACTAAGTAGTAAAAGTGTCCTCTGAAAGCTATCTAATGGGAAAGCAGAAAGATCCCAAGTGGGGAAAAGTAAAAAAAGGTTTCTAAAAGAACAGGTTTCAAGGGAAAAAGGGATGGAGTGGGTGGAAAGGGAATGGGAAGTAAAAGGGCATCCTGAATAGGAGTGGAATTGAGGAGCCTGGGGGATCTTCCCTTTCTTTGTCCTCAGTATTACATCTTTCAGAACACACAATCACACGTTACAAAGTTCACCACAAGTTCACACCAAAAGCCAAATCATAAATTGAAATAGAAGTTTACAACAGAGAATGCTTACATTCATATCCATTAGGAATGATTATCTGGCTAAACATCCGTCACCTGTCTCAGCTCCACAGGTTCACTGAAGGTTTAAAACCATAACTAAGTTATTAGTGAAGTTTTGTATAGATAAACCCAGTCAATATTTTATTCTCTGTCCTAGAACCTATAATAAATCATTGGTTTCCTTTTTATGACCTTTGGTTAATTGTTTTACAACCTCTTGGAATGTGCTCTGAGTTGGAGAAAGTCTGGTTACTATCTAAGAGTAATTGACTGGTGTCACTTGGGACTGAAAAAGTTCTCACTGCAGTTTTGGCTATCAGAAATGACCTAATGACTGTTTCACTATAAAAAAGCTTAATAATCAGTTATAAGTTTAGGAATTCTTATAGGATCATCCTTAAGACTTAAGTCATATGGTACTACCTGAAGACCCAGTTATTCACTTCTGGGCATATACCCCAGAGAAACTCCAACATACAACAAAGACACATGCACTACAATGTTTATAGCAGCCCTATTTATAATAGCCAGAAGCTGGAAAGAACCCAGATGTCCTTCAGTAGATGAATGGATACAAAAATTGTGGTATATTTACACAATGGAGTACTACTTAGCTATCAGAAACAATGACTTTATGAAATTCTTAAGAAAATGGATCCATTTGGAGAATATCATCCTGAGTGAGATAACCCAGTCACAAAATAACAGACATAACATTCAGTCACTGAGAATTGGTTACTAAAAACAAAAAGTTCTGAACACCCCAGAAACAACTCACAGACTATTTGAAGTTCAAGAAAAGAAAAAAAAAAAAGAACGATTATGCTTAATCTTTACACACCAAGAATACTTTGACTAATTCCAGGTTACATCTTGTTTTGCATGTACTTTATTCTCATTGTAACTAGTAAGATCTTAATGCACATTATCAAACCTTTAAAAAACCAAGCACTGACAAAAATGTATTTGTAAACTTTTATGCAAAAGTGCTTAAAATCTGTACACTTATCTTTGTTTTTTTAAAATAAAGTTGTTCAATTAAAAAAAGACTTAAGTCATTTACATGTGTCTATATAGCATCGCTTCATATGTACACCTGCACTGATCTGCAGAGATCTGCTCCAAAGGGGTGTGCTATTACTTAATGATTGTTACATATGTTTAATAATAATGGGAAATGCATATTAATAGCAGGGATCTTTCCTAAAATGAATCCTTTACAACTTTGCTGAATAAGGGCGAACCAGTGGCAGAATATATAATAATTTAAGGCTAGCCATCTCTGGTTGATCACCTGCTAATTATTAGCTTGTTCTGTTATGGCTCCCGACACCCCAACTCTTCCACAAGACTCCCCCAACAAGTTGACAAATCTTAAAAATTTTAATTTCTCTCCAGGAATTTCAGGTCATACACAATTTCTTCTTCTCTCCCCCTCCTTCTCTCCCTCTTCTGCTCTCTCCCTCTGTGAATTGCATATGCATGTTCATTCATGTGAGCATGCATGTGGGATATTGTGCATGTGTGCCTGTGCATTGGTGTGCAGAAGCTGGAGGTTTATGTTGGGTGTTATTATTTTATTGTTTGAGGTGAGTTTCTGAAGCTCACAGCTAGACGCTCTGGCCAGCAAGCACAGTAAGAACTTTGATTAATGGAAGTGTATTGAGCACTCAGAGGACAAGACTAAAACACACGCTCTATACGTTTTTAAGGACTGTCAGTTTTTCAAGGGAAGTGTTTTCAACGGGCACAAGAATGTTTGCTAAGGTAGGGGAGAAGTTCACTTTTCCTGGCACATTGGAAACCAGATATATTACAGAGATAAAAATCAAATTTAGCAGGCAGTAAAGTACAGGGACATCTGTGAATGAAGCTCAGACTCTACCAGCTTTAACCATTTAGTGTTTATCACAGGGATTTCATTGAGTCTTTAACATAAACTTGGGAGAAGAAATAAGCCTGACCTACAGCAAAAACACTAACAATAGAAGTGTTTGTTCCCAGTTACCTGGAATGATTGTGAAACTGCATGTGCTGGGCCTTTTCTGGTTCCCATTCCTGGCAGCTGCTTTAATTAAATGTAATTTATAGACCCTAGCAAGTCACATTTGAGCATTTGTTCCTGGCAAGAGAGAACCCGTTAAATGCAGTCAGGCTGCAGAAGCCATTGGCTGAATATCAGCCTCCTTTCGATTCTTAAAATCCTGGAGGAAAGGCATGAGAACTAGAGATCTGAGGGATCTGACTGCCTTCCCCTTGCCTAGCAACTGGAGATGACTGGGGACTAGGAGACTTTCACAAGGACACTTGAATCTGGACTGCAGTTCATACATGTTATCATATAGGCTCAGTGATGTTTGCTGGAGTTAATTGTCTTAATTCACTAATTATTGTCTGGTGTATTCAAGTTGCTATTCTTACTGCCTTTTCCAGTCTTCATACGCCAAGGAAAGGCTCCGTCTCTCCACTCTTTCCTTCAGTCTTTACACTCATATGCTGCACTCACAGTTCTCTTTACTACCCACTAAGCCGCAGCACACTTCCCAGTCTGAATAGTATCCCTTCACCTCCTGTTGAGTGTTGACTCTTATTCACAGCTTGGCTTTTTTTTTTTTTCACCTTCTGAGGTGAAAATTGACAAGCAGTAGAAGAAACTTAAACATTATATTCTTTTATCTGTTTTATTAAACTTTTTATTTGACATTTTTATATATGTACAGGAGACATCTTGTTTACTTTCTCCCTGAGCCCTCTGTGGTTTTCCCTCACACACCCATCACCCACCTTCTCCCCAAACAAGTCTTTCTTCCATGATCATGTGTTGTATTTAGTCTTGAAATTCAAAGAGTTCAACTGTGACTATGGGTCGGAAACTGTTCCGTTGGAGCCTAACGGGCTCACCAGTGGACAATGACTCCCTAAATATGATTTTCTGATTCCTCAAAAATTTGATTGACACAAAATATTTCCAAAATGAATAGGATATTTTATTATCTAAATAAAACTAAATTTTATTATCTAAAGAACACTTATTTGGTACTGAATATAGCTTTTATTTTTTCATGTAGCACACCTAAAGTTGATCTTTTTTAAGTGTGTATATGCTTATGTCTGCATATATGTGTGTGTGTGTGTGTGTGTGTGTGTGTGTGTATGGGTATACAGGTGTCCATAAAGTGAGGAAGAGGGTGTCAGATCCCCTGGAGCTTGAATTGCAGAGTGTTTTGAGCTGTCTGACATGAGTTCTTGGAACCTAACATTGATTAATTGCAGTAATAGTACATACTTTTAACTTCATGATCATCTCTCTAGCCTCAAATGTTATTGTATTATTTGAAAGATTTATTTATTTTGTATGTGCACCATGTATTTGCCTTTATGTATGTCTGTACATCATATACATGACTGGTGTGTATAGAGGCCAGAAGTGGGCTTTCGATCCACTGGGACTGGAGTTATGCAGGGCTATAACTGGGAATTAAAACCAAGCTGTTATTTACACTGCTGAATTGGCTATCTCGCCTTGTGATTGTATTCTGAAACGTAGGACCTTTGTTCAAAATTACTTCTTTGGGACCTGAAAAGATGCCTCAGTTGGTAAAGCGCTTGCTTTGAGGAAGGAGGATTTGAGCGTGATTCCCAAGAATCCAATTAAACAAAACAAACAAAAAAATATACAAAAGTGTGGGAGTGTGGTATATGCTTGAAATTCCAGTGCTGCGGGTAGAGACAGGAGGATCTTTAGAGCTTCCTTCTGGCTAGCCAGCTTAATCTACTCAGTGGGCTCCAGGTCAGTGAGAGACACTGTCTCAATACCCCAGTACCACTACCAGAAAATAGGATGGGTTGAACCAGAGAAATGACCCTTTTGCTTTCACATACCCACATGCACATGTACATGCATGAATGCACACATATCCCCTTACTATTACTTTCAAATCATAGGATGAAAGATGAAATAATCCACAGAACTTAAGGATTTTAAGTAAAACTCTCCCATTATCTTTAGAGCTCAGCTCTTCACACAGTACCCTGAACTATGATACATCAGGTGCACTATGACCACCACACAGTCTCACAACTGTAATAAATTTTCCAAGCAAGAACAAGCTCTGCACTCCTTGTATTCTGGCCTTTTGTCTTAGTGAGAGATGCCATTGTTGTCAAGAGACAAGAGACACCATGCCTAAGAACTTGTGTTGTCTTATAAAAGACAACATTTAATTATGGCTAGCCTATTTTTTCAGAGGTTAACTCTATCATCATCATTGTAGGAAGCATGGCAGCATCCAGTCAGGAGCTGAGAGTTCTATAGTTTGTTTCAAAGGCAAAGGAAAGAAGACTGGCTTCCAGGAAGGCAGTAGAAGGGTCTCAAAGCCCAGCCCCAAAGTGACACACCTACTACCAGGCCATAGCCTAATAGTACCACTCCTTGGGCCAAGCATATTCAGACCTCTACACCTTCATTCCATATTCTTTTCTGTCACTGTTCCTGTTGGTCCTGCTTGCCTAACTTGGTCATCAGACACAATACACCTACTTCCTCTTAATTTTGGCACATTTTGACTTCACTTTCATTATCATTTTTATTAGCTATAAAAGAACAGATTCTTTCATTTCAAATATATACACTGCTGCAGGTGTATTATGCCAGGGGCTCTTGCAGTCAGGCTTCCTGGTATACATAATAATAATTTTGAAATTATAAAATTATATTTCTGTAGAAAATGAAAAAATGTTCCCCCTTCTACTGTCTACTTCTCAGGATCTACCAGAGAAAGTAATTAAGTAGACAGACTTTATTTTCCTCTATAAGTGATGATCTCAGAGCCATTTCCTATGGAAAATGCATTTTACTTCTAATAAGAAGGATGCCGTATGTGACCATCTATTGTGGTTTTTATACTTATTGTCATCGTTTTATTTATGCAGTCTGTTCTGAAACAAAGTTGAGATGGTACTTCAGTGTTCATATTTCTCCAAAATAAGCATATGGCACAATATCTGAGGTGCTAGTATATCATTTAATATTATTTATGAGGAGTTTTAGTATTCTAAGAATTATTTCGTAGCCCTAATTTTATCAGGTTTCTACTTCCACAAATCTATCAAAAATTAATTGAGATCTATAAACAGTTATGTAATTGAGATCTATGAACAGTTGTTGTGATATACGCAGCAGTTCTGGGAGTCACCTTCATTTCCTCCAAGGCTGTCCACAGCCTGCTAAATAATCCTGATATTTTCTGTGATATTCTTCCAGCTTCTGAAGTAGCTTTTTATTGTTAAATATATTCAAATTGTTTTTTTAAGTCTATTTTTTTAAAACAACTTTATTTTACAAAACAAAGATAAATGTACAGATTTTAAACATTTTTTGCTTAAAATTATACATTTTTTGTCAGTACTTTTTTTCAGATTTTAACATAATTTTTATATAAAACTATATGAATATATTTTTTAGTCAGTACTTGATTTTTTTCAAGGTTTGGTTGTATGCCTTGAAAACTTAATAGTTACAATGAGCTAAAGTACATGTAAAACAAAATGTAACATGGAAATAGTTAAAGTTTTCTTGTTTTGTAAATTTTTGTTTTGTTTTGTTTTCTTTATTTCTTGGACTTCATACAGTCTGTGAGTTGTTTCTGGGGGAGTGCAAGCCTCTGGGGTTAGTATCTCACTATCAGTGACTGCATATTATGTCTGTTCTTTTGTGACTGGGTTATCTCACTCAGGATGATATTCTCTAGATGCAGCCATTTTCTTAAGAATTTGGTTAAGTCATTGTTTCTGGTGGCTGAGTAGTATTCCATTGTGTAAGTCTAAAGCTGTAGCTATAACTGATTTTGCTTTTCATTATTTCTCCCCAACCCAGTATGTGTTTGTGTGTGGGGGAGGTATGCACACCCAGTTGAGTACAAACACATTGAGACAAAAGAGGAACATAGGTGTCCTGTTCTGTCACTGTCTCCTTGCCTTTCTGAAGCAGGGTCCCTTACGGAAGCTGAAGCCCTAAAATTTCTTCAAACCCTAAACTCCCTTCATCTCATCTTCCACAGTGCTGAGATTCCAGGCCTATTTGATGTCACAATCTACTGGTACAGGTGCTAGGATACAGACTCGGTTCTTCATGTATATTCAGTGATTTTCTTGAGCAACCTCTCAGGGCCCTGACTGATCCTTTTTAATCACCTGAAAGTCAGTAGGTACTTCTACTTTTCCCCATGCTCTAAAATCTCATAAACTTGTCCAAGGGTAAAGCCCAGCTCTCTCTAACCTGTTTTGCTAGGTCTTTTCTGACATAAAGTTGACAAATGTCATTTTTTACAGTATTTTTCTATTTTCTGATTAAGTCATTTAAAAACAAAACTCATGTGTGTTGTATGGCACATGTGTGAGTATAGGTACCACCTCCCCATTGCCAATTCTGTCTAACTTATTCCTTCTGTTTACAAAAAGTATTCACATTCTTGAATTTTCTTTTCTTTCTGGTCCTCATCAACCGTGTCTTTTTAAAATGTGTGTTATATTTTATAGGGAAAAAGTTATAGCTGTGGAAACTCTTCTTGTTATCTCTCATATGATTTAACTAGTATTAAGTACCTTTGAACTTCTGGGGTAAACCCAGATTAGTCATGAATTATTATCCCTTTCACAAAGTGATGATTGGGTGGATAATATTATATTTGTGATTTTATACTGCTTTAGTGATTAAAATTGGTCCATACGTCTCTTTTGTACTGATTTTTCCTGTTTTAAAATAAGTCTATTCTTTTTCAATAAGTAAACTATAGAGGAGAGATATCTCTTTGATTTCTATTCATAAAAGAGTTTTTCTCTTTGTTCTAAACATTGGAATGAATCATTTCTTTGAAAATTTGGTGCAATTTATCTGTTAAAATCACTTGTAGATTAAGGATTAGGCTTTCTGAGACTTTTAAAGAGCTGTAGACCTGTTTAAAACTTCTCTTTCTTTTTGAGAAATTATAGTGAATACATTTGTGGGAAAATATTCATTTTCCTTGGCTTTCATTATATGTTAGTTAATCTTCTTAAGCCTTTTTATCAATAAATTTTTAAAATAAAAATTTAACCTTTGAGGATTTTATTATTTTAATTCTTCTTTCATACATTACATCCTGACTGCAGTTTTCCCTCCTTCCATTCTACCCAGTTCCTCTCTGCATCTTGTATCTCCCCTGTCTCCAGATCACCTCCTTTGTGAAGTTGGAGGAGAAGGAGGAGGAGAAGGAGGAGGAGAAGGCAGAGAATGCAGATGTCAATGAGGACAAGGAGGAGAACAGGGATATCCACCTAACATGCCTAACAAGATACAATCAGATTGGGCACAAACACTCACAACAAGGCTAGACAGGAAGTCCAGGTAGTTTTGGGAGTGTGCTCACCTGGGTAACAAGGGGCAGGGCCAAGTTTTGTTCAGTAATAGGTTGGCCACTCCAACAAGTTCCGTGTCACCATTTTCCCACGAGGTCCCGCTGGCTGGACAGATTGTTGATGGCAGCTGTTGTGGCTGGGCTGATGTCCCAGTACCACTTCTAAGAGACTTGCCTGGTTTTAGAATGTAGCTAATTCGGTCTCTGTAGCCCCCATTTCTAGGAACAGTCATTAAGATTAGTGTTGTAGATTCCAGGGAGTTTCTGCCTCATTAGGTTTCTACATAGCCCCTAAATCTACCAATTCCAGTTTTCTTTCTGAGGCTCTCTCCTGAGGCTTCTATCACTCTATCTGACCCTCCTGTTCCCATCCCCATCTGCCCCCAGTCCACCTGTAGAATCTACTTTATTTTCCCTTTCCAAGGAGATCCATGAGTCCCTTCTTGAGCCAACCTTGTTTCTTAGCCTTCCTAGGTCTATAGATTCTAGTATGATTTTCGTTTACTTAACAGTATGTTTGTCTTTCTGGGTCTAGGTTACCTCATTCAAAATGATCTTCTCTAGCTCAACCCGTTTGCCTGTAAGTACCATGATTTCTTTGTTTGTAATAGCTGAGTAATATTCCATTATGTAAATATATATTTTCTTCATCCATTCTTTAGTTGAGGGACATATAGCTTGTTTCTAGTTTCTGGGTATTATTAATGAAGCTGCATTTTACATGAGTTAGAGTTCTTGTGGTAGGATGGAATGTCCTTTGGATACATGCCCAAGAGTAGTAGCATAGCTGGGTCTTGATTACCATATTGATATCCATAGTGGGTACACTAGTTTTTCACTCTCACCAGAAATGGAGGAGTGTTTCACTGTTCCACATCCTCTCCAACATGAGCTATCACATGGGTTGTTTATTTTAGCCATTCTGACAGGTATAAGTTGGAATCTCAAAGCTGTTTTGATTTGCATTTCCCTGCAAAGAAATGTTGGGTGTTTCTTCAAGTATTTCTCAGCAGTGTTAGATTCCTTTGTTGACAATTTTTGGTTTAGATTTATATCCTAATTTTAATTGTATTATTTGGGGTTATATATATATATATATATATAATTTTAATTGCAAGGTCCACACTAAAGAACAAGGTGAACTACTCAGGAGTCCACACTAAAGAACAAGGTGAACTCAGGAGCTCTAAGAATCATATTGGTATCCAGGTTAACAAAGAAATGAGGAGAAGACAAGGGCAGTCCTGAAACTCCGACTCAGAACATAGCAAACTAGATCCAAATCTCATTGTCTATAGATGAATTATTGATCGTAATGCTGGCACTGTCAGTGTTCTATCCAGGGAACTGTCTCCTGTGCCAATGAGTTCAAGACAATTCCCCACTTTCTCTTCTATAAAGCATTTCCGATTTCAAGTTGAGGTCTTTGATCCTCTTGGACTTGAGTTGTGTGTACAGTGATAGATACGGATCAATTTGCATTCTTCTACATGATGACATCAGGTTAGCCCAGCACCATTTGTTGAAGCTGCTTTCTTTTTTCCATTGGATATTTCTAGCTTCTTTATAGAATGTCAAGTTTCCATATGTGTATGAATCTATCTCTGGGTCTTTGATATGATTGTATCGAACATCCTGTCTGATTTTGATGTCAATGCCATGCAGCTTTTATTACTACAGCTCTGTAGCACAGCTTAAAATCATGGAGGTGATAACTCAAAATGTGATTTTATTTTACAGGATTGTTTTGGCTATCTTGATTTTTGTTTTATTTTTCTATATGAAGCCAAGTATTCTATTTGTGACTGTATAATATTTATATCATTTCTACTCCTCCTTCCTCCTTTCTTCTTAGATTCATGACATTTTCTTTAATAATTATTACTGCTATAAATTAATTCACATTTATTTGTGACCTATTGGGTCTGTATTTAATATTTGCTAATAATCCTTCTCTATTAAAAAGGGGAATCTTTGATGTTATGACTCTTCTAGTACTATTTTCCCGTGTTATTTTCTGTTTTTTAAAATTTCACCAGAACTATTAATTTTATTTTATCTGCTTTGTGTATATGTGTATGTATGCATGGGTGTGTGTTTGTATGTGCAATTGTGGTAGGCAAAGGTTGATGTTATATGTTTGCTCAGTCATTATCCACTTGGCTTTTTGACATAGAGTCTCTCATTGAATCTAGATCTCATGCATTCAGCTAGATGGGCTGGCCATAATATTTAGGCAAACACCTATGTCTGACATCTCAGCCCTGGAATAAGAGGTACACATGTGCCACCACACTTGACTCTATAGGTATGCCTTGGGGAATTTACACTCAGGTCCTTGTTCTTGTGTGTGCAGAACACACTTTACTAAAAAAATATCTCCAAGTATTTTGACTTCTTTAATCAAAGATAAACTCAATATACTTTAGAATTTATTTTATGAAATTAACTTTTACTTATTAACCTCCAAGTATTGTTTGAGCTGTGATAAATAAGGTTTTTTTGGATTCTAAACATTTTATTTTCCTTCCTGGAAATCCTTAACTGGTTTGTCACTAGGAAATGTCTTAGAAAGAGTCTGCAGGTTTGGCATGTCTACTTATAGATGTACAATTCCTTTCAAACTTAATTTTGTTTTTAATTTCTATTATGTTATTATTGTAGCAGATCTTTATAGAAGTACACTTCCTTAGAAATCATTCATTCTTTTCTAATGATCTACAGCAAATATTCTCTTCCTTAAAAGGATAATTTCCCAAATGTTGTTTCCTGGTCCCAATACATTTACTAGATCAACTGAGAATCAAGAATTCCAAATCAACTCTGTTTTTATCAGTGCATGTCCTAGTTAATACCTACTTAGTAAATAATGGCTTGTCAACTTTTCCTTGCAGTTTTATTCATTTTTGTTGATCTGTCTGAAGTCATGTCATTATCTGTACTGTCAATTTTTAGTCAACTTATATGATTCACATCAACAGTAATTAACATTTGTTCTATTAATTAGGGATAAAGATGGGAGATTATGCCACTGCCTAGTACACTGTTGAGAATCTCTGTGTCTAGTCAGATTATTTACCTAGCTGTGTAGACATTAGAAATTCTAATTTTATATGAAAAATGACCAGTGATTCTAGTCCTAAAATCCAGGCTAATGCTCACTGCCAGGCTGTTGGTCACTATAATGTTTAATAAAGAGGCTCGGGGAGTTTTTATCATCATAATAGAAGGGAGTCTGGTTAGTTTCTCAGCAGGTATTGCAGGTAATTAAAACACTTCTTCAAGCTGAGAAGGCAGTAATAAAAAATGTTTGAGAGATTGTTGCAAGCAGTCTGAGGTGAGACAATTGCTTCCTTTCTCTGGGAGTGTTACTATCTTTTTTCTCAGACAAGATTTGGAAAGATTTGTGATTAGAACTACTTATAATGGTTTGTTATATTTTTATACTATGTCTAAGAAATCACTTGTTTTCCTTAAAATAAGTGGCACACTATTAGAGATAATAGATTAACTTGCCACTGTGACTGTAAACCCTTCCATTATGTTAGTGATTTAGGTTTCTTGTTTTAAGGTATAATATTGTAGTGAATATGGTGTTGGAATGTCTAAGAGAGTTTAAGAATTGTCTTAATAATAGTTTAATTAGTTATATTAGCTAAATTCCCTTACAGATCCTGTAAAGTTTGAATTAGTTTTAAAAATTGGGTAGACTAAATTTATGAATACATATTAAGAGAGTTAGGGCAACTAAATGAATTTTGTCAATTGGAAAGATTATTAGAGGCCATTCTTGTCCCCTGCACAGCCACCACTTTCCCTGTGGTTTCAGACACAGCTATACTTGTCTTTCTGAACCTTCTTCTAGCTGGTGGAAACCATGGGGCCCACTGTAGTGATTTCTTTTTTTCTTTTTTTCCTTCAGGGAAAAGGGATTCTTGAAGAAAGAGTAGAATAAAACCTGGACATTCTATTAGTTCCATATGTCCTTTGGCTGACTGTACATATAGAGGCTCCCTGAAGATTGGATTTGAAATGGAGTATCAGGAAATGAGTCCTGTTTCTTTAAGGCATCGAGTCAGGGATTCCCTATCATCAGGGCATAATTTATCCTCTCCTGACTGATAACAGCTGTTCTTATCAGAAG
The DNA here is from genome assembly GCF_963924665.1 of Micromys minutus. Taxonomy (NCBI): domain Eukaryota; kingdom Metazoa; phylum Chordata; class Mammalia; order Rodentia; family Muridae; genus Micromys; species Micromys minutus. Next base: position 5,901,920 of record NC_137953.1, read on the forward strand.
GTAACCATAGGAGGGCAGATAGGACCTGAAGGATGCTAATTTTGCTTAGCTTCTGAGAAGCAGGCAGAGATCAAAATTACACTAAGGATACAAAGTTGAAGACTCTGGGCTTTGAAAGTAAGCATTTGCCAAAACCTTCAAGGGAAATAGTTTAGGGTGCATATTGAATGCATATGACAGTATAATCTGGAAAGAAAAAATGCTGTGAAAGCCTTCCATGTAAAACTCAGTCCTGAGATAAGATGAAATCAAGATTATTATAAATTCACACAGGAGTAATTTTGGATACTTCCAGTAGATCCCCAAGGCCTTCCAGGGTACCTACCAAGAAAGAATTATTGGGGCAGTCATAGAAAAACATTTGCTTCCTTTGTAACTCCTTGTATGACAAGTATATGTTACACACACTTCATTAAGATAATGCTAAACTCTATGTTGCAATTGATTTTTAAGAAATTTTCATTTGTTAAGCAGGAAGAGCATCCATAGTCATCTGAAAATGCAATTAAATTGCTCTTCATTTCAGAATTGCATCGATGTACAGAGTCCCATTTCCTTGATATACCTTAACCAATGCACTGGAGCATAACTGATTAATTTAAAAGCAGACGAAGAATCTGATGGTCTGTAACCAACATTCACTTCACCTGCAATAGTCATTCCTTCTATGATATCACACTAGAGTTGTAGCAGAGTAAGTCCCATAGCTTTTCAAATGTACTGCCAGTTGACTAACTTATGCAGAATTAACGAATCTGACTAACTTATGAACAGTGAGATATAGAACTAAATTGCTATTTTATGGGTCAAGTTTCAGGGAAGCTCTTGTCTCTTCTTTGTTTTTTGTTGTTGATATCCAACTTGATTCTATGGTGGTCTAATAGAATACAGGGATATGTTTCAGTTTTCTTGTACGTGATAATACTTGCTTTGTGTTTAAGTATGTGGTGAAGTTTGGAGGAAGTTTTATGAGGTTCTGAGAAGAAAGATAATCTTATATATTTGGGTAAAATGTTCTACAAATATCTGTTAGTTCTATATGTTTATAATGTCAGTTTCAACATTTCTGTTTAGTTTTGTCTTGGTGCCCTGTATTTGTTAGGGACTGGATAAAGAAGCCTCCCATGATCAGTATGTAAGGGTCAATATGTGATTTAAGATGCAATAGTTTACTTTTTACAAACTTGGATACCCTTGTGTTTGAGTCCTGGATATTAAGAAATAAATTGTCTAATGGTGATTCTGTTTTTTTTTTTTTTTTAATATGTATGCAGTATCCTTCACTATCTCTGTTGAACAGTTTTTATTTGAAATATTTTTCATTAGATATTAAAATAACTCTACCATATTGCTTCTTGGAATATATTTTCCAAGCATCTATCATAAAGTAATAACTGTCCTTAATATTGAGTGTATGAATTGGAATGATAAAAACTGTCTTCACATTCATTTGTTTGGTCTGTCTTTTATTGCTAAAGCAAAACCATTCATGTTAAGCAGTGTCAATTACCAGTAATTATACATTCCTTTTATTTTCTTGTTGGTGGTCATAGTGGTAGTTGTGTGTATATGTGTGTATGTTTCCAATTTTTTTTTTTGATTTTGCTGATCTGAGATTAATTATTACCTGTGTTTTCTTCCATTTGGTTGACCTCTTTAGGTTATAGTTTTTCTTCTAGTATCATCTGTAGGGTTATATTTGCAGTTAGATATTGTTTATGTGTGAGTGTATGTGCATGTGAGTGCAATGCCCATCAAAGCCAGAAGCCCATAGCAGATCCTGTGGAGCTGGAATAGACAACTTGTTATGAGTACCTGATGTGATTTCTCAGAACTGAACTCTGAGCTTGAAGAACAGTAAGTACACTTAATCACTGTGCCATCTTTTAAACCTTTGATGACTTTCTGATGAGTAAGTTATGCTTTTTCTCATAGACAAGTAAGCCAGGCAGACAGGGCACATTTACATGAGAAAGTCATTGTCAGTTGAGAATATAGCAGAATGTTGATCCTGGCAGGAAACCTAAACAAATGAAAATTCATAGGGCTCCAGCATTTCTGTTTCCCATAATATTTTTAAAAGGTAATACTTTGAAGTAGAGGCTTGAAAAACAAAAGCAGACGAATAATTATGTCTAGTCAATGATCCACATACCAAAATGTTGATGGGATCCACCTCAATATCCTTTTCCAACTTCTCAGCAGAAATGACTTTCTCATGGTTTTTATGGCTGTATTTGAAGTCAAAATCTTTCTCCTCCTCTTTCTCCTCCCCTTCTACCACCTCCTCCTTCTCCTCCTACTTCTTCTTCTTTTCTTCTTCTTCCCTGAAGCCTTCAAAGTAGAACTGAAGCTTGGTGTAGCAATTCCAGTTATCTGACATGAGTAGCACTAAACTGATCAGATATATCAATGTATATATATAGCACTGTCATCTCAAATAGTGTGAAAGATACTTTCTCACCAAGGTCTATCTGTGATCATATCTTCTCTACCCAGGCCATCATCTTCTCCATAGATGCTCAGAACCCCAGGCTTTCTTTATTTATGCACCCTCCCTTCAGCTTTCATGCGACTCCTAGCTAGGGACATGAGCCCCATTTTTATGATTGCCAAACAAGACCATTCTCCACTGTGTCGTCTTACCAGCTCAGGATTCTAAATTCTTCATATTTATTCTTTACACACATTCAATCCTAATTTGTAAATACCGTTACCTGAATTCTTAAGAATAGATTATAGAAAAGTCAACTTTTGATTCAAAGGATGTGCCTGGTTTAAAATTAATCTTTTTTTAAATTCTCAATTTATTGTTTAAAAAAAGATACAATCACTGTAGTATTCATTTGTGTGAGCATTTTAGAATGCTTAGTATAATTTCTTTTTGTATTTTTATTTATCACAGGATGCTTCATTATTGCTTAACGCTGTGAGCTGTGATTTCCTCTTTAAAAATATGATTTGATTATCTGGTCCATTTTAAATATTACATGCTGATTTTTCTTTGAGTCATTCCTTGTTTAGAAATGGAGTGTTAGTCTTTAATTTTCATATGATCCTTTTAAACAAAAGCGATTTTTTTGTCATGTGTAAAGAACACAGTCATGTCATGGGCTACACATAAAAGGGAAAACTTTACTCTGTGGAGGATGTGGGTGTCATTTATATGACAACTACAGGAATTTCAACAGGTTTAGTATCTATCTCTTACAACGAGACAAAACCATCTCATGTTAAGTGAAGCAACCTTATTTATTACTTAAAGAAAGGGCCAGTAGGGGTCTGGATCAATTAAAATATAAAACAAACAAAAAAAAAAAAAAAAGAAAACAACAAAAAAAGAAAACCCTGTCTCTCATGGCTCAGAAAGCCATCAGGGCTGATGGAATCTCTTCTTTTCAAGCACTACTTGTGATGCAGCTGAGAAGCCTAAGTGCACAGTTCTAATCAACAGAAACAGACAGATTTCTGGGTTAGGGTCTGAAAAATACTTTGGTGGCTAAAGGTCTTTGCCACAAAACCTGATGACTCTCTTTTGATTCCTGACACTCACATGGTAGAAGGAAAGAGTCAACTATTGAAGTGGTTCTCTGATTTCTATGTGCTCGAGGAATTACCATCTTCCTTTGCCAAAACATCAACAGAGCCATTAAATAAAATATAAAAGTAATAACAACAAAAAGAAAAGAATTTTAGGACCTTTTGTTCTAGAAAGACGGGAACAAAGCTTGGGCTGTTTACTCATTCCATCCTTTTCTCAAAACGTTCTAGTGCCAGAAAATTCTGTATTTATTTGTTATTTATTTCTTTGTTTGTCTTGGTTATGCTGGGGATGGAACTCATAGCCTCAGCCATACTAGACAGGCTCTTTACTACTTTACTGCAGCTCTTGTCTTCTGCTGCATTCCTACATTCATTTCTGAGGACTGTAAGTGCAGATGTATGGACCTGGACTACCCAGGGAGCTGTGTTAAAGTATATGTTACAAAAACTCCCTCATTTACCTAGTTCTATATTTGGTCCTTCTAATTCCAGCTGCAGTCATCACTTGCATAGAATTAATTATTAATGGCATTTTGTTTTTGTGCATTTAGATAGATTTCTGAGTTTGGAAACTGTATATTCATCCATGTTTTAGTTGAATACCTTTCCTATTCCTCTTTCAGTCGGCCATTAATACTGCCACTCACGTTCAACTTTATTCTTATTGAGTGAGTTAAGGAAGTAGAGTAGTGTTATTTGGTCTCCTGTGGTGAGCCAGGAGGCTTATGTAATTGCAAAAATAATCCAAGATGTTTGTATTACATTTTCTCCTATAAAAGTGTGTTCCTCCTACATTTTTGACTTGTTATTGTATTCAACAGAGCTTTGAGAGTGCTCCAACTCTGTAACTTGCTATGCTCAAGGCAAATTTCATCAGGTTTTAAAAAAATAACCTTTCAATTAAAAGTACAATGACTTTAGATTTGTTGGGACAATTTTAACACATAATAATTGATTAAGTATGCTACCGAACCATTTATAAATTCCATGGAGAAAAATGGAGCTGAAGCATTATAAAGTTTTCTTTCTGGTGGCCATAGCATCTCTTCGCTGAGTGGCTCCTCCTTTAACATTGCTTTTCATTTTTTTAATTTGGTCTTTTGCTTTTTATTGTCCTGTTTTTACCTTTATTTGAAAAAAGAGCATCAATGTTCTTTTGGTTGAGATTATTCTGCATGACATTAGTAATTTAAAAAAGACTCACAAGGGCATCATAAGCGGAATCGCTCTGAAATCCTCATTAAAATATGCCTGAAGTAATGGGGGCAGGAGCATGTCTATCAGCAACATATGAACAAAACTTACAGACTAGTCTCAAAATCTGGGAAGAATTGTTGCCAGTTATTTGTCAGAGTAATAAGGACAGTAATAAGGAAATATGCATACAGGGTCAGCAGAACACAGTCTCTGACTTTGAGTTTATACACACATCTTTGGGTTACAGGACAATGGGGAGGGCTGATGATAGAAGCATTTGAAGTTCTACAGTGTGATGCTTACCTTTCTTTCTGCCTGCTTTGAAATTAATAACTCACACTCTCATCCTCCTCATACATTATAGGAAATTATGGGGTTGCATTTTTCATTCTGACTCCTTGTCCTTCAATTGTTCCACTTATACTTTGTCTAGATTGTGGAGCAGAGCAGGAACCATCCCTGTTTCGCTGTGCTTAAGTACATGCCAGATGTTTGGTGCTGTGAGAGGGTCTTGCTATGGTATCATTCTGGGGTTACTCTCTATATATCAGAATACCCCCATGGTTACTGAAAAGAAGCCATTTGAGCCAGAGAATGAGAGTAAAGTACTTTTTTTCTATGCAAATATTTTAAGCTGTTCTGTAATAAGGTTTTGGGAATAATAAATTTAACAGCTCTAATCTGTCATTTAAAAAGTCGAATAATTCAAGTCACTGAAGTCTAAAATCTGAACCTTCTATAAATAGATTATGTTGATTTACTAGAACAATCAATAGCTGGATATTTTCCTTTTAGATTATCCATGATACTGCATTGTTTTTCTTTCCAAATTCAATGTGAAAACACAACACAAAAGTTAAGAAGCCATGGGTGGAAAGAGATTGAGGTAATGGTATCATGACTTGAGAAATTTGTAGAGTTAAAGGAAAGCAGACAATCTTGTGTAGTTGTACTTTTAGGGTTACTTTATTGGGTTCTTATATCTGCCACCCTTCTCTACCTCAATCCATTCCAACTCCCCAACACTATGTAGGCAAAAAAGAAGGTTAGAGGGGAAAAGGTAAATATATCTCTTTAGACCACTTCCTCCTGATTAGGAGCATTAAGTTCCTTGGGGTGTGGGGTGGGGGTAGCCCTATCTTTATCACCAGGATATCTCTGCATAGCAACCAGTGACAGCAATCTAGAAATCCAATAATTCAGGAACTCAACAATCCAGCAATAGCAAAAAGCAGCAAACCCAACAGCACAAACCAGTAGTAAGTAGTAGGAACCAGGAGCAGCAAGTACCAGATACCATGGTACTCCCATGTTTATACCACCTCAAGGGGCTCCAGAATTCCAACATATAGTATCTGAAGATATCAAAAATCATACCCCTCCTAGAGCAGGAGAGTAATCATAGTTAGTGGCTCCAATCTGAAGGAGCCTCATAGCTCATAACTGTGTTTAAAATAAAACCATAATCACACAACTGAATTTTTAAGGAAACTAAAATTCTCACTGCATTTCAACAAATGTACATAGTTTTTCCTCTAACATCAACCAACAATAAGAACAGTTATAAGAACTATCAGGTAAGAATTAGGTCCAGACCAATTATATTAGGTAAATTTGGAGAAAGTACTCTACTATCTCTCCTATATTGGTGAGTCCAAATTTTTGTACATAAATAACTTTCTTTTTATAAATTTCATTTATCAATCTAAAAACAACCTTTTAGACCATAACCATTTCCTTAGATCCTAAAAAAACTTAAGGTTTCATGTCTTTCATCTTTAATAAGGAAAACTGTAAGACTATATAACTACCTAGTCTTCAACCCCATCAGAGCCCTGATAAATATCCAGAGTAAACAGAAGGGTAAATAAATGGTACCTAAGTAAACAGGAAGTACAAAGCAAAAGCAAGCAGCTTCCAAAACTATAGAAATGACAGATACTATGGGCTACCTGGTTACTTATCCAGGGTTCCTCTGCATGTGTAGGATCTCTAGTCTTTGGCCATCAGTCTCAGAATATCTGATAGACTTATTTATGGAGCAGGAATTTTGAAGGACTGGCCTATTTTCCTTCAGCAAAGTTGGGCAATTGAATTCCTACTTTTATCATTATGGGGTGTTGTTTTTTGTCAAAGGTCTTTGCTACATGTAATGTCGTTTTTGTCTTTCAGTTTGTTTATATGGTGGATTACACATTTATTTAAGGATGTTAAACTTCTTAGAATCTTATTTGATCATGGTGGGTGGTCTTTTTGTTGTGTTCTTGGATTTGATTTCCAAATATTCACTAAGAACTTTTAAATCTATGTTCATAAGTGTACATTCATAAGGATGCGTTGCTCTGTCATTATCTTTCTTCCTTGGGTTGTCTTGTGGTTTGGGTATCAGGGTTATGCTGGTCTCATGAAATCAATTGGACAACATTTCTTCTGTTTTTATTTTGTGAAATAATTTGAAGTTCACTGAAAGTCTAGAATAATTCTGTTGTAATACCATCTGGCCCTGAACTTTATTTTGTTGTTGTTGATGGCATTTGAATTAACTGCTTCTATTTCACTGGAGATTATATGTTTAAATTGATGATGTGGTCTTGATTTAACTTACGTAAATGTTAGGTTTATTAAGAAAGTTACGCATATCTTTTAGATTTTCCAATTTAGTTTTAAAATTATGTCTTTATGATTCTCTGGATTTCTATGATGTCTGTTGTCATGTCTCTCATTTCATTTTCTATTTTGTTAATTTGGAGATTATCCATTTTTTTCTACCTCTTAGTTAATTTAGATACAGTTTTGTCAATCTTATTAATTTTCTGAAAGAACTGGATATTTAGATTGTACTGCAGCTGTTTGTATTTTAATGTTAATTGCACTTCCCCAAGATGGGAGAGTTAGTCACATGAATCCAACTGAACCTTCCCATTTTAATTAGTAAATAAAGTAAAGCCAGTGACTGGGCGGGGCAAGGGAAGTGGAGAGGGCTGAGAGGTCTGAAGGTCAGAGGACTGAGGGGAGCAGTTGAGGCAACATGGAGCTTCCCAAGGACCAGCTGGACCCAGGTGGGATTTATTGGTGTTAAAAAGCTATGAACATTAAGGATTTTACAGGTCTAATATCTCATATAGAAAGGCAGTTTGTATTTTTGTCTATATGATGCAATCTTATGTAGAGGATTTGTAGATTGAGAGTTGAATATATAAACCTGTATGAAAAGCTATCGGGCTGTAGAGTTGTGTTTGTGTGGGGTTTTAAGGTACAGAAATACCCTGGGACAGAGGCAGAGAACAGGCAGTAGAAAACCGCCAGGGAAGGGAGTTGAGCCGTGGTGGCAGCTCAGACCCGGCACCAGAGGAGCTCCGAATTAAAACCGGGCTTGAGGAGTGAGACCTCAGAGTTGGCAGAGAGATAAACGTTTTTATTTTCTAATATTTACTGCAACTGATATTCATTTCAATGGTTCTTTGTATTATATTTTTCTTTTTTACTATTTCATTGATTTGAGACCTGACTTATCCCATCTTTTTTAGAGAGCTCACTTGTGTTGTTAAGTTACTAGTATGATATCTCTACACTGTTTTTTAATGTATACATGTTTAGTGTTTTTAATGTATAGCACTTAGTACTATAAACTTGCCTCTTTGAACCACCTTAAGTGTGTCCTACAAGTTTGGATAAACTGTATATTCATCTTCATTCAGTTCTAAAAAACCTTTAATTTCTTACTTGACTTATTTTTTATTCAGTAATGAGCTGTTTAGTTTCCATGAATTTGAAAGCTATCTGTTGTTCTTAGTATCTGACTTGAGTCCGTGGCAGTCAGATAGGATGTAACATGTTATTTCTATTTTCTTTTATTTGTTAAGACTTCCTTTATATCTGACTATGTGGCCAATTTTGGAGCAAGTCACACCAGTGCTGAGGAGCCAAATTTGGTTGTATTTTGGGTAAAATGCTTTATCAATACCTGTTAGTTGCATTATATCTTATGAAGTCAGGTAACCCCAGCATTTTCCTTTTTTTTTTAAACAACTTTATTTTACAAAACAAAGATAAATGTACAGATTTTAAACATTTTTTGCTTAAAATTATACATTTTTGTCAGTACTTTTTTCAGATTTTAACATAATTTTTACATAAAACTATATGAACATATTTTTTAGTCAGTACTTGATTTTTTTCAAGGTTTGATAGTATGCCTTGAAAACTTAATAGTTACAACGAGCTAAAGTACATGTAAAACAAAATGTAACATGGAAATAGTTAAAGTTTTCTTGTTTTGTAAATATTTTTTTTTGTTTTGTTTTGTTTTCTTTATTTCTTGGACTTCATACAGTCTGTGAGTTGTTTCTGGGGGAGTGCAAGCCTCTGGGGTTAGTATCCCACTATCAGTGACTGCATATTATGTCTGTTCTTTTGTGACTGGGTTATCTCACTCAGGATGATATTCTCTAGATGCAGCCATTTTCTTAAGAATTTGGTTAAGTCATTGTTTCTGGTGGCTGAGTAGTATTCCATTGTGTATATGTACCACAATTTTTGTATCCATTCATCTTCTGAAGGACATCTGGGTTCTTTCCAGCTTCTGGCTATTATAAATAGAGCCGCTATGAAGATTGTGGTGCATATATCTTTGTTGTATATTAAAGTGTCTCTGGGGTATATGCCCAGAAGTGGAATAGCTGGGTCTTCAGGTAATACTATATCCAATTTTCTGAGATATCGCCAGACAGATTTTCAGAGTGGTTGTATTAGCTTGCAACCCCACCAACAGTGGAGAAGTGTTCCTCTTTCTCCGCAGCCTAGCCAGCATCTGCTGTCATCTAAGTTTTGGATCTTGGCCAATCTGACTGGTGTGAGGTGGAATCTCAGGGTTGTTTTGATTTGCATTTCCCTGATGGCTAAGGATGTGGAGCACTTCCTCAGGTGTTTCTCGGCCATTCGGTGTTCCTCAACTGAAAACGTTTTGTTTAGCTCTGTACCCCATTTTTTTAATAAGGTTATTTGATTCTCTGGTGTCTAGCTTTTAGAGTTCCTTGTATACCTTGGATATTAGGCCTCTATCTGATGTGGTGTTGGTAAAGATCTTTTCCCATTCTGTTGGTTGCTGTTTTGTTTTCTTGACAATGTCTTTAGCCTTACAGAAACTTTGCAATCTCATTAAGTCCCATTTGTTAATCTTTGACCTTAGAGCTTGAGCCATTGGTGTTTTGTTCAGGAAATTTTCTCCTGTGCCTATGTGTTCTAAGGTTTTTCCTACTGTCACATCTAATAGTTTCAGTGTATCTGGTTTAATGTGGAGATCTTTGATCCACTTGCACTTGAGCTTTGTACAAGGAGATAAGAAAGGGTCTATTTTCATTCTTTTCCTAATCCATGAGCATGGGAGATCTTTCCATTTTCTGAGATCCTCCTCAATTTCTTTCTTTAGAGGTTTGAAGTTCTAGTCATATAGGTCCTTCACTTGCTTAGTTAGAGTCACACCAAGGTATTTCATAGTTTTTGTGACGTTTCTGAAGGGTACCTTTTCCCTAATTTCTTTCTCCACATGTTTGTCCTTTGAGTATAGGAAGGCTACTGATTTGTTTGAGTTAATTTTGTATCCAGCCACTTTTCTGAACTTGTTTATCAGCTGTAGGAGTTCTCTGGTGGAATTTTTGGGGTCACTCAAGTACACTATCATGTCATCGGCAAAGAGTGATGTTTTTATCTCTTCCTTTCCAATTTGTATCCCCTTGATCTCCTTTTGCTGTTTAATTGCTCCAGCCAGGACTTCCAGTACTATGTTGAATAGGTAGGGGGAGAGTGGGCAGCCTTGTTGAGTCCCTGATTTTAGTGGGATTGCTTCAAGTTTCTTCTGCTCCCGAGATTCTCTCTTTGATCTCTTGTAATCTATTGGAAATGCTTGCTTCTGTGACTCCTGATTTCTTTTTTTGGTGTTCTACCTCTAGGGTTATCTCTTTTTGTGTTTTCTTTATTGTGTCAATTTCTGTTTTAATTTCCCTCTTCCATTCCTTCATGTCTTTGGTTCTGTTTTCCTCTAGTTCTTTGAGTTCTTTGAGTGTTTTTCTTGTTTCTTCTTTAAAAGCTTCTGAATCTTTTTGCTTTTCCTTCCTTTCTGTTTAAGTATCTCTATCAGCATCTTGAGGTATGATTTCAGGTCTGTGTCTTCTTTTTCTGGAGTATTTGGAATTCCGATGTTTGCTGTTATGGGAGAGCTGGGTTTTGGTGTTGCTAGATTGTCTTGGTTTCCTTGGGATATACTCTTTCGCTTTCCTCTTGCCATTTTGTTGTCAGTGCTATGTTCTTGCCTTTCCCTTGTATCTGGTCTGTGTCCCTGGATCTCCACTGGTCCATGTGTCAGATGGGCCAAGCCCTTTTCTATGCCTCAGAGTCGTCGGGTGGAAACAGAAGTTCTAAATTTCTGTTCCTGGTCGCTGGATCAGGCAAGGCAGGGCAGGGCAAGGCAGGAGGTGCACTTTTTGTGTGCACTCCGCAAAGATCTCTCTGTTCCCCGGCAGCCCAGGTCTCCCACCCACCAGTTGCTCAGCCTATACGAGCCGCCGTTCCGGGCGGCAGATTTTTTTTTAAAGGTTTATTTATTTATGTATTATGTATAAGGACACTGTAGTTGTCTTTAGACACACCAGAAAAGGACATCAGATCTCATTGCAGAGGGTTGCGAGCCACCATGTGGTTGCTGGGATTTGAACTCAGGACCTCTGGAAATGTACTTTATGCTCTTAACCACTGAGCCATCTGTAGATCAGCATTTTTCTTTTCAAAAGTTTTTGCACACAGGAACTGTCTATTGACAAGTGTGAGATAATCAAGCCTCCCACCATGAGCTGCAGGACATTTTTTTTTTTTTTTTTTTTGATGAACTTGGGTTCCCTCAAGTTTGATTGTTAGGATTGCATTGTCCATGACATAGTGCAATGGAAAATTCCAAAAATATCTGTGTGTGATTGCAATGAATTCTCTAAATTTTAGGGGAAACAGTCCCAATTGGACATCTCTTATTAACAAATAAAGCTTCCAGAACTACTAGTGTATTATATCCAATTGTGTTGTGGGCCAAAGAGGTCCATAAAAAATCCTCAAACAACCCTGACTTGTCAAAACAATAAGTTGCTTTCTACAGGCTGATAGCCAAGTCCCTATTAATAAAGACACCACCCACAAAACTCACTTAACATGGAGGGGTCAAGTTTGTGTCTTTACAGATCTTCACTCCTATGTCCCAGTGTCTTTTGTAAG